>NC_138294.1:92241606-92294106 GCF_965601325.2 Salmo salar | reverse complement strand
TTATACAGTAAGAGTGATGGGGTACTACATGTTATACAGTAAGAGTGATGGGGTACTACATGTTATACAGTAAGAGTGATGGGGTACTACATGTTATACAGTAAGAGTGATGGGGTACTACATGTTACACAGTAAGAGTGATGGGGTACTACATGTTATACAGTAAGAGTGATGGGGTACTACATGTTACACAGTAAGAGTGATGGGGTACTACATGTTATACAGTAAGAGTGATGGGGTACTACATGTTATACAGTAAGAGTGATGGGGTACTACATGTTATACAGTAAGAGTGATGGGGTACTACATCTTATACAGTAAGAGTGATGGGTACTACATGTTATACAGTAAGAGTGATGGGTACTACATGTTATACAGTAAGAGTGATGGGTACTACATGTTATACAGTAAGAGTGATGGGGTACTACATGTTATACAGTAAGAGTGATGGGGTACTACATGTTATACAGTGAGAGTGATGGGTACTACATGTTATACAGTAAGAGTGATGGGTACTACATGTTATACAGTAAGAGTGATGGGTACTACATGTTATACAGTAAGAGTGATGGGTACTACATGTTATACAGTAAGAGTGATGGGTACTACATGTTATACAGTAAGAGTGATGGGGTACTACATGTTATACAGTAAGAGTGATGGGTACTACATGTTATACAGTAAGAGTGATGGGTACTACATGTTATACAGTAAGAGTGATGGGGTACTACATGTTATACAGTAAGAGTGATGGGTACTACATGTTATACAGTAAGAGTGATGGGGTACTACATGTTATACAGTAAGAGTGATGGGGTACTACATGTTATACAGTAAGAGTGATGGGGTACTAGATGTTATACAGTAAGAGTGATGGGGTACTACATGTTATACAGTAAGAGTGATGGGGTACTACATGTTATACAGTAAGAGTGATGGGGTACTACATGTTATACAGTAAGAGTGATGGGGTACTACATGTTATACAGTAAGAGTGATGGGGTACTACATGTTATACAGTAAGAGTGATGGGGTACTACATGTTATACAGTAAGAGTGATGGGGTACTACATGTTATACAGTAAGAGTGATGGGTACTACATGTTATACAGTAAGAGTGATGGGTACTACATGTTATACAGTAAGAGTGATGGGGTACTACATGTTATACAGTAAGAGTGATGGGTACTACATGTTATACAGTAAGAGTGATGGGGTACTACATGTTATACAGTAAGAGTGATGGGTACTATATGTTATACAGTAAGAGTGATGGGTACTACATGTTATACAGTAAGAGTGATGGGGTACTACATGTTATACAGTAAGAGTGATGGGTACTACATGTTATACAGTAAGAGTGATGGGGTACTACATGTTATACAGTAAGAGTGATGGGTACTACATGTTATACAGTAAGAGTGATGGGTACTACATGTTATACAGTAAGAGTGATGGGTACTACATGTTATACAGTAAGAGTGATGGGGTACTACATGTTATACAGTAAGAGTGATGGGGTACTACATGTTATACAGTAAGAGTGATGGGGTACTACATGTTATACAGTAAGAGTGATGGGGTACTACATGTTATACAGTAAGAGTGATGGGGTACTACATGTTATACAGTAAGAGTGATGGGGTACTACATGTTATACAGTAAGAGTGATGGGGTACTACATGTTATACAGTAAGAGTGATGGGGTACTACATGTTATACAGTAAGAGTGATGGGGTACTACATGTTATACAGTAAGAGTGATGGGGTACTACATGTTATACAGTAAGAGTGATGGGGTACTACATGTTATACAGTAAGAGTGATGGGTACTACATGTTATACAGTAAGAGTGATGGGTACTACATGTTATACAGTAAGAGTGATGGGGTACTACATGTTATACAGTAAGAGTGATGGGGTACTACATGTTATACAGTAAGAGTGATGGGTACTACATGTTATACAGTAAGAGTGATGGGTACTACATGTTATACAGTAAGAGTGATGGGTACTACATGTTATACAGTAAGAGTGATGGGTACTACATGTTATACAGTAAGAGTGATGGGGTACTACATGTTATACAGTAAGAGTGATGGGTACTACATGTTATACAGTAAGAGTGATGGGTACTACATGTTATACAGTAAGAGTGATGGGGTACTACATGTTATACAGTAAGAGTGATGGGGTACTACATGTTATACAGTAAGAGTGATGGGGTACTACATGTTATACAGTAAGAGTGATGGGGTACTACATGTTATACAGTAAGAGTGATGGGGTACTACATGTTATACAGTAAGAGTGATGGGGTACTACATGTTATACAGTAAGAGTGATGGGGTACTACATGTTATACAGTAAGAGTGATGGGGTACTACATGTTATACAGTAAGAGTGATGGGGTACTACATGTTATACAGTAAGAGTGATGGGGTACTACATGTTATACAGTAAGAGTGATGGGGTACTACATGTTATACAGTAAGAGTGATGGGTACTACATGTTATACAGTAAGAGTGATGGGGTACTACATGTTATACAGTAAGAGTGATGGGGTACTACATGTTATACAGTAAGAGTGATGGGGTACTACATGTTATACAGTAAGAGTGATGGGTACTACATGTTATACAGTAAGAGTGATGGGTACTACATGTTATACAGTAAGAGTGATGGGGTACTACATGTTATACAGTAAGAGTGATGGGGTACTACATGTTATACAGTAAGAGTGATGGGGTACTACATGTTATACAGTAAGAGTGATGGGTACTACATGTTATACAGTAAGAGTGATGGGTACTACATGTTATACAGTAAGAGTGATGGGGTACTACATGTTATACAGTAAGAGTGATGGGGTACTACATGTTATACAGTAAGAGTGATGGGGTACTACATGTTATACAGTAAGAGTGATGGGGTACTACATGTTATACAGTAAGAGTGATGGGGTACTACATGTTATACAGTAAGAGTGATGGGGTACTACATGTTATACAGTAAGAGTGATGGGTACTACATGTTATACAGTAAGAGTGATGGGGTACTACATGTTATACAGTAAGAGTGATGGGTACTACATGTTATACAGTAAGAGTGATGGGTACTACATGTTATACAGTAAGAGTGATGGGGTACTACATGTTATACAGTAAGAGTGATGGGTACTACATGTTATACAGTAAGAGTGATGGGGTACTACATGTTATACAGTAAGAGTGATGGGTACTACATGTTATACAGTAAGAGTGATGGGGTACTACATGTTATACAGTAAGAGTGATGGGGTACTACATGTTATACAGTAAGAGTGATGGGTACTACATGTTATACAGTAAGAGTGATGGGGTACTACATGTTATACAGTAAGAGTGATGGGGTACTACATGTTATACAGTAAGAGTGATGGGTACTACATGTTATACAGTAAGAGTGATGGGTACTACATGTTATACAGTAAGAGTGATGGGTACTACATGTTATACAGTAAGAGTGATGGGTACTACATGTTATACAGTAAGAGTGATGGGGTACTACATGTTATACAGTAAGAGTGATGGGGTACTACATGTTATACAGTAAGAGTGATGGGGTACTACATGTTATACAGTAAGAGTGATGGGGTACTACATGTTATACAGTAAGAGTGATGGGGTACTACATGTTATACAGTAAGAGTGATGGGGTACTACATGTTATACAGTAAGAGTGATGGGGTACTACATGTTATACAGTAAGAGTGATGGGGTACTACATGTTATACAGTAAGAGTGATGGGGTACTACATGTTATACAGTAAGAGTGATGGGGTACTACATGTTATACAGTAAGAGTGATGGGGTACTACATGTTATACAGTAAGAGTGATGGGGTACTACATGTTATACAGTAAGAGTGATGGGGTACTACATGTTATACAGTAAGAGTGATGGGTACTACATGTTATACAGTAAGAGTGATGGGGTACTACATGTTATACAGTAAGAGTGATGGGGTACTACATGTTATACAGTAAGAGTGATGGGGTACTACATGTTATACAGTAAGAGTGATGGGGTACTACATGTTATACAGTAAGAGTGATGGGGTACTACATGTTATACAGTAAGAGTGATGGGGTACTACATGTTATACAGTAAGAGTGATGGGTACTACATGTTATACAGTAAGAGTGATGGGGTACTACATGTTATACAGTAAGAGTGATGGGGTACTACATGTTATACAGTAAGAGTGATGGGTACTACATGTTATACAGTAAGAGTGATGGGGTACTACATGTTATACAGTAAGAGTGATGGGGTACTACATGTTATACAGTAAGAGTGATGGGGTACTACATGTTATACAGTAAGAGTGATGGGGTACTACATGTTATACAGTAAGAGTGATGGGTACTACATGTTATACAGTAAGAGTGATGGGTACTACATGTTATACAGTAAGAGTGATGGGGTACTACATGTTATACAGTAAGAGTGATGGGGTACTACATGTTATACAGTAAGAGTGATGGGGTACTACATGTTATACAGTAAGAGTGATGGGGTACTACATGTTATACAGTAAGAGTGATGGGGTACTACATGTTATACAGTAAGAGTGATGGGGTACTACATGTTATACAGTAAGAGTGATGGGGTACTACATGTTATACAGTAAGAGTGATGGGGTACTACATGTTATACAGTAAGAGTGATGGGGTACTACATGTTATACAGTAAGAGTGATGGGGTACTACATGTTATACAGTAAGAGTGATGGGGTACTACATGTTATACAGTAAGAGTGATGGGGTACTACATGTTATACAGTAAGAGTGATGGGGTACTACATGTTATACAGTAAGAGTGATGGGGTACTACATGTTATACAGTAAGAGTGATGGGGTACTACATGTTATACAGTAAGAGTGATGGGGTACTACATGTTATACAGTAAGAGTGATGGGTACTACATGTTATACAGTAAGAGTGATGGGGTACTACATGTTATACAGTAAGAGTGATGGGGTACTACATGTTATACAGTAAGAGTGATGGGGTACTACATGTTATACAGTAAGAGTGATGGGGTACTACATGTTATACAGTAAGAGTGATGGGGTACTACATGTTATACAGTAAGAGTGATGGGGTACTACATGTTATACAGTAAGAGTGATGGGGTACTACATGTTATACAGTAAGAGTGATGGGGTACTACATGTTATACAGTAAGAGTGATGGGGTACTACATGTTATACAGTAAGAGTGATGGGGTACTACATGTTATACAGTAAGAGTGATGGGGTACTACATGTTATACAGTAAGAGTGATGGGGTACTACATGTTATACAGTAAGAGTGATGGGGTACTACATGTTATACAGTAAGAGTGATGGGGTACTACATGTTATACAGTAAGAGTGATGGGGTACTACATGTTATACAGTAAGAGTGATGGGGTACTACATGTTATACAGTAAGAGTGATGGGGTACTACATGTTATACAGTAAGAGTGATGGGGTACTACATGTTATACAGTAAGAGTGATGGGGTACTACATGTTATACAGTAAGAGTGATGGGGTACTACATGTTATACAGTAAGAGTGATGGGGTACTACATGTTATACAGTAAGAGTGATGGGGTACTACATGTTATACAGTAAGAGTGATGGGGTACTACATGTTATACAGTAAGAGTGATGGGGTACTACATGTTATACAGTAAGAGTGATGGGGTACTACATGTTATACAGTAAGAGTGATGGGGTACTACATGTTATACAGTAAGAGTGATGGGGTACTACATGTTATACAGTAAGAGTGATGGGGTACTACATGTTATACAGTAAGAGTGATGGGGTACTACATGTTATACAGTAAGAGTGATGGGGTACTACATGTTATACAGTAAGAGTGATGGGGTACTACATGTTATACAGTAAGAGTGATGGGGTACTACATGTTATACAGTAAGAGTGATGGGGTACTACATGTTATACAGTAAGAGTGATGGGGTACTACATGTTATACAGTAAGAGTGATGGGGTACTACATGTTATACAGTAAGAGTGATGGGGTACTACATGTTATACAGTAAGAGTGATGGGGTACTACATGTTATACAGTAAGAGTGATGGGGTACTACATGTTATACAGTAAGAGTGATGGGGTACTACATGTTATACAGTAAGAGTGATGGGGTACTACATGTTATACAGTAAGAGTGATGGGGTACTACATGTTATACAGTAAGAGTGATGGGGTACTACATGTTATACAGTAAGAGTGATGGGGTACTACATGTTATACAGTAAGAGTGATGGGGTACTACATGTTATACAGTAAGAGTGATGGGGTACTACATGTTATACAGTAAGAGTGATGGGGTACTACATGTTATACAGTAAGAGTGATGGGGTACTACATGTTATACAGTAAGAGTGATGGGGTACTACATGTTATACAGTAAGAGTGATGGGGTACTACATGTTATACAGTAAGAGTGATGGGGTACTACATGTTATACAGTAAGAGTGATGGGGTACTACATGTTATACAGTAAGAGTGATGGGGTACTACATGTTATACAGTAAGAGTGATGGGGTACTACATGTTATACAGTAAGAGTGATGGGGTACTACATGTTATACAGTAAGAGTGATGGGGTACTACATGTTATACAGTAAGAGTGATGGGGTACTACATGTTATACAGTAAGAGTGATGGGGTACTACATGTTATACAGTAAGAGTGATGGGGTACTACATGTTATACAGTAAGAGTGATGGGGTACTACATGTTATACAGTAAGAGTGATGGGGTACTACATGTTATACAGTAAGAGTGATGGGGTACTACATGTTATACAGTAAGAGTGATGGGGTACTACATGTTATACAGTAAGAGTGATGGGGTACTACATGTTATACAGTAAGAGTGATGGGGTACTACATGTTATACAGTAAGAGTGATGGGGTACTACATGTTATACAGTAAGAGTGATGGGGTACTACATGTTATACAGTAAGAGTGATGGGGTACTACATGTTATACAGTAAGAGTGATGGGGTACTACATGTTATACAGTAAGAGTGATGGGGTACTACATGTTATACAGTAAGAGTGATGGGGTACTACATGTTATACAGTAAGAGTGATGGGGTACTACATGTTATACAGTAAGAGTGATGGGGTACTACATGTTATACAGTAAGAGTGATGGGGTACTACATGTTATACAGTAAGAGTGATGGGGTACTACATGTTATACAGTAAGAGTGATGGGGTACTACATGTTATACAGTAAGAGTGATGGGGTACTACATGTTATACAGTAAGAGTGATGGGGTACTACATGTTATACAGTAAGAGTGATGGGGTACTACATGTTATACAGTAAGAGTGATGGGGTACTACATGTTATACAGTAAGAGTGATGGGGTACTACATGTTATACAGTAAGAGTGATGGGGTACTACATGTTATACAGTAAGAGTGATGGGGTACTACATGTTATACAGTAAGAGTGATGGGGTACTACATGTTATACAGTAAGAGTGATGGGGTACTACATGTTATACAGTAAGAGTGATGGGGTACTACATGTTATACAGTAAGAGTGATGGGGTACTACATGTTATACAGTAAGAGTGATGGGGTACTACATGTTATACAGTAAGAGTGATGGGGTACTACATGTTATACAGTAAGAGTGATGGGTACTACATGTTATACAGTAAGAGTGATGGGGTACTACATGTTATACAGTAAGAGTGATGGGGTACTACATGTTATACAGTAAGAGTGATGGGGTACTACATGTTATACAGTAAGAGTGATGGGGTACTACATGTTATACAGTAAGAGTGATGGGGTACTACATGTTATACAGTAAGAGTGATGGGGTACTACATGTTATACAGTAAGAGTGATGGGGTACTACATGTTATACAGTAAGAGTGATGGGGTACTACATGTTATACAGTAAGAGTGATGGGGTACTACATGTTATACAGTAAGAGTGATGGGGTACTACATGTTATACAGTAAGAGTGATGGGGTACTACATGTTATACAGTAAGAGTGATGGGGTACTACATGTTATACAGTAAGAGTGATGGGGTACTACATGTTATACAGTAAGAGTGATGGGGTACTACATGTTATACAGTAAGAGTGATGGGGTACTACATGTTATACAGTAAGAGTGATGGGGTACTACATGTTATACAGTAAGAGTGATGGGGTACTACATGTTATACAGTAAGAGTGATGGGGTACTACATGTTATACAGTAAGAGTGATGGGGTACTACATGTTATACAGTAAGAGTGATGGGGTACTACATGTTATACAGTAAGAGTGATGGGGTACTACATGTTATACAGTAAGAGTGATGGGGTACTACATGTTATACAGTAAGAGTGATGGGGTACTACATGTTATACAGTAAGAGTGATGGGGTACTACATGTTATACAGTAAGAGTGATGGGGTACTACATGTTATACAGTAAGAGTGATGGGGTACTACATGTTATACAGTAAGAGTGATGGGGTACTACATGTTATACAGTAAGAGTGATGGGGTACTACATGTTATACAGTAAGAGTGATGGGGTACTACATGTTATACAGTAAGAGTGATGGGGTACTACATGTTATACAGTAAGAGTGATGGGGTACTACATGTTATACAGTAAGAGTGATGGGGTACTACATGTTATACAGTAAGAGTGATGGGGTACTACATGTTATACAGTAAGAGTGATGGGGTACTACATGTTATACAGTAAGAGTGATGGGGTACTACATGTTATACAGTAAGAGTGATGGGGTACTACATGTTATACAGTAAGAGTGATGGGGTACTACATGTTATACAGTAAGAGTGATGGGGTACTACATGTTATACAGTAAGAGTGATGGGGTACTACATGTTATACAGTAAGAGTGATGGGGTACTACATGTTATACAGTAAGAGTGATGGGGTACTACATGTTATACAGTAAGAGTGATGGGGTACTACATGTTATACAGTAAGAGTGATGGGGTACTACATGTTATACAGTAAGAGTGATGGGGTACTACATGTTATACAGTAAGAGTGATGGGGTACTACATGTTATACAGTAAGAGTGATGGGGTACTACATGTTATACAGTAAGAGTGATGGGGTACTACATGTTATACAGTAAGAGTGATGGGGTACTACATGTTATACAGTAAGAGTGATGGGGTACTACATGTTATACAGTAAGAGTGATGGGGTACTACATGTTATACAGTAAGAGTGATGGGGTACTACATGTTATACAGTAAGAGTGATGGGGTACTACATGTTATACAGTAAGAGTGATGGGGTACTACATGTTATACAGTAAGAGTGATGGGGTACTACATGTTATACAGTAAGAGTGATGGGTACTACATGTTATACAGTAAGAGTGATGGGGTACTACATGTTATACAGTAAGAGTGATGGGGTACTACATGTTATACAGTAAGAGTGATGGGGTACTACATGTTATACAGTAAGAGTGATGGGGTACTACATGTTATACAGTAAGAGTGATGGGGTACTACATGTTATACAGTAAGAGTGATGGGGTACTACATGTTATACAGTAAGAGTGATGGGGTACTACATGTTATACAGTAAGAGTGATGGGTACTACATGTTATACAGTAAGAGTGATGGGGTACTACATGTTATACAGTAAGAGTGATGGGGTACTACATGTTATACAGTAAGAGTGATGGGGTACTACATGTTATACAGTAAGAGTGATGGGGTACTACATGTTATACAGTAAGAGTGATGGGGTACTACATGTTATACAGTAAGAGTGATGGGGTACTACATGTTATACAGTAAGAGTGATGGGGTACTACATGTTATACAGTAAGAGTGATGGGGTACTACATGTTATACAGTAAGAGTGATGGGGTACTACATGTTATACAGTAAGAGTGATGGGGTACTACATGTTATACAGTAAGAGTGATGGGGTACTACATGTTATACAGTAAGAGTGATGGGGTACTACATGTTATACAGTAAGAGTGATGGGGTACTACATGTTATACAGTAAGAGTGATGGGGTACTACATGTTATACAGTAAGAGTGATGGGGTACTACATGTTATACAGTAAGAGTGATGGGGTACTACATGTTATACAGTAAGAGTGATGGGGTACTACATGTTATACAGTAAGAGTGATGGGGTACTACATGTTATACAGTAAGAGTGATGGGGTACTACATGTTATACAGTAAGAGTGATGGGGTACTACATGTTATACAGTAAGAGTGATGGGGTACTACATGTTATACAGTAAGAGTGATGGGGTACTACATGTTATACAGTAAGAGTGATGGGGTACTACATGTTATACAGTAAGAGTGATGGGGTACTACATGTTATACAGTAAGAGTGATGGGGTACTACATGTTATACAGTAAGAGTGATGGGGTACTACATGTTATACAGTAAGAGTGATGGGGTACTACATGTTATACAGTAAGAGTGATGGGGTACTACATGTTATACAGTAAGAGTGATGGGGTACTACATGTTATACAGTAAGAGTGATGGGGTACTACATGTTATACAGTAAGAGTGATGGGGTACTACATGTTATACAGTAAGAGTGATGGGGTACTACATGTTATACAGTAAGAGTGATGGGGTACTACATGTTATACAGTAAGAGTGATGGGGTACTACATGTTATACAGTAAGAGTGATGGGGTACTACATGTTATACAGTAAGAGTGATGGGGTACTACATGTTATACAGTAAGAGTGATGGGGTACTACATGTTATACAGTAAGAGTGATGGGGTACTACATGTTATACAGTAAGAGTGATGGGGTACTACATGTTATACAGTAAGAGTGATGGGGTACTACATGTTATACAGTAAGAGTGATGGGGTACTACATGTTATACAGTAAGAGTGATGGGGTACTACATGTTATACAGTAAGAGTGATGGGGTACTACATGTTATACAGTAAGAGTGATGGGGTACTACATGTTATACAGTAAGAGTGATGGGGTACTACATGTTATACAGTAAGAGTGATGGGGTACTACATGTTATACAGTAAGAGTGATGGGGTACTACATGTTATACAGTAAGAGTGATGGGGTACTACATGTTATACAGTAAGAGTGATGGGGTACTACATGTTATACAGTAAGAGTGATGGGGTACTACATGTTATACAGTAAGAGTGATGGGGTACTACATGTTATACAGTAAGAGTGATGGGGTACTACATGTTATACAGTAAGAGTGATGGGGTACTACATGTTATACAGTAAGAGTGATGGGGTACTACATGTTATACAGTAAGAGTGATGGGGTACTACATGTTATACAGTAAGAGTGATGGGGTACTACATGTTATACAGTAAGAGTGATGGGGTACTACATGTTATACAGTAAGAGTGATGGGGTACTACATGTTATACAGTAAGAGTGATGGGGTACTACATGTTATACAGTAAGAGTGATGGGGTACTACATGTTATACAGTAAGAGTGATGGGGTACTACATGTTATACAGTAAGAGTGATGGGGTACTACATGTTATACAGTAAGAGTGATGGGGTACTACATGTTATACAGTAAGAGTGATGGGGTACTACATGTTATACAGTAAGAGTGATGGGGTACTACATGTTATACAGTAAGAGTGATGGGGTACTACATGTTATACAGTAAGAGTGATGGGGTACTACATGTTATACAGTAAGAGTGATGGGGTACTACATGTTATACAGTAAGAGTGATGGGGTACTACATGTTATACAGTAAGAGTGATGGGGTACTACATGTTATACAGTAAGAGTGATGGGGTACTACATGTTATACAGTAAGAGTGATGGGGTACTACATGTTATACAGTAAGAGTGATGGGGTACTACATGTTATACAGTAAGAGTGATGGGGTACTACATGTTATACAGTAAGAGTGATGGGGTACTACATGTTATACAGTAAGAGTGATGGGGTACTACATGTTATACAGTAAGAGTGATGGGGTACTACATGTTATACAGTAAGAGTGATGGGGTACTACATGTTATACAGTAAGAGTGATGGGGTACTACATGTTATACAGTAAGAGTGATGGGGTACTACATGTTATACAGTAAGAGTGATGGGGTACTACATGTTATACAGTAAGAGTGATGGGGTACTACATGTTATACAGTAAGAGTGATGGGGTACTACATGTTATACAGTAAGAGTGATGGGGTACTACATGTTATACAGTAAGAGTGATGGGGTACTACATGTTATACAGTAAGAGTGATGGGGTACTACATGTTATACAGTAAGAGTGATGGGGTACTACATGTTATACAGTAAGAGTGATGGGGTACTACATGTTATACAGTAAGAGTGATGGGGTACTACATGTTATACAGTAAGAGTGATGGGGTACTACATGTTATACAGTAAGAGTGATGGGGTACTACATGTTATACAGTAAGAGTGATGGGGTACTACATGTTATACAGTAAGAGTGATGGGGTACTACATGTTATACAGTAAGAGTGATGGGGTACTACATGTTATACAGTAAGAGTGATGGGGTACTACATGTTATACAGTAAGAGTGATGGGGTACTACATGTTATACAGTAAGAGTGATGGGGTACTACATGTTATACAGTAAGAGTGATGGGGTACTACATGTTATACAGTAAGAGTGATGGGTACTACATGTTATACAGTAAGAGTGATGGGGTACTACATGTTATACAGTAAGAGTGATGGGGTACTACATGTTATACAGTAAGAGTGATGGGGTACTACATGTTATACAGTAAGAGTGATGGGGTACTACATGTTATACAGTAAGAGTGATGGGGTACTACATGTTATACAGTAAGAGTGATGGGGTACTACATGTTATACAGTAAGAGTGATGGGGTACTACATGTTATACAGTAAGAGTGATGGGGTACTACATGTTATACAGTAAGAGTGATGGGGTACTACATGTTATACAGTAAGAGTGATGGGGTACTACATGTTATACAGTAAGAGTGATGGGGTACTACATGTTATACAGTAAGAGTGATGGGGTACTACATGTTATACAGTAAGAGTGATGGGGTACTACATGTTATACAGTAAGAGTGATGGGGTACTACATGTTATACAGTAAGAGTGATGGGGTACTACATGTTATACAGTAAGAGTGATGGGGTACTACATGTTATACAGTAAGAGTGATGGGGTACTACATGTTATACAGTAAGAGTGATGGGGTACTACATGTTATACAGTAAGAGTGATGGGGTACTACATGTTATACAGTAAGAGTGATGGGGTACTACATGTTATACAGTAAGAGTGATGGGGTACTACATGTTATACAGTAAGAGTGATGGGGTACTACATGTTATACAGTAAGAGTGATGGGGTACTACATGTTATACAGTAAGAGTGATGGGGTACTACATGTTATACAGTAAGAGTGATGGGGTACTACATGTTATACAGTAAGAGTGATGGGGTACTACATGTTATACAGTAAGAGTGATGGGGTACTACATGTTATACAGTAAGAGTGATGGGGTACTACATGTTATACAGTAAGAGTGATGGGGTACTACATGTTATACAGTAAGAGTGATGGGGTACTACATGTTATACAGTAAGAGTGATGGGGTACTACATGTTATACAGTAAGAGTGATGGGGTACTACATGTTATACAGTAAGAGTGATGGGGTACTACATGTTATACAGTAAGAGTGATGGGGTACTACATGTTATACAGTAAGAGTGATGGGGTACTACATGTTATACAGTAAGAGTGATGGGGTACTACATGTTATACAGTAAGAGTGATGGGGTACTACATGTTATACAGTAAGAGTGATGGGGTACTACATGTTATACAGTAAGAGTGATGGGGTACTACATGTTATACAGTAAGAGTGATGGGGTACTACATGTTATACAGTAAGAGTGATGGGGTACTACATGTTATACAGTAAGAGTGATGGGGTACTACATGTTATACAGTAAGAGTGATGGGGTACTACATGTTATACAGTAAGAGTGATGGGGTACTACATGTTATACAGTAAGAGTGATGGGGTACTACATGTTATACAGTAAGAGTGATGGGGTACTACATGTTATACAGTAAGAGTGATGGGGTACTACATGTTATACAGTAAGAGTGATGGGGTACTACATGTTATACAGTAAGAGTGATGGGGTACTACATGTTATACAGTAAGAGTGATGGGGTACTACATGTTATACAGTAAGAGTGATGGGGTACTACATGTTATACAGTAAGAGTGATGGGGTACTACATGTTATACAGTAAGAGTGATGGGGTACTACATGTTATACAGTAAGAGTGATGGGGTACTACATGTTATACAGTAAGAGTGATGGGGTACTACATGTTATACAGTAAGAGTGATGGGGTACTACATGTTATACAGTAAGAGTGATGGGGTACTACATGTTATACAGTAAGAGTGATGGGGTACTACATGTTATACAGTAAGAGTGATGGGGTACTACATGTTATACAGTAAGAGTGATGGGGTACTACATGTTATACAGTAAGAGTGATGGGGTACTACATGTTATACAGTAAGAGTGATGGGGTACTACATGTTATACAGTAAGAGTGATGGGGTACTACATGTTATACAGTAAGAGTGATGGGGTACTACATGTTATACAGTAAGAGTGATGGGGTACTACATGTTATACAGTAAGAGTGATGGGGTACTACATGTTATACAGTAAGAGTGATGGGGTACTACATGTTATACAGTAAGAGTGATGGGGTACTACATGTTATACAGTAAGAGTGATGGGGTACTACATGTTATACAGTAAGAGTGATGGGGTACTACATGTTATACAGTAAGAGTGATGGGGTACTACATGTTATACAGTAAGAGTGATGGGGTACTACATGTTATACAGTAAGAGTGATGGGGTACTACATGTTATACAGTAAGAGTGATGGGGTACTACATGTTATACAGTAAGAGTGATGGGGTACTACATGTTATACAGTAAGAGTGATGGGGTACTACATGTTATACAGTAAGAGTGATGGGGTACTACATGTTATACAGTAAGAGTGATGGGGTACTACATGTTATACAGTAAGAGTGATGGGGTACTACATGTTATACAGTAAGAGTGATGGGGTACTACATGTTATACAGTAAGAGTGATGGGGTACTACATGTTATACAGTAAGAGTGATGGGGTACTACATGTTATACAGTAAGAGTGATGGGGTACTACATGTTATACAGTAAGAGTGATGGGGTACTACATGTTATACAGTAAGAGTGATGGGGTACTACATGTTATACAGTAAGAGTGATGGGGTACTACATGTTATACAGTAAGAGTGATGGGGTACTACATGTTATACAGTAAGAGTGATGGGGTACTACATGTTATACAGTAAGAGTGATGGGGTACTACATGTTATACAGTAAGAGTGATGGGGTACTACATGTTATACAGTAAGAGTGATGGGGTACTACATGTTATACAGTAAGAGTGATGGGGTACTACATGTTATACAGTAAGAGTGATGGGGTACTACATGTTATACAGTAAGAGTGATGGGGTACTACATGTTATACAGTAAGAGTGATGGGGTACTACATGTTATACAGTAAGAGTGATGGGGTACTACATGTTATACAGTAAGAGTGATGGGGTACTACATGTTATACAGTAAGAGTGATGGGGTACTACATGTTATACAGTAAGAGTGATGGGGTACTACATGTTATACAGTAAGAGTGATGGGGTACTACATGTTATACAGTAAGAGTGATGGGGTACTACATGTTATACAGTAAGAGTGATGGGTACTACATGTTATACAGTAAGAGTGATGGGGTACTACATGTTATACAGTAAGAGTGATGGGGTACTACATGTTATACAGTAAGAGTGATGGGGTACTACATGTTATACAGTAAGAGTGATGGGGTACTACATGTTATACAGTAAGAGTGATGGGGTACTACATGTTATACAGTAAGAGTGATGGGGTACTACATGTTATACAGTAAGAGTGATGGGGTACTACATGTTATACAGTAAGAGTGATGGGGTACTACATGTTATACAGTAAGAGTGATGGGGTACTACATGTTATACAGTAAGAGTGATGGGGTACTACATGTTATACAGTAAGAGTGATGGGGTACTACATGTTATACAGTAAGAGTGATGGGGTACTACATGTTATACAGTAAGAGTGATGGGGTACTACATGTTATACAGTAAGAGTGATGGGGTACTACATGTTATACAGTAAGAGTGATGGGGTACTACATGTTATACAGTAAGAGTGATGGGGTACTACATGTTATACAGTAAGAGTGATGGGGTACTACATGTTATACAGTAAGAGTGATGGGGTACTACATGTTATACAGTAAGAGTGATGGGGTACTACATGTTATACAGTAAGAGTGATGGGGTACTACATGTTATACAGTAAGAGTGATGGGGTACTACATGTTATACAGTAAGAGTGATGGGGTACTACATGTTATACAGTAAGAGTGATGGGGTACTACATGTTATACAGTAAGAGTGATGGGGTACTACATGTTATACAGTAAGAGTGATGGGGTACTACATGTTATACAGTAAGAGTGATGGGGTACTACATGTTATACAGTAAGAGTGATGGGGTACTACATGTTATACAGTAAGAGTGATGGGGTACTACATGTTATACAGTAAGAGTGATGGGGTACTACATGTTATACAGTAAGAGTGATGGGGTACTACATGTTATACAGTAAGAGTGATGGGGTACTACATGTTATACAGTAAGAGTGATGGGGGTACTACATGTTATACAGTAAGAGTGATGGGGTACTACATGTTATACAGTAAGAGTGATGGGGTACTACATGTTATACAGTAAGAGTGATGGGGTACTACATGTTATACAGTAAGAGTGATGGGGTACTACATGTTATACAGTAAGAGTGATGGGGTACTTACAGATGTTATACAGTAAGAGTGATGGGGTACTACATGTTATACAGTAAGAGTGATGGGGTACTACATGTTATACAGTAAGAGTGATGGGGTACTACATGTTATACAGTAAGAGTGATGGGGTACTACATGTTATACAGTAAGAGTGATGGGGTACTACATGTTATACAGTAAGAGTGATGGGGTACTACATGTTATACAGTAAGAGTGATGGGGTACTACATGTTATACAGTAAGAGTGATGGGGTACTACATGTTATACAGTAAGAGTGATGGGGTACTACATGTTATACAGTAAGAGTGATGGGGTACTACATGTTATACAGTAAGAGTGATGGGGTACTACATGTTATACAGTAAGAGTGATGGGGTACTACATGTTATACAGTAAGAGTGATGGGGTACTACATGTTATACAGTAAGAGTGATGGGGTACTACATGTTATACAGTAAGAGTGATGGGGTACTACATGTTATACAGTAAGAGTGATGGGGGTACTACATGTTATACAGTAAGAGTGATGGGGTACTACATGTTATACAGTAAGAGTGATGGGGTACTACATGTTATACAGTAAGAGTGATGGGGTACTACATGTTATACAGTAAGAGTGATGGGGTACTACATGTTATACAGTAAGAGTGATGGGGTACTACATGTTATACAGTAAGAGTGATGGGGTACTACATGTTATACAGTAAGAGTGATGGGGTACTACATGTTATACAGTAAGAGTGATGGGGTACTACATGTTATACAGTAAGAGTGATGGGGTACTACATGTTATACAGTAAGAGTGATGGGGTACTACATGTTATACAGTAAGAGTGATGGGGTACTACATGTTATACAGTAAGAGTGATGGGGTACTACATGTTATACAGTAAGAGTGATGGGGTACTACATGTTATACAGTAAGAGTGATGGGGTACTACATGTTATACAGTAAGAGTGATGGGGTACTACATGTTATACAGTAAGAGTGATGGGGTACTACATGTTATACAGTAAGAGTGATGGGGTACTACATGTTATACAGTAAGAGTGATGGGGTACTACATGTTATACAGTAAGAGTGATGGGGTACTACATGTTATACAGTAAGAGTGATGGGGTACTACATGTTATACAGTAAGAGTGATGGGGTACTACATGTTATACAGTAAGAGTGATGGGGTACTACATGTTATACAGTAAGAGTGATGGGGTACTACATGTTATACAGTAAGAGTGATGGGGTACTACATGTTATACAGTAAGAGTGATGGGGTACTACATGTTATACAGTAAGAGTGATGGGGTACTACATGTTATACAGTAAGAGTGATGGGGTACTACATGTTATACAGTAAGAGTGATGGGGTACTACATGTTATACAGTAAGAGTGATGGGGTACTACATGTTATACAGTAAGAGTGATGGGGTACTACATGTTATACAGTAAGAGTGATGGGGTACTACATGTTATACAGTAAGAGTGATGGGGTACTACATGTTATACAGTAAGAGTGATGGGGTACTACATGTTATACAGTAAGAGTGATGGGGGTACTACATGTTATACAGTAAGAGTGATGGGGTACTACATGTTATACAGTAAGAGTGATGGGGTACTACATGTTATACAGTAAGAGTGATGGGGTACTACATGTTATACAGTAAGAGTGATGGGGTACTACATGTTATACAGTAAGAGTGATGGGGTACTACATGTTATACAGTAAGAGTGATGGGGTACTACATGTTATACAGTAAGAGTGATGGGGTACTACATGTTATACAGTAAGAGTGATGGGGTACTACATGTTATACAGTAAGAGTGATGGGGTACTACATGTTATACAGTAAGAGTGAT
This sequence comes from Salmo salar, assembly GCF_965601325.2. Taxonomy (NCBI): domain Eukaryota; kingdom Metazoa; phylum Chordata; class Actinopteri; order Salmoniformes; family Salmonidae; genus Salmo; species Salmo salar. The sequence goes on along the minus strand of NC_138294.1, from coordinate 92,275,195 downwards.
GGGGTACTACATGTTATACAGTAAGAGTGATGGGGTACTACATGTTATACAGTAAGAGTGATGGGGTACTACATGTTATACAGTAAGAGTGATGGGGTACTACATGTTATACAGTAAGAGTGATGGGGTACTACATGTTATACAGTAAGAGTGATGGGGTACTACATGTTATACAGTAAGAGTGATGGGGTACTACATGTTATACAGTAAGAGTGATGGGGTACTACATGTTATACAGTAAGAGTGATGGGGTACTACATGTTATACAGTAAGAGTGATGGGGTACTACATGTTATACAGTAAGAGTGATGGGGTACTACATGTTATACAGTAAGAGTGATGGGGTACTACATGTTATACAGTAAGAGTGATGGGGTACTACATGTTATACAGTAAGAGTGATGGGGTACTACATGTTATACAGTAAGAGTGATGGGGTACTACATGTTATACAGTAAGAGTGATGGGGTACTACATGTTATACAGTAAGAGTGATGGGGTACTACATGTTATACAGTAAGAGTGATGGGGTACTACATGTTATACAGTAAGAGTGATGGGGGTACTACATGTTATACAGTAAGAGTGATGGGGTACTACATGTTATACAGTAAGAGTGATGGGGTACTACATGTTATACAGTAAGAGTGATGGGGTACTACATGTTATACAGTAAGAGTGATGGGGTACTACATGTTATACAGTAAGAGTGATGGGGTACTACATGTTATACAGTAAGAGTGATGGGGTACTACATGTTATACAGTAAGAGTGATGGGGTACTACATGTTATACAGTAAGAGTGATGGGGTACTACATGTTATACAGTAAGAGTGATGGGGTACTACATGTTATACAGTAAGAGTGATGGGGTACTACATGTTATACAGTAAGAGTGATGGGGTACTACATGTTATACAGTAAGAGTGATGGGGGTACTACATGTTATACAGTAAGAGTGATGGGGTACTACATGTTATACAGTAAGAGTGATGGGGTACTACATGTTATACAGTAAGAGTGATGGGGTACTACATGTTATACAGTAAGAGTGATGGGGTACTACATGTTATACAGTAAGAGTGATGGGGTACTACATGTTATACAGTAAGAGTGATGGGTACTACATGTTATACAGTAAGAGTGATGGGGTACTACATGTTATACAGTAAGAGTGATGGGGTACTACATGTTATACAGTAAGAGTGATGGGGTACTACATGTTATACAGTAAGAGTGATGGGGTACTACATGTTATACAGTAAGAGTGATGGGGTACTACATGTTATACAGTAAGAGTGATGGGGTACTACATGTTATACAGTAAGAGTGATGGGGTACTACATGTTATACAGTAAGAGTGATGGGGTACTACATGTTATACAGTAAGAGTGATGGGGTACTACATGTTATACAGTAAGAGTGATGGGGTACTACATGTTATACAGTAAGAGTGATGGGGTACTACATGTTATACAGTAAGAGTGATGGGGTACTACATGTTATACAGTAAGAGTGATGGGGTACTACATGTTATACAGTAAGAGTGATGGGGTACTACATGTTATACAGTAAGAGTGATGGGGTACTACATGTTATACAGTAAGAGTGATGGGGTACTACATGTTATACAGTAAGAGTGATGGGGTACTACATGTTATACAGTAAGAGTGATGGGGTACTACATGTTATACAGTAAGAGTGATGGGGTACTACATGTTATACAGTAAGAGTGATGGGGTACTACATGTTATACAGTAAGAGTGATGGGGTACTACATGTTATACAGTAAGAGTGATGGGGTACTACATGTTATACAGTAAGAGTGATGGGGTACTACATGTTATACAGTAAGAGTGATGGGGTACTACATGTTATACAGTAAGAGTGATGGGGTACTACATGTTATACAGTAAGAGTGATGGGGTACTACATGTTATACAGTAAGAGTGATGGGGTACTACATGTTATACAGTAAGAGTGATGGGGTACTACATGTTATACAGTAAGAGTGATGGGGTACTACATGTTATACAGTAAGAGTGATGGGGTACTACATGTTATACAGTAAGAGTGATGGGGTACTACATGTTATACAGTAAGAGTGATGGGGTACTACATGTTATACAGTAAGAGTGATGGGGTACTACATGTTATACAGTAAGAGTGATGGGGTACTACATGTTATACAGTAAGAGTGATGGGGTACTACATGTTATACAGTAAGAGTGATGGGGTACTACATGTTATACAGTAAGAGTGATGGGGTACTACATGTTATACAGTAAGAGTGATGGGGTACTACATGTTATACAGTAAGAGTGATGGGGTACTACATGTTATACAGTAAGAGTGATTGGGGTACTACATGTTATACAGTAAGAGTGATGGGGGTACTACATGTTATACAGTAAGAGTGATGGGGTACTACATGTTATACAGTAAGAGTGATGGGGTACTACATGTTATACAGTAAGAGTGATGGGGTACTACATGTTATACAGTAAGAGTGATGGGGTACTACATGTTATACAGTAAGAGTGATGGGGTACTACATGTTATACAGTAAGAGTGATGGGGGTACTACATGTTATACAGTAAGAGTGATGGGGTACTACATGTTATACAGTAAGAGTGATGGGGTACTACATGTTATACAGTAAGAGTGATGGGGTACTACATGTTATACAGTAAGAGTGATGGGGTACTACATGTTATACAGTAAGAGTGATGGGGTACTACATGTTATACAGTAAGAGTGATGGGGTACTACATGTTATACAGTAAGAGTGATGGGGTACTACATGTTATACAGTAAGAGTGATGGGGGTACTACATGTTATACAGTAAGAGTGATGGGGTACTACATGTTATACAGTAAGAGTGATGGGGTACTACATGTTATACAGTAAGAGTGATGGGGTACTACATGTTATACAGTAAGAGTGATGGGGTACTACATGTTATACAGTAAGAGTGATGGGGTACTACATGTTATACAGTAAGAGTGATGGGGTACTACATGTTATACAGTAAGAGTGATGGGGTACTACATGTTATACAGTAAGAGTGATGGGGTACTACATGTTATACAGTAAGAGTGATGGGGTACTACATGTTATACAGTAAGAGTGATGGGGTACTACATGTTATACAGTAAGAGTGATGGGGTACTACATGTTATACAGTAAGAGTGATGGGGTACTACATGTTATACAGTAAGAGTGATGGGGTACTACATGTTATACAGTAAGAGTGATGGGGTACTACATGTTATACAGTAAGAGTGATGGGGTACTACATGTTATACAGTAAGAGTGATGGGGTACTACATGTTATACAGTAAGAGTGATGGGGTACTACATGTTATACAGTAAGAGTGATGGGGTACTACATGTTATACAGTAAGAGTGATGGGGTACTACATGTTATACAGTAAGAGTGATGGGGTACTACATGTTATACAGTAAGAGTGATGGGGTACTACATGTTATACAGTAAGAGTGATGGGGTACTACATGTTATACAGTAAGAGTGATGGGGTACTACATGTTATACAGTAAGAGTGATGGGGTACTACATGTTATACAGTAAGAGTGATGGGGTACTACATGTTATACAGTAAGAGTGATGGGGTACTACATGTTATACAGTAAGAGTGATGGGGTACTACATGTTATACAGTAAGAGTGATGGGGTACTACATGTTATACAGTAAGAGTGATGGGGTACTACATGTTATACAGTAAGAGTGATGGGGTACTACATGTTATACAGTAAGAGTGATGGGGTACTACATGTTATACAGTAAGAGTGATGGGGTACTACATGTTATACAGTAAGAGTGATGGGGTACTACATGTTATACAGTAAGAGTGATGGGGTACTACATGTTATACAGTAAGAGTGATGGGGTACTACATGTTATACAGTAAGAGTGATGGGGTACTACATGTTATACAGTAAGAGTGATGGGGTACTACATGTTATACAGTAAGAGTGATGGGGTACTACATGTTATACAGTAAGAGTGATGGGGTACTACATGTTATACAGTAAGAGTGATGGGGTACTACATGTTATACAGTAAGAGTGATGGGGTACTACATGTTATACAGTAAGAGTGATGGGGTACTACATGTTATACAGTAAGAGTGATGGGGTACTACATGTTATACAGTAAGAGTGATGGGGTACTACATGTTATACAGTAAGAGTGATGGGGTACTACATGTTATACAGTAAGAGTGATGGGGTACTACATGTTATACAGTAAGAGTGATGGGGTACTACATGTTATACAGTAAGAGTGATGGGGTACTACATGTTATACAGTAAGAGTGATGGGGTACTACATGTTATACAGTAAGAGTGATGGGGTACTACATGTTATACAGTAAGAGTGATGGGGTACTACATGTTATACAGTAAGAGTGATGGGGTACTACATGTTATACAGTAAGAGTGATGGGGTACTACATGTTATACAGTAAGAGTGATGGGGTACTACATGTTATACAGTAAGAGTGATGGGGTACTACATGTTATACAGTAAGAGTGATGGGGTACTACATGTTATACAGTAAGAGTGATGGGGTACTACATGTTATACAGTAAGAGTGATGGGGTACTACATGTTATACAGTAAGAGTGATGGGGTACTACATGTTATACAGTAAGAGTGATGGGGTACTACATGTTATACAGTAAGAGTGATGGGGTACTACATGTTATACAGTAAGAGTGATGGGGTACTACATGTTATACAGTAAGAGTGATGGGGTACTACATGTTATACAGTAAGAGTGATGGGGTACTACATGTTATACAGTTAAGAGTGATGGGGTACTACATGTTATACAGTAAGAGTGATGGGTACTACATGTTATACAGTAAGAGTGATGGGGTACTACATGTTATACAGTAAGAGTGATGGGGTACTACATGTTATACAGTAAGAGTGATGGGGTACTACATGTTATACAGTAAGAGTGATGGGGTACTACATGTTATACAGTAAGAGTGATGGGGTACTACATGTTATACAGTAAGAGTGATGGGGTACTACATGTTATACAGTAAGAGTGATGGGGTACTACATGTTATACAGTAAGAGTGATGGGGTACTACATGTTATACAGTAAGAGTGATGGGGTACTACATGTTATACAGTAAGAGTGATGGGGTACTACATGTTATACAGTAAGAGTGATGGGGTACTACATGTTATACAGTAAGAGTGATGGGGTACTACATGTTATACAGTAAGAGTGATGGGGTACTACATGTTATACAGTAAGAGTGATGGGGTACTACATGTTATACAGTAAGAGTGATGGGGTACTACATGTTATACAGTAAGAGTGATGGGGTACTACATGTTATACAGTAAGAGTGATGGGGTACTACATGTTATACAGTAAGAGTGATGGGGTACTACATGTTATACAGTAAGAGTGATGGGGTACTACATGTTATACAGTAAGAGTGATGGGGTACTACATGTTATACAGTAAGAGTGATGGGGTACTACATGTTATACAGTAAGAGTGATGGGGTACTACATGTTATACAGTAAGAGTGATGGGGTACTACATGTTATACAGTAAGAGTGATGGGGTACTACATGTTATACAGTAAGAGTGATGGGGTACTACATGTTATACAGTAGAGTGATGGGGTACTACATGTTATACAGTAAGAGTGATGGGGTACTACATGTTATACAGTAAGAGTGATGGGGTACTACATGTTATACAGTAAGAGTGATGGGGTACTACATGTTATACAGTAAGAGTGATGGGGTACTACATGTTATACAGTAAGAGTGATGGGGTACTACATGTTATACAGTAAGAGTGATGGGGTACTACATGTTATACAGTAAGAGTGATGGGGTACTACATGTTATACAGTAAGAGTGATGGGGTACTACATGTTATACAGTAAGAGTGATGGGTACTACATGTTATACAGTAAGAGTGATGGGGTACTACATGTTATACAGTAAGAGTGATGGGGTACTACATGTTATACAGTAAGAGTGATGGGGTACTACATGTTATACAGTAAGAGTGATGGGGTACTACATGTTATACAGTAAGAGTGATGGGGTACTACATGTTATACAGTAAGAGTGATGGGGTACTACATGTTATACAGTAAGAGTGATGGGGTACTACATGTTATACAGTAAGAGTGATGGGGTACTACATGTTATACAGTAAGAGTGATGGGGTACTACATGTTATACAGTAAGAGTGATGGGGTACTACATGTTATACAGTAAGAGTGATGGGGTACTACATGTTATACAGTAAGAGTGATGGGTACTACATGTTATACAGTAAGAGTGATGGGGTACTACATGTTATACAGTAAGAGTGATGGGGTACTACATGTTATACAGTAAGAGTGATGGGGTACTACATGTTATACAGTAAGAGTGATGGGGTACTACATGTTATACAGTAAGAGTGATGGGTACTACATGTTATACAGTAAGAGTGATGGGGTACTACATGTTATACAGTAAGAGTGATGGGGTACTACATGTTATACAGTAAGAGTGATGGGGTACTACATGTTATACAGTAAGAGTGATGGGGTACTACATGTTATACAGTAAGAGTGATGGGGTACTACATGTTATACAGTAAGAGTGATGGGGTACTACATGTTATACAGTAAGAGTGATGGGGTACTACATGTTATACAGTAAGAGTGATGGGGTACTACATGTTATACAGTAAGAGTGATGGGGTACTACATGTTATACAGTAAGAGTGATGGGGTACTACATGTTATACAGTAAGAGTGATGGGGTACTACATGTTATACAGTAAGAGTGATGGGGTACTACATGTTATACAGTAAGAGTGATGGGGTACTACATGTTATACAGTAAGAGTGATGGGGTACTACATGTTATACAGTAAGAGTGATGGGGTACTACATGTTATACAGTAAGAGTGATGGGGTACTACATGTTATACAGTAAGAGTGATGGGGTACTACATGTTATACAGTAAGAGTGATGGGGTACTACATGTTATACAGTAAGAGTGATGGGGTACTACATGTTATACAGTAAGAGTGATGGGGTACTACATGTTATACAGTAAGAGTGATGGGGTACTACATGTTATACAGTAAGAGTGATGGGGTACTACATGTTATACAGTAAGAGTGATGGGGTACTACATGTTATACAGTAAGAGTGATGGGGTACTACATGTTATACAGTAAGAGTGATGGGGTACTACATGTTATACAGTAAGAGTGATGGGGTACTACATGTTATACAGTAAGAGTGATGGGGTACTACATGTTATACAGTAAGAGTGATGGGGTACTACATGTTATACAGTAAGAGTGATGGGGTACTACATGTTATACAGTAAGAGTGATGGGGTACTACATGTTATACAGTAAGAGTGATGGGGTACTACATGTTATACAGTAAGAGTGATGGGGTACTACATGTTATACAGTAAGAGTGATGGGTACTACATGTTATACAGTAAGAGTGATGGGGTACTACATGTTATACAGTAAGAGTGATGGGGTACTACATGTTATACAGTAAGAGTGATGGGGTACTACATGTTATACAGTAAGAGTGATGGGGTACTACATGTTATACAGTAAGAGTGATGGGGTACTACATGTTATACAGTAAGAGTGATGGGGTACTACATGTTATACAGTAAGAGTGATGGGGTACTACATGTTATACAGTAAGAGTGATGGGGTACTACATGTTATACAGTAAGAGTGATGGGGTACTACATGTTATACAGTAAGAGTGATGGGGTACTACATGTTATACAGTAAGAGTGATGGGGTACTACATGTTATACAGTAAGAGTGATGGGGTACTACATGTTATACAGTAAGAGTGATGGGGTACTACATGTTATACAGTAAGAGTGATGGGGTACTACATGTTATACAGTAAGAGTGATGGGGTACTACATGTTATACAGTAAGAGTGATGGGGTACTACATGTTATACAGTAAGAGTGATGGGGTACTACATGTTATACAGTAAGAGTGATGGGGTACTACATGTTATACAGTAAGAGTGATGGGGTACTACATGTTATACAGTAAGAGTGATGGGGTACTACATGTTATACAGTAAGAGTGATGGGGTACTACATGTTATACAGTAAGAGTGATGGGGTACTACATGTTATACAGTAAGAGTGATGGGGTACTACATGTTATACAGTAAGAGTGATGGGGTACTACATGTTATACAGTAAGAGTGATGGGGTACTACATGTTATACAGTAAGAGTGATGGGGTACTACATGTTATACAGTAAGAGTGATGGGGTACTACATGTTATACAGTAAGAGTGATGGGGTACTACATGTTATACAGTAAGAGTGATGGGGTACTACATGTTATACAGTAAGAGTGATGGGGTACTACATGTTATACAGTAAGAGTGATGGGGTACTACATGTTATACAGTAAGAGTGATGGGGTACTACATGTTATACAGTAAGAGTGATGGGGTACTACATGTTATACAGTAAGAGTGATGGGGTACTACATGTTATACAGTAAGAGTGATGGGGTACTACATGTTATACAGTAAGAGTGATGGGGTACTACATGTTATACAGTAAGAGTGATGGGGTACTACATGTTATACAGTAAGAGTGATGGGGTACTACATGTTATACAGTAAGAGTGATGGGGTACTACATGTTATACAGTAAGAGTGATGGGGTACTACATGTTATACAGTAAGAGTGATGGGGTACTACATGTTATACAGTAAGAGTGATGGGGTACTACATGTTATACAGTAAGAGTGATGGGGTACTACATGTTATACAGTAAGAGTGATGGGGTACTACATGTTATACAGTAAGAGTGATGGGGTACTACATGTTATACAGTAAGAGTGATGGGGTACTACATGTTATACAGTAAGAGTGATGGGGTACTACATGTTATACAGTAAGAGTGATGGGGTACTACATGTTATACAGTAAGAGTGATGGGGTACTACATGTTATACAGTAAGAGTGATGGGGTACTACATGTTATACAGTAAGAGTGATGGGGTACTACATGTTATACAGTAAGAGTGATGGGGTACTACATGTTATACAGTAAGAGTGATGGGGTACTACATGTTATACAGTAAGAGTGATGGGTACTACATGTTATACAGTAAGAGTGATGGGGTACTACATGTTATACAGTAAGAGTGATGGGGTACTACATGTTATACAGTAAGAGTGATGGGGTACTACATGTTATACAGTAAGAGTGATGGGGTACTACATGTTATACAGTAAGAGTGATGGGGTACTACATGTTATACAGTAAGAGTGATGGGGTACTACATGTTATACAGTAAGAGTGATGGGGTACTACATGTTATACAGTAAGAGTGATGGGGTACTACATGTTATACAGTAAGAGTGATGGGGTACTACATGTTATACAGTAAGAGTGATGGGGTACTACATGTTATACAGTAAGAGTGATGGGGTACTACATGTTATACAGTAAGAGTGATGGGGTACTACATGTTATACAGTAAGAGTGATGGGGTACTACATGTTATACAGTAAGAGTGATGGGGTACTACATGTTATACAGTAAGAGTGATGGGGTACTACATGTTATACAGTAAGAGTGATGGGGTACTACATGTTATACAGTAAGAGTGATGGGGTACTACATGTTATACAGTAAGAGTGATGGGGTACTACATGTTATACAGTAAGAGTGATGGGGTACTACATGTTATACAGTAAGAGTGATGGGGTACTACATGTTATACAGTAAGAGTGATGGGGTACTACATGTTATACAGTAAGAGTGATGGGGTACTACATGTTATACAGTAAGAGTGATGGGGTACTACATGTTATACAGTAAGAGTGATGGGGTACTACATGTTATACAGTAAGAGTGATGGGGTACTACATGTTATACAGTAAGAGTGATGGGGTACTACATGTTATACAGTAAGAGTGATGGGGTACTACATGTTATACAGTAAGAGTGATGGGGTACTACATGTTATACAGTAAGAGTGATGGGGTACTACATGTTATACAGTAAGAGTGATGGGGTACTACATGTTATACAGTAAGAGTGATGGGGTACTACATGTTATACAGTAAGAGTGATGGGGTACTACATGTTATACAGTAAGAGTGATGGGGTACTACATGTTATACAGTAAGAGTGATGGGGTACTACATGTTATACAGTAAGAGTGATGGGGTACTACATGTTATACAGTAAGAGTGATGGGGTACTACATGTTATACAGTAAGAGTGATGGGGTACTACATGTTATACAGTAAGAGTGATGGGGTACTACATGTTATACAGTAAGAGTGATGGGGTACTACATGTTATACAGTAAGAGTGATGGGGTACTACATGTTATACAGTAAGAGTGATGGGGTACTACATGTTATACAGTAAGAGTGATGGGGTACTACATGTTATACAGTAAGAGTGATGGGGTACTACATGTTATACAGTAAGAGTGATGGGGTACTACATGTTATACAGTAAGAGTGATGGGGTACTACATGTTATACAGTAAGAGTGATGGGGTACTACATGTTATACAGTAAGAGTGATGGGGTACTACATGTTATACAGTAAGAGTGATGGGGTACTACATGTTATACAGTAAGAGTGATGGGGTACTACATGTTATACAGTAAGAGTGATGGGGTACTACATGTTATACAGTAAGAGTGATGGGGTACTACATGTTATACAGTAAGAGTGATGGGGTACTACATGTTATACAGTAAGAGTGATGGGGTACTACATGTTATACAGTAAGAGTGATGGGGTACTACATGTTATACAGTAAGAGTGATGGGGTACTACATGTTATACAGTAAGAGTGATGGGGTACTACATGTTATACAGTAAGAGTGATGGGGTACTACATGTTATACAGTAAGAGTGATGGGGTACTACATGTTATACAGTAAGAGTGATGGGGTACTACATGTTATACAGTAAGAGTGATGGGGTACTACATGTTATACAGTAAGAGTGATGGGGTACTACATGTTATACAGTAAGAGTGATGGGGTACTACATGTTATACAGTAAGAGTGATGGGGTACTACATGTTATACAGTAAGAGTGATGGGGTACTACATGTTATACAGTAAGAGTGATGGGGTACTACATGTTATACAGTAAGAGTGATGGGGTACTACATGTTATACAGTAAGAGTGATGGGGTACTACATGTTATACAGTAAGAGTGATGGGGTACTACATGTTATACAGTAAGAGTGATGGGGTACTACATGTTATACAGTAAGAGTGATGGGGTACTACATGTTATACAGTAAGAGTGATGGGGTACTACATGTTATACAGTAAGAGTGATGGGGTACTACATGTTATACAGTAAGAGTGATGGGGTACTACATGTTATACAGTAAGAGTGATGGGGTACTACATGTTATACAGTAAGAGTGATGGGGTACTACATGTTATACAGTAAGAGTGATGGGGTACTACATGTTATACAGTAAGAGTGATGGGGTACTACATGTTATACAGTAAGAGTGATGGGGTACTACATGTTATACAGTAAGAGTGATGGGGTACTACATGTTATACAGTAAGAGTGATGGGGTACTACATGTTATACAGTAAGAGTGATGGGGTACTACATGTTATACAGTAAGAGTGATGGGGTACTACATGTTATACAGTAAGAGTGATGGGGTACTACATGTTATACAGTAAGAGTGATGGGGTACTACATGTTATACAGTAAGAGTGATGGGGTACTACATGTTATACAGTAAGAGTGATGGGGTACTACATGTTATACAGTAAGAGTGATGGGGTACTACATGTTATACAGTAAGAGTGATGGGGTACTACATGTTATACAGTAAGAGTGATGGGGTACTACATGTTATACAGTAAGAGTGATGGGGTACTACATGTTATACAGTAAGAGTGATGGGGTACTACATGTTATACAGTAAGAGTGATGGGGTACTACATGTTATACAGTAAGAGTGATGGGGTACTACATGTTATACAGTAAGAGTGATGGGGTACTACATGTTATACAGTAAGAGTGATGGGGTACTACATGTTATACAGTAAGAGTGATGGGGTACTACATGTTATACAGTAAGAGTGATGGGGTACTACATGTTATACAGTAAGAGTGATGGGGTACTACATGTTATACAGTAAGAGTGATGGGGTACTACATGTTATACAGTAAGAGTGATGGGGTACTACATGTTATACAGTAAGAGTGATGGGGTACTACATGTTATACAGTAAGAGTGATGGGGTACTACATGTTATACAGTAAGAGTGATGGGGTACTACATGTTATACAGTAAGAGTGATGGGGTACTACATGTTATACAGTAAGAGTGATGGGGTACTACATGTTATACAGTAAGAGTGATGGGGTACTACATGTTATACAGTAAGAGTGATGGGGTACTACATGTTATACAGTAAGAGTGATGGGGTACTACATGTTATACAGTAAGAGTGATGGGGTACTACATGTTATACAGTAAGAGTGATGGGGTACTACATGTTATACAGTAAGAGTGATGGGGTACTACATGTTATACAGTAAGAGTGATGGGGTACTACATGTTATACAGTAAGAGTGATGGGGTACTACATGTTATACAGTAAGAGTGATGGGGTACTACATGTTATACAGTAAGAGTGATGGGGTACTACATGTTATACAGTAAGAGTGATGGGGTACTACATGTTATACAGTAAGAGTGATGGGGTACTACATGTTATACAGTAAGAGTGATGGGGTACTACATGTTATACAGTAAGAGTGATGGGGTACTACATGTTATACAGTAAGAGTGATGGGGTACTACATGTTATACAGTAAGAGTGATGGGGTACTACATGTTATACAGTAAGAGTGATGGGGTACTACATGTTATACAGTAAGAGTGATGGGGTACTACATGTTATACAGTAAGAGTGATGGGGTACTACATGTTATACAGTAAGAGTGATGGGGTACTACATGTTATACAGTAAGAGTGATGGGGTACTACATGTTATACAGTAAGAGTGATGGGGTACTACATGTTATACAGTAAGAGTGATGGGGTACTACATGTTATACAGTAAGAGTGATGGGGTACTACATGTTATACAGTAAGAGTGATGGGGTACTACATGTTATACAGTAAGAGTGATGGGGTACTACATGTTATACAGTAAGAGTGATGGGGTACTACATGTTATACAGTAAGAGTGATGGGGTACTACATGTTATACAGTAAGAGTGATGGGGTACTACATGTTATACAGTAAGAGTGATGGGGTACTACATGTTATACAGTAAGAGTGATGGGGTACTACATGTTATACAGTAAGAGTGATGGGGTACTACATGTTATACAGTAAGAGTGATGGGGTACTACATGTTATACAGTAAGAGTGATGGGGTACTACATGTTATACAGTAAGAGTGATGGGGTACTACATGTTATACAGTAAGAGTGATGGGGTACTACATGTTATACAGTAAGAGTGATGGGGTACTACATGTTATACAGTAAGAGTGATGGGGTACTACATGTTATACAGTAAGAGTGATGGGGTACTACATGTTATACAGTAAGAGTGATGGGGTACTACATGTTATACAGTAAGAGTGATGGGGTACTACATGTTATACAGTAAGAGTGATGGGGTACTACATGTTATACAGTAAGAGTGATGGGGTACTACATGTTATACAGTAAGAGTGATGGGGTACTACATGTTATACAGTAAGAGTGATGGGGTACTACATGTTATACAGTAAGAGTGATGGGGTACTACATGTTATACAGTAAGAGTGATGGGGTACTACATGTTATACAGTAAGAGTGATGGGGTACTACATGTTATACAGTAAGAGTGATGGGGTACTACATGTTATACAGTAAGAGTGATGGGGTACTACATGTTATACAGTAAGAGTGATGGGGTACTACATGTTATACAGTAAGAGTGATGGGGTACTACATGTTATACAGTAAGAGTGATGGGGTACTACATGTTATACAGTAAGAGTGATGGGGTACTACATGTTATACAGTAAGAGTGATGGGGTACTACATGTTATACAGTAAGAGTGATGGGGTACTACATGTTATACAGTAAGAGTGATGGGGTACTACATGTTATACAGTAAGAGTGATGGGGTACTACATGTTATACAGTAAGAGTGATGGGGTACTACATGTTATACAGTAAGAGTGATGGGGTACTACATGTTATACAGTAAGAGTGATGGGGTACTACATGTTATACAGTAAGAGTGATGGGGTACTACATGTTATACAGTAAGAGTGATGGGGTACTACATGTTATACAGTAAGAGTGATGGGGTACTACATGTTATACAGTAAGAGTGATGGGGTACTACATGTTATACAGTAAGAGTGATGGGGTACTACATGTTATACAGTAAGAGTGATGGGGTACTACATGTTATACAGTAAGAGTGATGGGGTACTACATGTTATACAGTAAGAGTGATGGGGTACTACATGTTATACAGTAAGAGTGATGGGTACTACATGTTATACAGTAAGAGTGATGGGGTACTACATGTTATACAGTAAGAGTGATGGGGTACTACATGTTATACAGTAAGAGTGATGGGGTACTACATGTTATACAGTAAGAGTGATGGGGTACTACATGTTATACAGTAAGAGTGATGGGGTACTACATGTTATACAGTAAGAGTGATGGGGTACTACATGTTATACAGTAAGAGTGATGGGGTACTACATGTTATACAGTAAGAGTGATGGGGTACTACATGTTATACAGTAAGAGTGATGGGGTACTACATGTTATACAGTAAGAGTGATGGGGTACTACATGTTATACAGTAAGAGTGATGGGGTACTACATGTTATACAGTAAGAGTGATGGGGTACTACATGTTATACAGTAAGAGTGATGGGGTACTACATGTTATACAGTAAGAGTGATGGGGTACTACATGTTATACAGTAAGAGTGATGGGGTACTACATGTTATACAGTAAGAGTGATGGGGTACTACATGTTATACAGTAAGAGTGATGGGGTACTACATGTTATACAGTAAGAGTGATGGGGTACTACATGTTATACAGTAAGAGTGATGGGGTACTACATGTTATACAGTAAGAGTGATGGGGTACTACATGTTATACAGTAAGAGTGATGGGGTACTACATGTTATACAGTAAGAGTGATGGGGTACTACATGTTATACAGTAAGAGTGATGGGGTACTACATGTTATACAGTAAGAGTGATGGGGTACTACATGTTATACAGTAAGAGTGATGGGGTACTACATGTTATACAGTAAGAGTGATGGGGTACTACATGTTATACAGTAAGAGTGATGGGGTACTACATGTTATACAGTAAGAGTGATGGGGTACTACATGTTATACAGTAAGAGTGATGGGGTACTACATGTTATACAGTAAGAGTGATGGGGTACTACATGTTATACAGTAAGAGTGATGGGGTACTACATGTTATACAGTAAGAGTGATGGGGTACTACATGTTATACAGTAAGAGTGATGGGGTACTACATGTTATACAGTAAGAGTGATGGGGTACTACATGTTATACAGTAAGAGTGATGGGGTACTACATGTTATACAGTAAGAGTGATGGGGTACTACATGTTATACAGTAAGAGTGATGGGGTACTACATGTTATACAGTAAGAGTGATGGGGTACTACATGTTATACAGTAAGAGTGATGGGGTACTACATGTTATACAGTAAGAGTGATGGGGTACTACATGTTATACAGTAAGAGTGATGGGGTACTACATGTTATACAGTAAGAGTGATGGGGTACTACATGTTATACAGTAAGAGTGATGGGTACTACATGTTATACAGTAAGAGTGATGGGGTACTACATGTTATACAGTAAGAGTGATGGGGTACTACATGTTATACAGTAAGAGTGATGGGTACTACATGTTATACAGTAAGAGTGATGGGGTACTACATGTTATACAGTAAGAGTGATGGGGTACTACATGTTATACAGTAAGAGTGATGGGGTACTACATGTTATACAGTAAGAGTGATGGGGTACTACATGTTATACAGTAAGAGTGATGGGGTACTACATGTTATACAGTAAGAGTGATGGGGTACTACATGTTATACAGTAAGAGTGATGGGGTACTACATGTTATACAGTAAGAGTGATGGGGTACTACATGTTATACAGTAAGAGTGATGGGGTACTACATGTTATACAGTAAGAGTGATGGGGTACTACATGTTATACAGTAAGAGTGATGGGGTACTACATGTTATACAGTAAGAGTGATGGGGTACTACATGTTATACAGTAAGAGTGATGGGGTACTACATGTTATACAGTAAGAGTGATGGGGTACTACATGTTATACAGTAAGAGTGATGGGGTACTACATGTTATACAGTAAGAGTGATGGGGTACTACATGTTATACAGTAAGAGTGATGGGGTACTACATGTTATACAGTAAGAGTGATGGGGTACTACATGTTATACAGTAAGAGTGATGGGGTACTACATGTTATACAGTAAGAGTGATGGGGTACTACATGTTATACAGTAAGAGTGATGGGGTACTACATGTTATACAGTAAGAGTGATGGGGTACTACATGTTATACAGTAAGAGTGATGGGGTACTACATGTTATACAGTAAGAGTGATGGGGTACTACATGTTATACAGTAAGAGTGATGGGGTACTACATGTTATACAGTAAGAGTGATGGGGTACTACATGTTATACAGTAAGAGTGATGGGGTACTACATGTTATACAGTAAGAGTGATGGGGTACTACATGTTATACAGTAAGAGTGATGGGGTACTACATGTTATACAGTAAGAGTGATGGGGTACTACATGTTATACAGTAAGAGTGATGGGGTACTACATGTTATACAGTAAGAGTGATGGGGTACTACATGTTATACAGTAAGAGTGATGGGGTACTACATGTTATACAGTAAGAGTGATGGGGTACTACATGTTATACAGTAAGAGTGATGGGGTACTACATGTTATACAGTAAGAGTGATGGGGTACTACATGTTATACAGTAAGAGTGATGGGGTACTACATGTTATACAGTAAGAGTGATGGGGTACTACATGTTATACAGTAAGAGTGATGGGGTACTACATGTTATACAGTAAGAGTGATGGGGTACTACATGTTATACAGTAAGAGTGATGGGGTACTACATGTTATACAGTAAGAGTGATGGGTACTACATGTTATACAGTAAGAGTGATGGGGTACTACATGTTATACAGTAAGAGTGATGGGGTACTACATGTTATACAGTAAGAGTGATGGGGTACTACATGTTATACAGTAAGAGTGATGGGGTACTACATGTTATACAGTAAGAGTGATGGGGTACTACATGTTATACAGTAAGAGTGATGGGGTACTACATGTTATACAGTAAGAGTGATGGGGTACTACATGTTATACAGTAAGAGTGATGGGGTACTACATGTTATACAGTAAGAGTGATGGGGTACTACATGTTATACAGTAAGAGTGATGGGGTACTACATGTTATACAGTAAGAGTGATGGGGTACTACATGTTATACAGTAAGAGTGATGGGGTACTACATGTTATACAGTAAGAGTGATGGGGTACTACATGTTATACAGTAAGAGTGATGGGTACTACATGTTATACAGTAAGAGTGATGGGGTACTACATGTTATACAGTAAGAGTGATGGGGTACTACATGTTATACAGTAAGAGTGATGGGGTACTACATGTTATACAGTAAGAGTGATGGGTACTACATGTTATACAGTAAGAGTGATGGGGTACTACATGTTATACAGTAAGAGTGATGGGGTACTACATGTTATACAGTAAGAGTGATGGGGTACTACATGTTATACAGTAAGAGTGATGGGGTACTACATGTTATACAGTAAGAGTGATGGGGTACTACATGTTATACAGTAAGAGTGATGGGGTACTACATGTTATACAGTAAGAGTGATGGGGTACTACATGTTATACAGTAAGAGTGATGGGGTACTACATGTTATACAGTAAGAGTGATGGGGTACTACATGTTATACAGTAAGAGTGATGGGGTACTACATGTTATACAGTAAGAGTGATGGGGTACTACATGTTATACAGTAAGAGTGATGGGGTACTACATGTTATACAGTAAGAGTGATGGGGTACTACATGTTATACAGTAAGAGTGATGGGGTACTACATGTTATACAGTAAGAGTGATGGGGTACTACATGTTATACAGTAAGAGTGATGGGGTACTACATGTTATACAGTAAGAGTGATGGGGTACTACATGTTATACAGTAAGAGTGATGGGGTACTACATGTTATACAGTAAGAGTGATGGGGTACTACATGTTATACAGTAAGAGTGATGGGGTACTACATGTTATACAGTAAGAGTGATGGGGTACTACATGTTATACAGTAAGAGTGATGGGGTACTACATGTTATACAGTAAGAGTGATGGGTACTACATGTTATACAGTAAGAGTGATGGGGTACTACATGTTATACAGTAAGAGTGATGGGGTACTACATGTTATACAGTAAGAGTGATGGGGTACTACATGTTATACAGTAAGAGTGATGGGGTACTACATGTTATACAGTAAGAGTGATGGGGTACTACATGTTATACAGTAAGAGTGATGGGGTACTACATGTTATACAGTAAGAGTGATGGGGTACTACATGTTATACAGTAAGAGTGATGGGGTACTACATGTTATACAGTAAGAGTGATGGGGTACTACATGTTATACAGTAAGAGTGATGGGGTACTACATGTTATACAGTAAGAGTGATGGGGTACTACATGTTATACAGTAAGAGTGATGGGGTACTACATGTTATACAGTAAGAGTGATGGGGTACTACATGTTATACAGTAAGAGTGATGGGGTACTACATGTTATACAGTAAGAGTGATGGGGTACTACATGTTATACAGTAAGAGTGATGGGGTACTACATGTTATACAGTAAGAGTGATGGGTACTACATGTTATACAGTAAGAGTGATGGGGTACTACATGTTATACAGTAAGAGTGATGGGGTACTACATGTTATACAGTAAGAGTGATGGGGTACTACATGTTATACAGTAAGAGTGATGGGGTACTACATGTTATACAGTAAGAGTGATGGGGTACTACATGTTATACAGTAAGAGTGATGGGTACTACATGTTATACAGTAAGAGTGATGGGGTACTACATGTTATACAGTAAGAGTGATGGGGTACTACATGTTATACAGTAAGAGTGATGGGTACTACATGTTATACAGTAAGAGTGATGGGGTACTACATGTTATACAGTAAGAGTGATGGGGTACTACATGTTATACAGTAAGAGTGATGGGGTACTACATGTTATACAGTAAGAGTGATGGGGTACTACATGTTATACAGTAAGAGTGATGGGGTACTACATGTTATACAGTAAGAGTGATGGGGTACTACATGTTATACAGTAAGAGTGATGGGGTACTACATGTTATACAGTAAGAGTGATGGGGTACTACATGTTATACAGTAAGAGTGATGGGGTACTACATGTTATACAGTAAGAGTGATGGGGTACTACATGTTATACAGTAAGAGTGATGGGGTACTACATGTTATACAGTAAGAGTGATGGGGTACTACATGTTATACAGTAAGAGTGATGGGGTACTACATGTTATACAGTAAGAGTGATGGGGTACTACATGTTATACAGTAAGAGTGATGGGGTACTACATGTTATACAGTAAGAGTGATGGGGTACTACATGTTATACAGTAAGAGTGATGGGGTACTACATGTTATACAGTAAGAGTGATGGGGTACTACATGTTATACAGTAAGAGTGATGGGGTACTACATGTTATACAGTAAGAGTGATGGGGTACTACATGTTATACAGTAAGAGTGATGGGGTACTACATGTTATACAGTAAGAGTGATGGGGTACTACATGTTATACAGTAAGAGTGATGGGGTACTACATGTTATACAGTAAGAGTGATGGGGTACTACATGTTATACAGTAAGAGTGATGGGGTACTACATGTTATACAGTAAGAGTGATGGGGTACTACATGTTATACAGTAAGAGTGATGGGGTACTACATGTTATACAGTAAGAGTGATGGGGTACTACATGTTATACAGTAAGAGTGATGGGGTACTACATGTTATACAGTAAGAGTGATGGGGTACTACATGTTATACAGTAAGAGTGATGGGGTACTACATGTTATACAGTAAGAGTGATGGGGTACTACATGTTATACAGTAAGAGTGATGGGGTACTACATGTTATACAGTAAGAGTGATGGGGTACTACATGTTATACAGTAAGAGTGATGGGGTACTACATGTTATACAGTAAGAGTGATGGGGTACTACATGTTATACAGTAAGAGTGATGGGGTACTACATGTTATACAGTAAGAGTGATGGGGTACTACATGTTATACAGTAAGAGTGATGGGGTACTACATGTTATACAGTAAGAGTGATGGGGTACTACATGTTATACAGTAAGAGTGATGGGGTACTACATGTTATACAGTAAGAGTGATGGGGTACTACATGTTATACAGTAAGAGTGATGGGTACTACATGTTATACAGTAAGAGTGATGGGGTACTACATGTTATACAGTAAGAGTGATGGGGTACTACATGTTATACAGTAAGAGTGATGGGGTACTACATGTTATACAGTAAGAGTGATGGGGTACTACATGTTATACAGTAAGAGTGATGGGTACTACATGTTATACAGTAAGAGTGATGGGGTACTACATGTTATACAGTAAGAGTGATGGGTACTACATGTTATACAGTAAGAGTGATGGGGTACTACATGTTATACAGTAAGAGTGATGGGGTACTACATGTTATACAGTAAGAGTGATGGGGTACTACATGTTATACAGTAAGAGTGATGGGGTACTACATGTTATACAGTAAGAGTGATGGGGTACTACATGTTATACAGTAAGAGTGATGGGGTACTACATGTTATACAGTAAGAGTGATGGGGTACTACATGTTATACAGTAAGAGTGATGGGGTACTACATGTTATACAGTAAGAGTGATGGGGTACTACATGTTATACAGTAAGAGTGATGGGGTACTACATGTTATACAGTAAGAGTGATGGGGTACTACATGTTATACAGTAAGAGTGATGGGGTACTACATGTTATACAGTAAGAGTGATGGGGTACTACATGTTATACAGTAAGAGTGATGGGGTACTACATGTTATACAGTAAGAGTGATGGGGTACTACATGTTATACAGTAAGAGTGATGGGGTACTACATGTTATACAGTAAGAGTGATGGGGTACTACATGTTATACAGTAAGAGTGATGGGGTACTACATGTTATACAGTAAGAGTGATGGGGTACTACATGTTATACAGTAAGAGTGATGGGGTACTACATGTTATACAGTAAGAGTGATGGGGTACTACATGTTATACAGTAAGAGTGATGGGGTACTACATGTTATACAGTAAGAGTGATGGGGTACTACATGTTATACAGTAAGAGTGATGGGGTACTACATGTTATACAGTAAGAGTGATGGGTACTACATGTTATACAGTAAGAGTGATGGGGTACTACATGTTATACAGTAAGAGTGATGGGGTACTACATGTTATACAGTAAGAGTGATGGGGTACTACATGTTATACAGTAAGAGTGATGGGGTACTACATGTTATACAGTAAGAGTGATGGGGTACTACATGTTATACAGTAAGAGTGATGGGTACTACATGTTATACAGTAAGAGTGATGGGGTACTACATGTTATACAGTAAGAGTGATGGGTACTACATGTTATACAGTAAGAGTGATGGGGTACTACATGTTATACAGTAAGAGTGATGGGGTACTACATGTTATACAGTAAGAGTGATGGGGTACTACATGTTATACAGTAAGAGTGATGGGGTACTACATGTTATACAGTAAGAGTGATGGGGTACTACATGTTATACAGTAAGAGTGATGGGGTACTACATGTTATACAGTAAGAGTGATGGGGTACTACATGTTATACAGTAAGAGTGATGGGGTACTACATGTTATACAGTAAGAGTGATGGGTACTACATGTTATACAGTAAGAGTGATGGGGTACTACATGTTATACAGTAAGAGTGATGGGGTACTACATGTTATACAGTAAGAGTGATGGGGTACTACATGTTATACAGTAAGAGTGATGGGGTACTACATGTTATACAGTAAGAGTGATGGGGTACTACATGTTATACAGTAAGAGTGATGGGTACTACATGTTATACAGTAAGAGTGATGGGGTACTACATGTTATACAGTAAGAGTGATGGGGTACTACATGTTATACAGTAAGAGTGATGGGGTACTACATGTTATACAGTAAGAGTGATGGGGTACTACATGTTATACAGTAAGAGTGATGGGGTACTACATGTTATACAGTAAGAGTGATGGGGTACTACATGTTATACAGTAAGAGTGATGGGGTACTACATGTTATACAGTAAGAGTGATGGGGTACTACATGTTATACAGTAAGAGTGATGGGGTACTACATGTTATACAGTAAGAGTGATGGGGTACTACATGTTATACAGTAAGAGTGATGGGGTACTACATGTTATACAGTAAGAGTGATGGGGTACTACATGTTATACAGTAAGAGTGATGGGGTACTACATGTTATACAGTAAGAGTGATGGGTACTACATGTTATACAGTAAGAGTGATGGGGTACTACATGTTATACAGTAAGAGTGATGGGGTACTACATGTTATACAGTAAGAGTGATGGGTACTACATGTTATACAGTAAGAGTGATGGGTACTACATGTTATACAGTAAGAGTGATGGGGTACTACATGTTATACAGTAAGAGTGATGGGGTACTACATGTTATACAGTAAGAGTGATGGGGTACTACATGTTATACAGTAAGAGTGATGGGGTACTACATGTTATACAGTAAGAGTGATGGGTACTACATGTTATACAGTAAGAGTGATGGGTACTACATGTTATACAGTAAGAGTGATGGGGTACTACATGTTATACAGTAAGAGTGATGGGTACTACATGTTATACAGTAAGAGTGATGGGGTACTACATGTTATACAGTAAGAGTGATGGGGTACTACATGTTATACAGTAAGAGTGATGGGGTACTACATGTTATACAGTAAGAGTGATGGGGTACTACATGTTATACAGTAAGAGTGATGGGGTACTACATGTTATACAGTAAGAGTGATGGGGTACTACATGTTATACAGTAAGAGTGATGGGGTACTACATGTTATACAGTAAGAGTGATGGGGTACTACATGTTATACAGTAAGAGTGATGGGGTACTACATGTTATACAGTAAGAGTGATGGGGTACTACATGTTATACAGTAAGAGTGATGGGGTACTACATGTTATACAGTAAGAGTGATGGGGTACTACATGTTATACAGTAAGAGTGATGGGGTACTACATGTTATACAGTAAGAGTGATGGGGTACTACATGTTATACAGTAAGAGTGATGGGGTACTACATGTTATACAGTAAGAGTGATGGGGTACTACATGTTATACAGTAAGAGTGATGGGGTACTACATGTTATACAGTAAGAGTGATGGGGTACTACATGTTATACAGTAAGAGTGATGGGGTACTACATGTTATACAGTAAGAGTGATGGGGTACTACATGTTATACAGTAAGAGTGATGGGGTACTACATGTTATACAGTAAGAGTGATGGGGTACTACATGTTATACAGTAAGAGTGATGGGTACTACATGTTATACAGTAAGAGTGATGGGGTACTACATGTTATACAGTAAGAGTGATGGGGTACTACATGTTATACAGTAAGAGTGATGGGGTACTACATGTTATACAGTAAGAGTGATGGGGTACTACATGTTATACAGTAAGAGTGATGGGGTACTACATGTTATACAGTAAGAGTGATGGGGTACTACATGTTATACAGTAAGAGTGA
This sequence comes from Salmo salar, assembly GCF_965601325.2. Lineage (NCBI taxonomy): Eukaryota > Metazoa > Chordata > Actinopteri > Salmoniformes > Salmonidae > Salmo > Salmo salar. The sequence goes on along the minus strand of NC_138294.1, from coordinate 92,251,042 downwards.
TGGGTACTACATGTTATACAGTAAGAGTGATGGGTACTACATGTTATACAGTAAGAGTGATGGGGTACTACATGTTATACAGTAAGAGTGATGGGGTACTACATGTTATACAGTAAGAGTGATGGGGTACTACATGTTATACAGTAAGAGTGATGGGTACTACATGTTATACAGTAAGAGTGATGGGGTACTACATGTTATACAGTAAGAGTGATGGGGTACTACATGTTATACAGTAAGAGTGATGGGGTACTACATGTTATACAGTAAGAGTGATGGGGTACTACATGTTATACAGTAAGAGTGATGGGGTACTACATGTTATACAGTAAGAGTGATGGGGTACTACATGTTATACAGTAAGAGTGATGGGGTACTACATGTTATACAGTAAGAGTGATGGGTACTACATGTTATACAGTAAGAGTGATGGGGTACTACATGTTATACAGTAAGAGTGATGGGGTACTACATGTTATACAGTAAGAGTGATGGGGTACTACATGTTATACAGTAAGAGTGATGGGGTACTACATGTTATACAGTAAGAGTGATGGGGTACTACATGTTATACAGTAAGAGTGATGGGGTACTACATGTTATACAGTAAGAGTGATGGGGTACTACATGTTATACAGTAAGAGTGATGGGGTACTACATGTTATACAGTAAGAGTGATGGGGTACTACATGTTATACAGTAAGAGTGATGGGGTACTACATGTTATACAGTAAGAGTGATGGGGTACTACATGTTATACAGTAAGAGTGATGGGGTACTACATGTTATACAGTAAGAGTGATGGGTACTACATGTTATACAGTAAGAGTGATGGGTACTACATGTTATACAGTAAGAGTGATGGGGTACTACATGTTATACAGTAAGAGTGATGGGGTACTACATGTTATACAGTAAGAGTGATGGGGTACTACATGTTATACAGTAAGAGTGATGGGGTACTACATGTTATACAGTAAGAGTGATGGGGTACTACATGTTATACAGTAAGAGTGATGGGGTACTACATGTTATACAGTAAGAGTGATGGGTACTACATGTTATACAGTAAGAGTGATGGGGTACTACATGTTATACAGTAAGAGTGATGGGGTACTACATGTTATACAGTAAGAGTGATGGGGTACTACATGTTATACAGTAAGAGTGACTGGGTACTACATGTTATACAGTAAGAGTGATGGGGTACTACATGTTATACAGTAAGAGTGATGGGTACTACATGTTATACAGTAAGAGTGATGGGTACTACATGTTATACAGTAAGAGTGATGGGGTACTACATGTTATACAGTAAGAGTGATGGGGTACTACATGTTATACAGTAAGAGTGATGGGGTACTACATGTTATACAGTAAGAGTGATGGGTACTACATGTTATACAGTAAGAGTGATGGGGTACTACATGTTATACAGTAAGAGTGATGGGTACTACATGTTATACAGTAAGAGTGATGGGTACTACATGTTATACAGTAAGAGTGATGGGTACTACATGTTATACAGTAAGAGTGATGGGTACTACATGTTATACAGTAAGAGTGATGGGTACTACATGTTATACAGTAAGAGTGATGGGGTACTACATGTTATACAGTAAGAGTGATGGGGTACTACATGTTATACAGTAAGAGTGATGGGTACTACATGTTATACAGTAAGAGTGATGGGGTACTACATGTTATACAGTAAGAGTGATGGGTACTACATGTTATACAGTAAGAGTGATGGGGTACTACATGTTATACAGTAAGAGTGATGGGTACTACATGTTATACAGTAAGAGTGATGGGGTACTACATGTTATACAGTAAGAGTGATGGGGTACTACATGTTATACAGTAAGAGTGATGGGTACTACATGTTATACAGTAAGAGTGATGGGGTACTACATGTTATACAGTAAGAGTGATGGGTACTACATGTTATACAGTAAGAGTGATGGGGTACTACATGTTATACAGTAAGAGTGATGGGTACTACATGTTATACAGTAAGAGTGATGGGTACTACATGTTATACAGTAAGAGTGATGGGGTACTACATGTTATACAGTAAGAGTGATGGGTACTACATGTTATACAGTAAGAGTGATGGGTACTACATGTTATACAGTAAGAGTGATGGGTACTACATGTTATACAGTAAGAGTGATGGGGTACTACATGTTATACAGTAAGAGTGATGGGGTACTACATGTTATACAGTAAGAGTGATGGGGTACTACATGTTATACAGTAAGAGTGATGGGGTACTACATGTTATACAGTAAGAGTGATGGGGTACTACATGTTATACAGTAAGAGTGATGGGGTACTACATGTTATACAGTAAGAGTGATGGGTACTACATGTTATACAGTAAGAGTGATGGGTACTACATGTTATACAGTAAGAGTGATGGGTACTACATGTTATACAGTAAGAGTGATGGGTACTACATGTTATACAGTAAGAGTGATGGGGTACTACATGTTATACAGTAAGAGTGATGGGGTACTACATGTTATACAGTAAGAGTGATGGGTACTACATGTTATACAGTAAGAGTGATGGGGTACTACATGTTATACAGTAAGAGTGATGGGGTACTACATGTTATACAGTAAGAGTGATGGGTACTACATGTTATACAGTAAGAGTGATGGGGTACTACATGTTATACAGTAAGAGTGATGGGGTACTACATGTTATACAGTAAGAGTGATGGGTACTACATGTTATACAGTAAGAGTGATGGGGTACTACATGTTATACAGTAAGAGTGATGGGTACTACATGTTATACAGTAAGAGTGATGGGGTACTACATGTTATACAGTAAGAGTGATGGGGTACTACATGTTATACAGTAAGAGTGATGGGGTACTACATGTTATACAGTAAGAGTGATGGGTACTACATGTTATACAGTAAGAGTGATGGGGTACTACATGTTATACAGTAAGAGTGATGGGTACTACATGTTATACAGTAAGAGTGATGGGGTACTACATGTTATACAGTAAGAGTGATGGGGTACTACATGTTATACAGTAAGAGTGATGGGGTACTACATGTTATACAGTAAGAGTGATGGGGTACTACATGTTATACAGTAAGAGTGATGGGTACTACATGTTATACAGTAAGAGTGATGGGTACTACATGTTATACAGTAAGAGTGATGGGGTACTACATGTTATACAGTAAGAGTGATGGGGTACTACATGTTATACAGTAAGAGTGATGGGTACTACATGTTATACAGTAAGAGTGATGGGTACTACATGTTATACAGTAAGAGTGATGGGGTACTACATGTTATACAGTAAGAGTGATGGGTACTACATGTTATACAGTAAGAGTGATGGGTACTACATGTTATACAGTAAGAGTGATGGGGTACTACATGTTATACAGTAAGAGTGATGGGGTACTACATGTTATACAGTAAGAGTGATGGGGTACTACATGTTATACAGTAAGAGTGATGGGGTACTACGTGTTATACAGTAAGAGTGATGGGGTACTACATGTTATACAGTAAGAGTGATGGGGTACTACATGTTATACAGTAAGAGTGATGGGGTACTACGTGTTATACAGTAAGAGTGATGGGGTACTACATGTTTTACAGTAAGAGTGATGGGGTACTACATGTTTTACAGTAAGAGTGATGTGATAACTATACTGTTAACGAAGGCCGTTTTGTTTTGGAATCACGCTTTTTATTTTCAGACTCTTTTGATTCATGTTTAAATTCTTAAAGCATTTTGTTAAGGTCCACTTTATTTATTTTGGATGTATTGGAGCTTCATATGATTTTGGTTTGTACGAAATATATATACACACACACACACACACACACACACACACACACACACACACACACACACACACACACACACACACACACACACACACACACACACACACACACACACACATACAAGACCGACAGTATGTGGACACCTGCTCGTCGAACATCTCATTCCAAAAATCAAGGGTGTTAATATGGAGTTGATCCCCCCCCCCCCCCCTTTGCTGCTATAACAGCCTCCACTCTTCTGGGAAGCCTTTCCACTAGATGTTGGAACATTGCTGTGGGGACTTGCTTCCATTCAGCCACAAGAGCATTAGTGAGGTCGGAACACGATCTTGGTCGATTAGTCCTGGCTCGCAGTCGGCGTTCCAATTCATCCCAAAGGTGTTTGATGGGTGCACGGGGGAATTGTCTTGCTGAAACAGGAAAGGGCTTTCCTCAAATTGCCACAAATTCTGAAGCACAGAATCGTCTAGAATGTTATTGTATGCTGTAGCGTTAGGATTTCCCTTCACTGGAGCTAAGGGTCCTAGCCCAAACCATGAAAAACAGCCCCAGACCATTATTCCTCCTCCACCAAACTTTACAGTTGGCACAATGCATTAAGGCAGGCAGCGTTCTGCTGGCATCAGATGGTGAAGCATGATTTATCACTCCAGAGAACACGTTTCCACTGCTCCAGAGTCCAATGACATCGAGTTTTACACCACTCCAGCCAACGCTTGGCATTGCGCATGGTGATCTTAGGCTTGTGTGCGGCTGCTCTGCCACGGAAACCCATTTCATGAAGCTCCCGACGAACACTTCTTGTGCTGACGTTGCTTCCAGAGACAGTTTGGAACTCGACAGTGTGAGTGTTGCAACCAAGGACCGCATCGCTTCAGCGCTCGGCGATCCCATTCTCTGAGCTTGTGTGGCCTACCACTTCGCGGCTGAGCCGTTGTTGCTCCTAGACGTTTCCAGGAGCAACAACAGGGCAGCTCTAGCAGGGCAACAAAAATGTGACGAACTGACTTGTTGGAAAGGTGGCACCCTATGACGGGTACCACGTTGAAAGTCATTGAGGTAATTCAGTAAGGCCGCATCCACTTAATTGTACATCGTGTTCAGCTACGCTATCCGCACCTGTTGGACCCAACGCAATCATCACTAAACAGTGTAGTAGACTAAGGGGAATGGAAATATATAGAATATGTAACTGTTTTCTATGGAATCTGTGTGGTTACCCCCTTGTCCCCGGTCTGAAGTGGCTATAGAACTAACGATTTGGATACCAAGTTACTACACGTATTGCTAATGTTTTACCCCCTTGTCCCCGGTCTGAAGTGGCTATAGAGCTAACGATCAGGATACCAAGTTACTACACGTATTGCTGATGTTTTGGCGGTATCGGAGGTATAATTGCATTGGAGCCCGTCAAATCGTTGAGCAGCTGCTCTTGATCATTGTCACAATGCAACACCAGGTCGAGTTAGAAATGTCAGAACGAGGAAGTGTACACTCTTCAAAGGGTTCCAAAAGGGTTCTTCGGTTGTCCCCATAGGCTCCAGATAGAACCCTTTTTTTGGGGGGTTTACATGGAACCCAAAAGGATTCTACCTGGAACCTAAAAGGGTTCTTCAAAGGGTTCTCTGGTGGACAGCCGAAGAACCCTTTAAGGTTCTAGAGAGCATCTTTTTTTCTAAGAGTGTTCCAGCTATTATAGAAAATAATTTCACTACATAATGAGTGTTTCTATCAGCCTGATTGAGGTGTAGATTACATCCCACATTCAAGTGTTCAAACTAAAAACGCTGCATGGGAATTCTCTCAATGTGACTCCGTGAGAGTCAATGTATAATGCCGGGAGTCACCTTGTAGATTTGACGGCTCTAATTCAGTCCCACCTCCACTAAAGCAGATCTGATTGAGTAGAACCCAAAGTTTGGATCCACGACGATGACGACTTGTCTGCTACAAAAGAGGCTCCGTCGCGTTTCCTCCACTAGCTTAACATCTCACTCGAGATTTGGTTCTGGTAGTACCAACCTCCACAGGGGGCTGGGAGGCTGGAGCGCTGGCGTGTGTGTGTGTGTGTGTGTGTGTGTGTGTGTGTGTGTGTGTGTGTGTGTGTGTGTGTGTGTGTGTGTGTGTGTGTGTGTGTGTGTGGCGTGTGTGTGTGGCGTGTGTGTGTGGCGTGTGTGTGTGTGTGTGTGTGTGTGTGTGTGTGTGTGTGTGTGTGTGTGTGTGTGTGTGTGGCGTGTGTGTGTGTGGTGTGTGTGTGTGGTGTGTGTGTGTGTGTGCGGGTGTGTGTGTGTGTGTGGTGTGTATGTGTGTGTGTGTGGGGGTGTGTGCGGGTGTGTGTGTGGCGTGTGTGTGTGTGTGGTGTGTGTGTGGTGTGTGTGTGTGTGTGTGTGTGTGTGTGTGTGTGTGTGTGTGTGTGTGGGGGGGTGGTGTGTGTGGGGGTGTGTGTGTGTGTGTGTGTGTGCGGGTGTGTGGTGTGTGTGTGTGTGTGCGGGTGTGTGTGTGGCGTGTGTGTGTGTGTGGTGTGTGTGTGTGTGTGTGGGGGGGTGTGTGTGTGTGTGTGGGTGTGGTGTGTGTGTGTGTGTGTGTGTGTGTGTGTGTGTGTGTGTGTGTGTGTGTGTGTGTGTGTGTGTGTGTGGTACCAACCTGTTGAACCAGCCTCCCGCTGCCTCCATCGGGGCTGGCAGGCTGGAGCGTTGGCGTGTGTGGTGCCACAGGGTGACCATGGACGTGATGTTAGCCTGGTGCAGCTGGCTCGTAAAGCAGCGGTAGTACCTGGAACATAGTGAACATTACTGTTAGTCCAGTCCGCGTTCTCATCACACTGTTAACCGATACACTCAGAACTCCATTCCAGGTTTTTACTCATGCACCAGTACCTGGAATGATGGAGGCCAGGCAGGCAGTAATTCATCCAGTTTAGTTATGTTTAATAATCAATCAGACCTTTTTCAAACCTCTCCTACAGACATTTTACAATTTAGATCCTGAACTAACACACCTGATTAATCTAGTTACAGGTTTGATAATTAGTTAACAAGTTGAATCAGATATCCTACACTGAACAAAAATATAAACGCAACATGTAAAGTGTTGGTCCCGTGTTTCATGAACTGAAATAAAAAAATATCCCAGAAATGTTCCATAAACACATTAAGCTTATTTCTCTCAAATGTTTGTGCACAAATGTGTTTACATCCCTGTTAGTGAGCATTTCTCCTTTACCAAGATAATCCATCCACCTGACAGGTGTGGCATATCAAGAAGCTGATTAAACAGCAGGATCATTACACAGGTGCACCTTGTGCTCGGGGGGCCAATAAAAGGCCACTCTAAAATGTGCAGTTTTGTCACACAACACAATGCCACAGATGTCTCAAGTTTAGAGGGAGCGTGCCATTTGTCACGCTGACTGCAGGAACGCCCACCAGAGCTGTTGGCAGACAACTACCATAAACCACCTCCAACATCGTTTTAGGGAATTTGGCAGCACCATGTAACCACGTCAGCCCAGGACCTCCACATCCGGCCTCTTCACCTGCGGGATCATCTGAGACCCCCCCCCCCCCCCCCCCGGACAGCTGATGAAACGTCTGTAATGAAGCCCTTTTGTGGTGAAAAAAACGAATTCTGATTGCGTCCCTGTCAAGTCATGTAATGTAATCCATAGATTAGTACCTAAATGAATTTATTTCAAATTACTGATTTCCTTTTATTGAACTGTAACTTTGTTGCATTTATATATATATATATTTTTTTTTGTTCAGTACAGTTCTGTAATATTATCAAATAAATGGAATGGCTAGAGGTCCAGAGGAGAGGAAAGCTGACTCCAGTACCCTAGTAAGGTGGTGTTTGGCTGGGTCACGTTACCGCTGGGCACCAGGGAGGACCAGTTGAGAGAGAAGTGGAAGTGGTTGACTCCCACACGACGAATCTCTTCCACCTGAGTGGGAGGGGAGGGGGAGATTACCCTCACGCCATATCGTTGTCATTTGTTTATGTGTATAAACGTAGAGAAGATCTCCGACCTGTTGGCGGATGGTGGCGTAGTCGGCACAGTGCTGTGGCCTGCGGAGCGGCGGGGCCTGAAACCCTTCTAACCTCCGCAGCTCCCCGTTGCCTGTGATGTTCCACACGTACACACTGGGATCTACAAACTGGGTGGGGGTGGTCTCCACCTGGACACACACACACACACACACACACACACACACACACTGGGATCTACAAACTGGGTGGGGGTGGTCTCCACCTGGACACACACACACACACACACACACACACACACACACACACACACACACACTGGGATCTACACACTGGCTCGGAGCGGTCTCACACACTGGACACACACACACACACACACACACACACACCACACACACACACTCACACACTCACACACAACACACACACTCACACACTCACACACACACACACGCACACACGCACACACGCACACATGCACACACACACACACACACACACACACACACACACACACACACACACACACACACACACACACACAGCACACACACACATGCACACACACACATGCACACACACACACACACACACACACACACACACACACACACACACACACACACACACACACACACACACACACACACACACACACTGCGGTTGGCCAGGTTCATCCTGATCTGTTCTTTCTTAAGGGCAAAGGTTACCCTGTCACCACGGTAACTCCCAGCTGGCATCTACCCCTGCATCAGTGTGTAAGCAAATATAAACTGTGACTCTGTGTGACTTCTGTGTCACACACCAGCAGCAGCAGCAGCACGCAAGAGGAGGCCAATGGGGAAAACAAATAATGGGTAGTGATGGGGGTTATTTTCTTTAGTGAGCAAAGGCTGTGTGTCCACGTGGCTCTTTCTCTTTATTATTAAGATATATTATATATTTATTATTAAGATATATTATATATTTATTATTAAGATATATTATATATTTATTATTAAGATATATTATATATTTATTATTAAGATATATTATATATTTATTATTAAGATATATTATATATTTATTATTAAGATATATTATATATTTATTATTAAGATATATTATATATTTATTATTAAGATATATTATATTATATTTATTATTAAGATATATTATATTATATATTATTATTAAGATATATTATATATTTATTATTAAGATATATTATATATTTATTATTAAGATATATTATATTATATATTTATTATTAAGATATATTATATATTTATTATTAAGATATATTATATTATATATTTATTATTAAGATATATTATATATTTATTATTAAGATATATTATATATTTATTATTAAGATATATATATATTTATTATTAAGATATATTATATATTTATTATTAAGATATATTATATTATATATTTATTATTAAGATATATTATATATTTATTATTAAGATATATTATATATTTATTATTAAGATATATTTTATTATATAGTTTATTATTTAAGATATATTATATTATATAGTTTATTATTAAGATATATTATATATTTATTATTAAGATATATTATATTATATAGTTTATTATTAAGATATATTATATATTTATTATTAAG
>NC_138294.1:92124106-92236606 GCF_965601325.2 Salmo salar | reverse complement strand
CTAGACTACCTGCCCCCCCTACACTCTAACCACTAGACTACCTGCCGCCCCTACACACTAACCACTAGGCTACCTGCCGCCCCTACACTCTAACCACTAGGCTACCTGCCGCCCCTACACTCTAACCACTAGACTACCTGCCGCCCCTACACTCTAACCACTAGGCTACCTGCCGCCCCTACACTCTAACCACTAGGCTACCTGCCGCCCCTACACTCTAACCACTAGGCTACCTGCCGCCCCTACACTCTAACCACTAGGCTACCTGCCGCCCCTACACTCTAACCACTAGGCTACCTGCCGCCCCTACACTCTAACCACTAGGCTACCTGCCCCCCCTACACTCTAACCACTAGGCTACCTGCCCCCCCTACACTCTAACCACTAGGCTACCTGCCGCCCCTACACTCTAACCACTAGGCTACCTGCCGCCCCTACACTCTAACCACTAGACTACCTACCCCCCCTACACTCTAACCACTAGACTACCTGCCGCCCCTCCACTCTAACCACTAGGCTACCTGCCGCCCCTACACTCTAACCACTAGGCTACCTACCCCCCTACACTCTAACCACTAGACTACCTGCCGCCCCTACACTCTAACCACTAGACTACCGCCCCCCCCCCCTACACTCTAACCACTAGACTACCTGCCGCCCCTACACTCTAACCACTAGACTACCTGCCGCCCCTACACTCTAACCACTAGACTACCGCCCCTACACTCTAACCACTAGGCTACCTACCCCCCTACACTCTAACCACTAGACTACCTGCCGCCCCTACACTCTAACCACTAGACTACCGCCCCCCCCCCTACACTCTAACCACTAGGCTACCTACCCCCCTACACTCTAACCACTAGGCTACCTGCCACCCCTCCACTCTAACCACTAGGCTACCTGCCGCCCCTCCACTCTAAGCACTAGACTACCCCCCCTACACTCTAACCACTAGACTACCCCCCCTCCACTCTAACCACTAGACTACCGCCCCTACACGCCCCGTTAGGTAGTACTTTTATGACTAAAGAAGTTTCTTGAATAGCTTCTTTTTTTACCATCAGAGTAGGAGTAGTAAACGTCTCTATTCTCAACACTTATGACCAAGATTCAACACTGAGATGCCTTGTGGGTACGGCCCCAGAGCTAAAACGACTGATTCAACTTCGTCAGGTATTCAATCAAGCCCTTAACTAGGTGAGCTAGTTCAGGGCTAAATTGTGAAATGTCTGGGGGTCACCGAGGAGATATATGAGAACCACTGATCTAGACAATCTAGAAAGGGGTTATTTTGGGGTTAAACGTTTGGGTTCAGAGAGAGGGGGTGGGGGAGGAGGAAAGGGATGGGTGGATATAGAAAGGCAGAGAAGCTGAACGAGTGGACCCTGGTCTAAAGTAGTGGGACAGAGAAGGAGAACGAGTGAACCCTGGTCTAAAGTAGTGGGTGGATATAGAGAGGCAGAGAAGGAGAGAACCCTGGTCTAAAGTAGTGGGATATAGAGAGGCAGAGAACGAGTGAACCCTGGTCTAAAGTAGTGGGTGAATATAGAGAGGCAGAGAAGGAGAAGACCCTGGTCTAAAGTAGTGGGACAGAGAAGGAGAGGACCCTGGTCTAAAGTAGTGGGACAGAGAAGGAGAGGACCCTGGTCTAAAGTAGTGGGACAGAGAAGGAGAAGACCCTGGTCTAAAGTAGTGGGTGGATATAGAGGGGCAGAGAAGGGAGAAGGAGAAGGACCCTGGTCTAAAGTAGTGGGTGGATATAGAGAGGCAGAGAAGGAGAAGACCCTGGTCTAAAGTAGTGGGTGGATATAGAGAGGCAGAGAAGGAGAAGACCCTGGTCTAAAGTAGTGGGACAGAGAAGGAGAGGACCCTGGTCTAAAGTAGTGGGACAGAGAAGGAGAAGACCCTGGTCTAAAGTAGTGGGTGGATATAGAGGGGCAGAGAAGGGAGAAGGAGAAGGACCCTGGTCTAAAGTAGTGGGACAGAGAAGGAGAAGACCCTGGTCTAAAGTAGTGGGTGGATATAGAGAGGCAGAGAAGGAGAAGACCCTGGTCTAAAGTAGTGGGTGGATATAGAGAGGCAGAGAAGGAGAGGACCCTGGTCTAAAGTAGTGGGTGGATATAGAGAGGCAGAGAAGGAGAAGACCCTGGTCTAAAGTAGTGGGTGGATATAGAGAGGCAGAGAAGGAGAGGACCCTGGTCTAAAGTAGTGGGATATAGAGAGGCAGAGAAGGAGTGGATCCTGGTCTAAAGTAGTGGGTGAATATAGAGAGGCAGAGAAGGAGAAGACCCTGGTCTAAAGTAGTGGGACAGAGAAGGAGAGGACCCTGGTCTAAAGTAGTGGGACAGAGAAGGAGAAGACCCTGGTCTAAAGTAGTGGGTGGATATAGAGGGGCAGAGAAGGGAGAAGGAGAAGGACCCTGGTCTAAAGTAGTGGGTGGATATAGAGAGGCAGAGAAGGAGAGGACCCTGGTCTAAAGTAGTGGGTGGATATAGAGAGGCAGAGAAGGAGAGGACCCTGGTCTAAAGTAGTGGGTGGATATAGAGAGGCAGAGAAGGAGAGGACCCTGGTCTAAAGTAGTGGGATATAGAGAGGCAGAGAAGGAGTGGATCCTGGTCTAAAGTAGTGGGATATAGAGAGGCAGAGAAGGAGTGGATCCTGGTCTAAAGTAGTGGGATATAGAGAGGCAGAGAAGGAGTGGATCCTGGTCTAAAGTAGTGCACTATAAAGACTGACCACAGTGTTAATCATCTAAAAGGTACAGTGTGTGTGTTAATAACCATGACTACTCACATTTCAGCGTCTCCATGATGAACCTCTTGAGGTAGTACATGTTCTTAGAGTCCTCTGTCTTGATGTCTCCCTGGACAAACCTGATGACATGTAGGAATTACAGCTCTTACTACAGTTCATAACAGACTACAGTTCATAATGACTACAGTTCATAACACATTACAGTTCATAATGACTACAGTTCATAACAGACTACAGTTCATAACATAGACTACAGTTCATAATGACTACAGTTCATAACACACTACAGTTCATAATGACTACAGTTCATAACACACTACAGTTCATAATGACTACAGTTCATAACAGACTACAGTTCATAATGACTACAGTTCATAACACACTACAGTTCATAATGACTACAGTTCATAACAGACTACAGTTCATAACATAGACTACAGTTCATAACATAGACTACAGTTCATAACAGACTACAGTTCATAACAGACTACAGTTCATAACATAGACTACAGTTCATAACATAGACTACAGTTCATAACAGACTACAGTTCATAACAGACTACAGTTCATAACAGACTACAGTTCACAATAGACTACAGTTCATAACAGACTACAGTTCATAACAGACTACAGTTCATAACAGACTACAGTTCATAATGACTACAGTTCATAACTTAGACTACAGTTCATAATGACTACAGTTCATAACTTAGACTACAGTTCATAACAGACTACAGTTCATAACAGACTAGAGTTCATAACACACTACATTTCATAACATAGACTACAGTTCATAACAGACTACAGTTCATAATGACTACAGTTCATAACTTAGACTACAGTTCATAACATAGACTACAGTTCATAACATAGACTACAGTTCATAACAGACTACAGTTCATAATGACTACAGTTCATAACATAGACTACAGTTCATAACATAGACTACAGTTCATAACAGACTACAGTTCATAATGACTACAGTTCATAACTTAGACTACAGCTCATAACAGACTACAGTTCATAACAGACTACAGTTCATAATGACTACAGTTCATAACATAGACTAAGGTTCATAACAGACTACAGTTCATAACAGACTACAGTTCATAATGACTACAGTTCATAACATAGAATACAGTTCATGATAAATTACGGTTCATAACAGACTACAGTTCATAATGACTACAGTTCATAACATAGACTACAGTTCATAACAGACTACAGTTCATAACAGATTACAGTTCATAATGACTACAGTTCATAACTTAGACTACAGTTCATAACATAGACTACAGTTCATAATAGACTACAGTTCATAACATAGACTACAACTCATAACATAGACTACAGTTCATAACATAGACTACAGTTCATAACAGACTACAGTTCATAACAGACTACAGTTCATAACATAGACTACAGTTCATAACAGACTACAGTTCATAACAGACTACAGCTCATAACATAGACTACAGTTCATAACATAGACTACAGTTCATAACAGACTACAGTTAATAACAGACTACAGTTCATAACATAGACTACAGTTCATAACAGACTACAGTTCATAACAGACTACAGTTCATAATGACTACAGTTCATAACATAGACTACAGTTCATGACAGACTACAGTTCATAACAGACTACAGTTCATAATGACTACAGTTCATAACTTAGACTACAGTTCATGACAGACTACAGTTCATAACAGACTACAGTTCATAATGACTACAGTTCATAACTTAGACTACAGTTCATAACAGACTACAGTTCATAACAGACTACAGTTCATAACAGACTACAGTTCATAACATAGACTACAGTTCAAAACAGACTACAGTTCATAATGACTACAGTTCATAACTTAGACTACAGTTCATAACATAGACTACAGTTCATATAATAGACTACAGTTCATAACAGACTACAGTTCATAACGACTACAGTTCATAACTTAGACTACAGTTCATAACATAGACTACAGTTCATAACAGACTACAGTTCATAATGACTACAGTTCATAACTTAGACTACAGTTCATAACATAGACTACAGTTCATAACACACTACAGTTCATAATGACTACAGTTCATAACAGACTACAGTTCATAACATAGACTACAGTTCATAACATAGACTACAGTTCATAACAGACTACAGTTCATAACAGACTACAGTTCATAACATAGACTACAGTTCATAACATAGACTACAGTTCATAACAGACTACAGTTCATAACAGACTACAGTTCATAACAGACTACAGTTCACAATAGACTACAGTTCATAACAGACTACAGTTCATAACATAGACTACAGTTCATAACACACTACAGTTCATAATGACTACAGTTCATAACAGACTACAGTTCATAACATAGACTACAGTTCATAACATAGACTACAGTTCATAACAGACTACAGTTCATAACAGACTACAGTTCATAACATAGACTACAGTTCATAACATAGACTACAGTTCATAACAGACTACAGTTCATAACAGACTACAGTTCATAACAGACTACAGTTCACAATAGACTACAGTTCATAACAGACTACAGTTCATAACAGACTACAGTTCATAACAGACTACAGTTCATAATGACTACAGTTCATAACTTAGACTACAGTTCATAATGACTACAGTTCATAACTTAGACTACAGTTCATAACAGACTACAGTTCATAACAGACTACAGTTCATAACACACTACATTTCATAACATAGACTACAGTTCATAACAGACTACAGTTCATAATGACTACAGTTCATAACTTAGACTACAGTTCATAACATAGACTACAGTTCATAACATAGACTACAGTTCATAACAGACTACAGTTCATAATGACTACAGTTCATAACATAGACTACAGTTCATAACATAGACTACAGTTCATAACAGACTACAGTTCATAATGACTACAGTTCATAACTTAGACTACAGCTCATAACAGACTACAGTTCATAACAGACTACAGTTCATAATGACTACAGTTCATAACATAGACTAAGGTTCATAACAGACTACAGTTCATAACAGACTACAGTTCATAATGACTACAGTTCATAACATAGAATACAGTTCATGATAAATTACGGTTCATAACAGACTACAGTTCATAATGACTACAGTTCATAACTTAGACTACAGTTCATAACAGACTACAGTTCATAACAGACTACAGTTCATAACAGACTACAGTTCATAACATAGACTACAGTTCATAACAGACTACTGTTCATAATGACTACAGTTCATAACTTAGACTACAGTTCATAACATAGACTACAGTTCATAACATAGACTACAGTTCATAACAGACAACAGTTCATAATGACTACAGTTCATAATGACTACAGTTCATAACTTAGACTACAGTTCATAACATAGACTACAGTTCATAACAGACTACAGTTCATAATGACTACAGTTCATAACTTAGACTACAGTTCATAACATAGACTACAGTTCATAACAGACTACAGTTCATAATGACTACAGTTCATAACTTAGTCTACAGTTCATAATAGACTACAGTTCATAACAGACTACAGTTCATAACAGACTACAGTTCATAATGACTACAGTTCATAACATAGACTACAGTTCATAACAGACTACAGTTCATAACAGATTACAGTTCATAATGACTACAGTTCATAACTTAGACTACAGTTCATAACATAGACTACAGTTCATAATAGACTACAGTTCATAACATAGACTACAACTCATAACATAGACTACAGTTCATAACATAGACTACAGTTCATAACAGACTACAGTTCATAACAGACTACAGTTCATAACATAGACTACAGTTCATAACAGACTACAGTTCATAACAGACTACAGCTCATAACATAGACTACAGTTCATAACATAGACTACAGTTCATAACAGACTACAGTTAATAACAGACTACAGTTCATAACATAGACTACAGTTCATAACAGACTACAGTTCATAACAGACTACAGTTCATAATGACTACAGTTCATAACATAGACTACAGTTCATGACAGACTACAGTTCATAACAGACTACAGTTCATAATGACTACAGTTCATAACTTAGACTACAGTTCATAACAGACTACAGTTCATAATGACTACAGTTCATAACTTAGACTACAGTTCATAACAGACTACAGTTCATAACAGACTACAGTTCATAACAGACTACAGTTCATAACATAGACTACAGTTCAACCAGACTACAGTTCATAATGACTACAGTTCATAACTTAGACTACAGTTCATAACATAGACTACAGTTCATATAATAGACTACAGTTCATAACAGACTACAGTTCATAATGACTACAGTTCATAACTTAGACTACAGTTCATAACATAGACTACAGTTCATAACAGACTACAGTTCATAATGACTACAGTTCATAACTTAGACTACAGTTCATAACATAGACTACAGTTCATAACAGACTACAGTTCATAATGACTACAGTTCATAACTTAGACTACAGTTCATAACATAGACTACAGTTCATAATAGACTACAGTTCATAACAGACTACAGTTCATAACAGACTACAGTTCATAATGACTACAGTTCATAACATAGACTACAGTTCATAACAGACTACAGTTCATAACAGACTACAGTTCATAATGACTACAGTTCATAACTTAGACTACAGTTCATAACATAGACTACAGTTCATAATAGACTACAGTTCATAACATAGACTACAACTCATAACATAGACTACAGTTCATAACATAGACTACAGTTCATAACAGACTACAGTTCATAACAGACTACAGTTCATAACATAGACTACAGTTCATAACAGACTACAGTTCATAACAGACTACAGTTCATAATGACTACAGTTCATAACATAGACTACAGTTCATGACAGACTACAGATCATAACATAGACTACAGTTCATAACATAGACTACAGTTCATAACAGACTACAGTTAATAACAGACTACAGTTCATAACTTAGACTACAGTAAATTCCATAGACTACAGTTCATAACAGACTACAGTTCACAACAGACTACAGTTCATAACATAGACTACAGTTCATAACATAGACTACAGTTCATAACATAGACTACAGTTCATAACAGACTACAGTTCATAACATAGACTACAGTTCATAACAGACTACAGTTCATAATGACTACAGTTCATAACACACTACAGTTCATAATGACTACAGTTCATAACATAGACTACAGTTCATAACATAGACTACAGTTCATAACAGACTACAGTTCATAATGACTACAGTTCATAACTTAGACTACAGTTCATAACAGACTACAGTTCATAACAGACTACAGTTCATAATGACTACAGTTCATAACATAGACTAAGGTTCATAACAGACTACAGTTCATAACAGACTACAGTTCATAATGACTACAGTTCATAACATAGAATACAGTTCATGATAAATTACGGTTCATAACAGACTACAGTTCATAATGACTACAGTTCATAACTTAGACTACAGTTCATAACAGACTACAGTTCATAACAGACTACAGTTCATAACATAGACTACAGTTCATAACAGACTACAGTTTATAATGACTACAGTTCATAACTTAGACTACAGTTCATAACATAGACTACAGTTCATAACATAGACTACAGTTCATAACAGACAACAGTTCATAATGACTACAGTTCATAATGACTACAGTTCATAACTTAGACTACAGTTCATAACATAGACTACAGTTCATAACAGACTACAGTTCATAATGACTACAGTTCATAACTTAGACTACAGTTCATAACATAGACTACAGTTCATAACAGACTACAGTTCATAACAGACTACAGTTCATAATGACTACAGTTCATAACATAGACTACAGTTCATAACAGACTACAGTTCATAACAGACTACAGTTCATAATGACTACAGTTCATAACTTAGACTACAGTTCATAACATAGACTACAGTTCATAATAGACTACAGTTCATAACATAGACTACAACTCATAACATAGACTACAGTTCATAACATAGACTACAGTTCATAACAGACTACAGTTCATAACAGACTACAGTTCATAACATAGACTACAGTTCATAACATAGACTACAGTTCATAACAGACTACAGTTCATAACATAGACTACAGTTCATAACAGACTACAGTTCATAACAGACTACAGTTAATAACAGACTACAGTTCATAACATAGACTACAGTTCATAACAGACTACAGTTCATAACAGACTACAGTTCATAATGACTACAGTTCATAACATAGACTACAGTTCATGACAGACTACAGTTCATAACAGACTACAGTTCATAATGACTACAGTTCATAACTTAGACTACAGTTCATAACAGACTACAGTTCATAACAGACTACAGTTCATAACATAGACTACAGTTCAAAACAGACTACAGTTCATAATGACTACAGTTCATAACTTAGACTACAGTTCATAACATAGACTACAGTTCATATAATAGACTACAGTTCATAACAGACTACAGTTCATAATGACTACAGTTCATAACTTAGACTACAGTTCATAACATAGACTACAGTTCATAACAGACTACAGTTCATAATGACTACAGTTCATAACTTAGACTACAGTTCATAACATAGACTACAGTTCATAACAGACTACAGTTCATAATGACTACAGTTCATAACATAGACTACAGTTCATAATAGACTACAGTTCATAACAGACTACAGTTCATAACAGACTACAGTTCATAATGACTACAGTTCATAACATAGACTAAGGTTCATAACAGACTACAGTTCATAACAGACTACAGTTCATAATGACTACAGTTCATAACTTAGACTACAGTTCATAACATAGACTACAGTTCATAATAGACTACAGTTCATAACATAGACTACAACTCATAACATAGACTACAGTTCATAACATAGACTACAGTTCATAACATAGACTACAGTTCATAACATAGACTACAGTTCATAACAGACTACAGTTCATAACATAGACTACAGTTCATAACAGACTACAGTTCATAACAGACTACAGTTCATAACAGACTACAGCTCATAACATAGACTACAGTTCATAACAGACTACAGTTCATAACATAGACTACAGTTCATAACAGACTACAGTTCATAACATAGACTACAGTTCATAATAGACTACAGTTCATAACAGACTACAGTTCATAATAGACTACAGTTCATAACAGACTACAGTTCATAACAGACTACAGTTCATAACAGACTTCAGTTCATAACAGACTACAGTTCATAACATAGACTACAGTTCATAACAGACTACAGTTCATAACATAGACTACAGTTCATAACAGACTACAGTTCATAACATAGACTACAGTTCATAACAGACTACAGTTCATAACAGACTACAGTTCATAACATAGACTACAGTTCATAACATAGACTACAGTTCATAACAGACTACAGTTCATAACATAGACTACAGTTCATAACAGACTACAGTTCATAACAGACTACAGTTCATAACAGACTTCAGTTCATAACATAGACTACAGTTCATAACATAGACTACAGTTCATAACATAGACTACAGTTCATAACAGACTACAGTTCATAACATAGACTACAGTTCATAACAGACTACAGTTCATAACATAGACTACAGTTCATAATGACTACAGTTCATAACACACTACAGTTCATAATGACTACAGTTCATAACACACTACAGTTCATAATGACTACAGTTCATAACAGACTACAGTTCATAATGACTACAGTTCATAACACACTACAGTTCATAATGACTACAGTTCATAACAGACTACAGTTCATAACATAGACTACAGTTCATAACATAGACTACAGTTCATAACAGACTACAGTTCATAACAGACTACAGTTCATAACATAGACTACAGTTCATAACATAGACTACAGTTCATAACAGACTACAGTTCATAACAGACTACAGTTCATAACAGACTACAGTTCACAATAGACTACAGTTCATAACAGACTACAGTTCATAACAGACTACAGTTCATAACAGACTACAGTTCATAATGACTACAGTTCATAACTTAGACTACAGTTCATAATGACTACAGTTCATAACTTAGACTACAGTTCATAACAGACTACAGTTCATAACAGACTAGAGTTCATAACACACTACATTTCATAACATAGACTACAGTTCATAACAGACTACAGTTCATAATGACTACAGTTCATAACTTAGACTACAGTTCATAACATAGACTACAGTTCATAACATAGACTACAGTTCATAACAGACTACAGTTCATAATGACTACAGTTCATAACATAGACTACAGTTCATAACATAGACTACAGTTCATAACAGACTACAGTTCATAATGACTACAGTTCATAACTTAGACTACAGCTCATAACAGACTACAGTTCATAACAGACTACAGTTCATAATGACTACAGTTCATAACATAGACTAAGGTTCATAACAGACTACAGTTCATAACAGACTACAGTTCATAATGACTACAGTTCATAACATAGAATACAGTTCATGATAAATTACGGTTCATAACAGACTACAGTTCATAATGACTACAGTTCATAACATAGACTACAGTTCATAACAGACTACAGTTCATAACAGATTACAGTTCATAATGACTACAGTTCATAACTTAGACTACAGTTCATAACATAGACTACAGTTCATAATAGACTACAGTTCATAACATAGACTACAACTCATAACATAGACTACAGTTCATAACATAGACTACAGTTCATAACAGACTACAGTTCATAACAGACTACAGTTCATAACATAGACTACAGTTCATAACAGACTACAGTTCATAACAGACTACAGCTCATAACATAGACTACAGTTCATAACATAGACTACAGTTCATAACAGACTACAGTTAATAACAGACTACAGTTCATAACATAGACTACAGTTCATAACAGACTACAGTTCATAACAGACTACAGTTCATAATGACTACAGTTCATAACATAGACTACAGTTCATGACAGACTACAGTTCATAACAGACTACAGTTCATAATGACTACAGTTCATAACTTAGACTACAGTTCATGACAGACTACAGTTCATAACAGACTACAGTTCATAATGACTACAGTTCATAACTTAGACTACAGTTCATAACAGACTACAGTTCATAACAGACTACAGTTCATAACAGACTACAGTTCATAACATAGACTACAGTTCAAAACAGACTACAGTTCATAATGACTACAGTTCATAACTTAGACTACAGTTCATAACATAGACTACAGTTCATATAATAGACTACAGTTCATAACAGACTACAGTTCATAACGACTACAGTTCATAACTTAGACTACAGTTCATAACATAGACTACAGTTCATAACAGACTACAGTTCATAATGACTACAGTTCATAACTTAGACTACAGTTCATAACATAGACTACAGTTCATAACACACTACAGTTCATAATGACTACAGTTCATAACAGACTACAGTTCATAACATAGACTACAGTTCATAACATAGACTACAGTTCATAACAGACTACAGTTCATAACAGACTACAGTTCATAACATAGACTACAGTTCATAACATAGACTACAGTTCATAACAGACTACAGTTCATAACAGACTACAGTTCATAACAGACTACAGTTCACAATAGACTACAGTTCATAACAGACTACAGTTCATAACATAGACTACAGTTCATAACACACTACAGTTCATAATGACTACAGTTCATAACAGACTACAGTTCATAACATAGACTACAGTTCATAACATAGACTACAGTTCATAACAGACTACAGTTCATAACAGACTACAGTTCATAACATAGACTACAGTTCATAACATAGACTACAGTTCATAACAGACTACAGTTCATAACAGACTACAGTTCATAACAGACTACAGTTCACAATAGACTACAGTTCATAACAGACTACAGTTCATAACAGACTACAGTTCATAACAGACTACAGTTCATAATGACTACAGTTCATAACTTAGACTACAGTTCATAATGACTACAGTTCATAACTTAGACTACAGTTCATAACAGACTACAGTTCATAACAGACTACAGTTCATAACACACTACATTTCATAACATAGACTACAGTTCATAACAGACTACAGTTCATAATGACTACAGTTCATAACTTAGACTACAGTTCATAACATAGACTACAGTTCATAACATAGACTACAGTTCATAACAGACTACAGTTCATAATGACTACAGTTCATAACATAGACTACAGTTCATAACATAGACTACAGTTCATAACAGACTACAGTTCATAATGACTACAGTTCATAACTTAGACTACAGCTCATAACAGACTACAGTTCATAACAGACTACAGTTCATAATGACTACAGTTCATAACATAGACTAAGGTTCATAACAGACTACAGTTCATAACAGACTACAGTTCATAATGACTACAGTTCATAACATAGAATACAGTTCATGATAAATTACGGTTCATAACAGACTACAGTTCATAATGACTACAGTTCATAACTTAGACTACAGTTCATAACAGACTACAGTTCATAACAGACTACAGTTCATAACAGACTACAGTTCATAACATAGACTACAGTTCATAACAGACTACTGTTCATAATGACTACAGTTCATAACTTAGACTACAGTTCATAACATAGACTACAGTTCATAACATAGACTACAGTTCATAACAGACAACAGTTCATAATGACTACAGTTCATAATGACTACAGTTCATAACTTAGACTACAGTTCATAACATAGACTACAGTTCATAACAGACTACAGTTCATAATGACTACAGTTCATAACTTAGACTACAGTTCATAACATAGACTACAGTTCATAACAGACTACAGTTCATAATGACTACAGTTCATAACTTAGTCTACAGTTCATAATAGACTACAGTTCATAACAGACTACAGTTCATAACAGACTACAGTTCATAATGACTACAGTTCATAACATAGACTACAGTTCATAACAGACTACAGTTCATAACAGATTACAGTTCATAATGACTACAGTTCATAACTTAGACTACAGTTCATAACATAGACTACAGTTCATAATAGACTACAGTTCATAACATAGACTACAACTCATAACATAGACTACAGTTCATAACATAGACTACAGTTCATAACAGACTACAGTTCATAACAGACTACAGTTCATAACATAGACTACAGTTCATAACAGACTACAGTTCATAACAGACTACAGCTCATAACATAGACTACAGTTCATAACATAGACTACAGTTCATAACAGACTACAGTTAATAACAGACTACAGTTCATAACATAGACTACAGTTCATAACAGACTACAGTTCATAACAGACTACAGTTCATAATGACTACAGTTCATAACATAGACTACAGTTCATGACAGACTACAGTTCATAACAGACTACAGTTCATAATGACTACAGTTCATAACTTAGACTACAGTTCATAACAGACTACAGTTCATAATGACTACAGTTCATAACTTAGACTACAGTTCATAACAGACTACAGTTCATAACAGACTACAGTTCATAACAGACTACAGTTCATAACATAGACTACAGTTCAACCAGACTACAGTTCATAATGACTACAGTTCATAACTTAGACTACAGTTCATAACATAGACTACAGTTCATATAATAGACTACAGTTCATAACAGACTACAGTTCATAATGACTACAGTTCATAACTTAGACTACAGTTCATAACATAGACTACAGTTCATAACAGACTACAGTTCATAATGACTACAGTTCATAACTTAGACTACAGTTCATAACATAGACTACAGTTCATAACAGACTACAGTTCATAATGACTACAGTTCATAACTTAGACTACAGTTCATAACATAGACTACAGTTCATAATAGACTACAGTTCATAACAGACTACAGTTCATAACAGACTACAGTTCATAATGACTACAGTTCATAACATAGACTACAGTTCATAACAGACTACAGTTCATAACAGACTACAGTTCATAATGACTACAGTTCATAACTTAGACTACAGTTCATAACATAGACTACAGTTCATAATAGACTACAGTTCATAACATAGACTACAACTCATAACATAGACTACAGTTCATAACATAGACTACAGTTCATAACAGACTACAGTTCATAACAGACTACAGTTCATAACATAGACTACAGTTCATAACAGACTACAGTTCATAACAGACTACAGTTCATAATGACTACAGTTCATAACATAGACTACAGTTCATGACAGACTACAGATCATAACATAGACTACAGTTCATAACATAGACTACAGTTCATAACAGACTACAGTTAATAACAGACTACAGTTCATAACTTAGACTACAGTAAATTCCATAGACTACAGTTCATAACAGACTACAGTTCACAACAGACTACAGTTCATAACATAGACTACAGTTCATAACATAGACTACAGTTCATAACATAGACTACAGTTCATAACAGACTACAGTTCATAACATAGACTACAGTTCATAACAGACTACAGTTCATAATGACTACAGTTCATAACACACTACAGTTCATAATGACTACAGTTCATAACATAGACTACAGTTCATAACATAGACTACAGTTCATAACAGACTACAGTTCATAATGACTACAGTTCATAACTTAGACTACAGTTCATAACAGACTACAGTTCATAACAGACTACAGTTCATAATGACTACAGTTCATAACATAGACTAAGGTTCATAACAGACTACAGTTCATAACAGACTACAGTTCATAATGACTACAGTTCATAACATAGAATACAGTTCATGATAAATTACGGTTCATAACAGACTACAGTTCATAATGACTACAGTTCATAACTTAGACTACAGTTCATAACAGACTACAGTTCATAACAGACTACAGTTCATAACATAGACTACAGTTCATAACAGACTACAGTTTATAATGACTACAGTTCATAACTTAGACTACAGTTCATAACATAGACTACAGTTCATAACATAGACTACAGTTCATAACAGACAACAGTTCATAATGACTACAGTTCATAATGACTACAGTTCATAACTTAGACTACAGTTCATAACATAGACTACAGTTCATAACAGACTACAGTTCATAATGACTACAGTTCATAACTTAGACTACAGTTCATAACATAGACTACAGTTCATAACAGACTACAGTTCATAACAGACTACAGTTCATAATGACTACAGTTCATAACATAGACTACAGTTCATAACAGACTACAGTTCATAACAGACTACAGTTCATAATGACTACAGTTCATAACTTAGACTACAGTTCATAACATAGACTACAGTTCATAATAGACTACAGTTCATAACATAGACTACAACTCATAACATAGACTACAGTTCATAACATAGACTACAGTTCATAACAGACTACAGTTCATAACAGACTACAGTTCATAACATAGACTACAGTTCATAACATAGACTACAGTTCATAACAGACTACAGTTCATAACATAGACTACAGTTCATAACAGACTACAGTTCATAACAGACTACAGTTAATAACAGACTACAGTTCATAACATAGACTACAGTTCATAACAGACTACAGTTCATAACAGACTACAGTTCATAATGACTACAGTTCATAACATAGACTACAGTTCATGACAGACTACAGTTCATAACAGACTACAGTTCATAATGACTACAGTTCATAACT
The DNA here is from genome assembly GCF_965601325.2 of Salmo salar. Classification (NCBI taxonomy): domain Eukaryota; kingdom Metazoa; phylum Chordata; class Actinopteri; order Salmoniformes; family Salmonidae; genus Salmo; species Salmo salar. The sequence continues at coordinate 92,220,106 of NC_138294.1, read as the reverse complement.
TAGACTACAGTTCATAACAGACTACAGTTCATAACAGACTACAGTTCATAACATAGACTACAGTTCAAAACAGACTACAGTTCATAATGACTACAGTTCATAACTTAGACTACAGTTCATAACATAGACTACAGTTCATATAATAGACTACAGTTCATAACAGACTACAGTTCATAATGACTACAGTTCATAACTTAGACTACAGTTCATAACATAGACTACAGTTCATAACAGACTACAGTTCATAATGACTACAGTTCATAACTTAGACTACAGTTCATAACATAGACTACAGTTCATAACAGACTACAGTTCATAATGACTACAGTTCATAACATAGACTACAGTTCATAATAGACTACAGTTCATAACAGACTACAGTTCATAACAGACTACAGTTCATAATGACTACAGTTCATAACATAGACTAAGGTTCATAACAGACTACAGTTCATAACAGACTACAGTTCATAATGACTACAGTTCATAACTTAGACTACAGTTCATAACATAGACTACAGTTCATAATAGACTACAGTTCATAACATAGACTACAACTCATAACATAGACTACAGTTCATAACATAGACTACAGTTCATAACATAGACTACAGTTCATAACATAGACTACAGTTCATAACAGACTACAGTTCATAACATAGACTACAGTTCATAACAGACTACAGTTCATAACAGACTACAGTTCATAACAGACTACAGCTCATAACATAGACTACAGTTCATAACAGACTACAGTTCATAACATAGACTACAGTTCATAACAGACTACAGTTCATAACATAGACTACAGTTCATAATAGACTACAGTTCATAACAGACTACAGTTCATAATAGACTACAGTTCATAACAGACTACAGTTCATAACAGACTACAGTTCATAACAGACTTCAGTTCATAACAGACTACAGTTCATAACATAGACTACAGTTCATAACAGACTACAGTTCATAACATAGACTACAGTTCATAACAGACTACAGTTCATAACATAGACTACAGTTCATAACAGACTACAGTTCATAACAGACTACAGTTCATAACATAGACTACAGTTCATAACATAGACTACAGTTCATAACAGACTACAGTTCATAACATAGACTACAGTTCATAACAGACTACAGTTCATAACAGACTACAGTTCATAACAGACTTCAGTTCATAACATAGACTACAGTTCATAACATAGACTACAGTTCATAACATAGACTACAGTTCATAACAGACTACAGTTCATAACATAGACTACAGTTCATAACAGACTACAGTTCATAACAGACTACAGTTCATAACATAGACTACAGTTCATAACATAGACTACAGTTCATAACAGACTACAGTTCATAACATAGACTACAGTTCATAACAGACTACAGTTCATAACAGACTACAGTTCATAACAGACTTCAGTTCATAACATAGACTACAGTTCATAACATAGACTACAGTTCATAACATAGACTACAGTTCATAACAGACTACAGTTCATAACAGACTACAGTTCATAACAGACTACAGTTCATAACATAGACTACAGTTCATAACATAGACTACAGTTCATAACATAGACTAGGGCTGTTGCGTTGACTGTATTACCACCACACTGGCAGTCACGAGTCATGAAGGCAGTCAATAGGTCTGAATACTTTCTGAATGCACTGTAATAATAACAGCATATTAACAGCATAGTAACTGCATATTAACAGGATAATAACAGCATATTAACAGCATATTAACAGCATATGAACAGCATAGTAACAGCATATTAACAGCATATTAACAGCATAGCATAACATAATAGAGACTAATAATCTTTAAGTAGGCATTAACTCTGCCATGGCTTGTTGGCCAAAGTCTATGGCGAAATGAATGGGGTTTTTGTAGGGGTTTTGGATAAACGCTGAAAATAAGGTTTGTGGTAAACACAGGCTAAGGATATCTTATAATATCCATCAGCTAACGTCACTGCATTCAGAAAGTATTCGGACCCCTTGACTTTTTCCATATTTTGTTACGTTTACAACCTTATTCTAAAATGTATTAAATACTTTCTTTCCCTCATCAATATACACACAACAGCCCATAATGACAAGCAAAAACAGTTTTTTAGAAATGTTCGCAGATACAGATAAATATATATATAAATAATGAAATGTCACATTTAAGTATTCAGACCGTTTACTCAGTACTTTGGTGAAGCACCGTTGGCAGCCATTACAGCCTCCAGTCTTCTTGGGTATGACACTACAAGCTTGGCACACCTGTATTTGGGGAGTTGCTCCCATTCTTCTCTGCAGATCCTCTCAAACTCTGTCAGGTTGGATGGAGAGCGTCGCTGCACAGCTATTTTCAGGTCTCTCCAGAGATGTTCAATCGGGTTCAAGTCCGGGCTCTGACTGGGTCACTCAAGGACATTTAGCAACTTGTCCCGAAGCCACTCCTGCGTTGTCTTGGCTCTGTGCTTAGGGTCGTTGTCCTGTTGGAAGGTGAACCTTCGCCCTAATCTGAGGTCCTGAGCGCTCTGGAGCAGGTTTTCATTAAGGATCTCTCTGTACTTTGCTCCGTTCATCTTTCCCTTGATCCTGACTAGTCTCCCAGTCCCTGCCGCTGAAAAACATCCCCACAGCATGATGCTGCCACCACCATGATTCACCGTAGGGATGGTGCCAGGTTTCTTCCAGACTTGACGCTTGGCATTCAGGCCAAATAGTTTAATCTTAGTTTCATCAAACCAGAGAATCTTGTTTCTCATGGTCTGAGAGTCTTTAGGTGCCTTTTGGCAAACTCCAAGCGGGCTGTCATGTGCCTTTTATTGAGGAGTGGCTTCCGGTCTGGCCACTCTACCATAAAGGCCTGATTTGGTGGAATGCTGCAGAGATGGTTGTCCTTCTGGAAGGTTGTCCCATCTCCACAGAGGAACTCTGAAACTGTGTCAGAGTGACCATCAGGTTCTTGGTCACCTCCCTGACCAAGGCCCTTCTCCCCTGATTGGTCAGTTTGGCCGGGCGGCCAGCTTTAGGAAGTCTTGGTGGTTCCAAACTTCTTCCATTTAAGACTGATGGAGGCCATTGTGTTCTTGGGGACCTTCGATGCTGCAGAAATGTTTTGGTACCCTTCCCCAGATCTGTGCCTCGAGACAATCCTGTCTCGGAGCTCAACGGACAATTCCTTCAACCTCATGGCTTGGTTTTTGCTCTGATATGCACTGTCAACTGTGAGACCTTATATAGACAGGTGTGTTCCTTTCCAAATCATGTCCAATTAATTCCATGTACCACAGGTGGACTCCAATCAACTTGTAAAACATCTCAAGGATGTCAAGGATACCTGCCGCATAACCACTAGGTGGCAGGTAGCCTAGTGGTTAGAGCGTTGGACTAGTAACTGTCAACTGAAAGGTTGCAAGATCAAATCCCCGAGCTGATAAGATAAAAATCTGTCGTTCTGACCCTGAACAAGGCAGTTAACCCACTGTTCCTAGGCCGTCATTGTAAATAAGAATGTGTTCCTAACTTGCCTAGTTATTAAAGGTAAAAATGTTTTTTTTTTTTTAAAAGGATGATCAATGGAAACAGGATGCATCTGAGTGTCACACCCTGATCAGTTTCCTCGTTATTGTCTCCACCCCCTCCAGGTGTAGCTTATTTTCCCCAGTGTATTTATCCCTGTGTTTCCTGTCTCTCTGCCCCAGTGTATTTATCCCTGTGTTTCCTGTCTCTCTGTGCCAGTTCGTCTTGTATGTTTAGTCAAGTCAACCAGCATGTATTTTTTTTACCCGTACTCCTTTTCTATTTTATTTTGCTAGTCTTCCCTGTTTTGACCACTGCCTGACTATGGACTACTTTCCCACCTGCCTGATCATCCTGCCTTCCCTTTAGTACCTATTGGACTCTGAACTGGTTTTGACCTTTTCGACCATTCTCTTGCCTACCCCTTTGGATTAATAAACATTGTGAGACTCCAAACATCTGCCTCCTGTGTCTGCATCTGGGTCTTGACTTGTGCCGTGATTCCTGAGCTCAATTTTGAGTCTCATAGCAAAGGGTCTGAATACCTACATAAATAAGATATTTCAGTTTTAATTTTAATAACAAAATTCTAAAAACCTGTTTTCACTCTGTCATTATGTTGAATTGTACAGTCGTGGCCAAAGGTTTTGAGAATGACACAAATATTAATTTCCACAAAGTTTGCTGCTTCAGTGTCTTTAGATATTTTTGGCAGATGTTACTGTGGAATACTGAAGTATAATTACAAGCATTTCATAAGTGTCAAAGGCTTTTATTGACAACTACATGAAGTTGACGCTAAGAGTCAATATTTGCAGTGTTGACACTTTTTTTTCAAGACCTCTGCAATCCGCCCTGGCATGCTGTCAATTAACTTCTGGGCCACATCCTGACTGATGGCAGCCCATTCTTGCATAATCAATGCTTGAAGTTTGTCAGAATTTGTGGGTTTTTGTTTGTCCACCCGCCTCTTGAAGATTGACCACAAATTCTCAATGGGATTAAGGTCTGGGGAGTTTCCTGGCCATGGACTCAAAATATCGATGTTTTGTTCCCCGAGCCACTTAGTTATCACTTTTGCCTAATGGCAAGGTGCTCCATCATGCTGGAAAAGGCATTGTTCATCACCAAACTGTTCCTAGATGGTTGGGAGAAGTTGCTCTCAGAGGATGTGTTGGTACCATTTCTTTATCCATAGCTGTGTACTTAGGCAAAATTGTGAGTGAGCCCACTCCCTTGGCTGAGAAGCAACCCCACACATGAATGGTCTCAGGATGCTTTACTGTTCGCATGACACAGGACTGATGGTAGCGCTCACCTTGTCTTCTCCGGACAAGCTTTTTTCCGGATGCGCCAAACAATCGGAAAGGGGATTCATCAGAGAAAATGACTTTACCCCAGTCCTCAGCAGTCCAATCCCTGTACCTTTTGCAGAATATCAGTCTGTCCCTGATGTTTTTCCTGGAGAGAAGTGGCTTCTTTGCTGCCCTTCTTGACACCAGGCCATCCTCCAAAAATCTTCACCTCACTGTGCGTGCAGATGCACTCACACCTGCCTGCTGCCATTCCTGAGCAAGCTCTGTACTGGTGGTGCCCCGATCCCGCAGCTGAATCAACTTTAGGAGACGGTCTTGGCGCTTGCTGGACTTTCTTGGGCGCCCTGAAGCCTTCTTCACAACAATTGAACCGCTCTCCTTGAAGTTCTTGATGATCCGATAAATGGTTGATTTAGGTGCAATCTTACTGGCAGCAATATCCTTGCCTGTGAAGCCCTTTTTGTGCAAAGCAATGATGACGGCACGTATTTCCTTGCATTCTCAAAACGTTTGGCCACGACTGTTACAGTAGATTGATGAGGATTTTTTTTTTTTAGAATGGATGAAACGTAACAAAATGTGGAAAAAGTCAAGGGGTCTGAATACTTTCCAAAACAAGCACTTAAAGCACACAATAGTTTCATAATTCTTAAAGGTCATGTCAACAGACTGATATTACCTCATAGAAAAAAAACTATAAAATATCCTAAACCTGTATTAACCTCAGACCTTATTTGCGTTAATCCCAAAACCCCATTCTTTCCCCATTAATTTCCCCCGTATGAATGGCTGAACGAACCAGAGGCAACTCATTTCCGTTTCAGAGGATTACAAGCTGGCGAGCTCTACGTCCTCTGTCTTGATATCTCCCTGGACAACCCTGTGTCATTATGTAGTAGTAACAGTTATTAGTACAGTTCATAACATATTATAACACGACATAACATAGACTACAGTTCATATCATAATATAACATAGCTGCTTCTCATTCATATCACAGCCTGAGTTGTGGTATATTTCCATAACACGACACAACGCGATGCACGACAGTAACCTACCAGCCACTCTCTACTATGTAGATGGGTGGGTTGTCGTACTCTGCTCTAATCCAGTATAGCAGCATCCTCAGATCCAGAACTTCAATCTGGCCAAATTTGAGACTGGCGTCGATCAGCTGGTAGCTCAGAGAAGGACCATGGGACAGAGCAAAGAAGTCTGCGGTCCCCCTCACTTCATCCCTCTCTGCCTGGATAGAGGAAAGGAGAGGAGATGGGAGGGGATGGGAGGAGATGGGAGGGGATGAGAGGAGATGGGAGGGGAGGAGATGGAAGGAGATGAGAGGAGATGGGAGGATATGGGAGGAGATGGGAGGAGATGGGAGGATGTGAGAGGAGAGGAGAGGAGATGAGAGGAGAGGGAAGGAGAGGGAATGAGAGGAGATGAGAAGAGAGGGGATGAGAGGGGATGAGAGGAGAGGAGATGAGATGAGAGGAGAGGGGATGAGAGGAGAGGAGAATAACTTTCAATCTGTTGCAAAATATAATAACAATATAACTTTCTAAAGGGAACAGGGTCCTGATCAAAACAAGTGCACTTTTAGAGGGAATAGCGTGCCATTTGGGACAGAGAGTAAGGGCCTATTCTATTCTACGTGCCTGTGTGAAGGAGGGCAGGCGGTGGTAGAGTGGGGCTAGTCTCTATACTAGTATTCAGGTCTAGGCTAACCCCGGGCTAACGTGCCTGTGTGAAGGAGGGCAGGCGGTGGTAGAGTGGGGCTAGTCTCTATACTAGTATTCAGGTCTAGGCTAACCCCGGGCTAACGTGCCTGTGTGAAGGAGGGCAGGCGGTGGTAGAGTGGGCTAGTCTCTATACTAGTATTCAGGTCTAGGCTAACCCCGGGCTAACGTGCCTGTGTGAAGGAGGGCAGGCGGTGGTAGAGTGGGGCTAGTCTCTATACTAGTATTCAGGTCTAGGCTAACCCCGGGCTAACGTGCCTGTGTGAAGGAGGGCAGGCGGTGGTAGAGTGGGGCTAGTCTCTATACTAGTATTCAGGTCTAGGCTAACCCCGGGCTAACGTGCCTGTGTGAAGGAGGGCAGGCGGTGGTAGAGTGGGGCTAGTCTCTATACTAGTATTCAGGTCTAGGCTAACCCCAGGCTAACGTGCCTGTGTGAAGGAGGGCAGGCGGTGGTAGAGTGGGGCTAGTCTCTATACTAGTATTCAGGTCTAGGCTAACCCCGGGCTAACGTGCCTGTGTGAAGGAGGGCAGGCGGTGGTAGAGTGGGGCTAGTCTCTATACTAGTATTCAGGTCTAGGCTAACCCCGGGCTAACGTGCCTGTGTGAAGGAGGGCAGGCGGTGGTAGAGTGGGGCTAGTCTCTATACTAGTATTCAGGTCTAGGCTAACCCCGGGCTAACGTGCCTGTATGAAGGAGGGCAGGCGGTGGTAGAGTGGGGCTAGTCTCTATACTAGTATTCAGGTCTAGGCTAACCCCGGGCTAACGTGCCTGTGTGAAGGAGGGCAGGCGGTGGTAGAGTGGGGCTAGTCTCTATACTAGTATTCAGGTCTAGGCTAACCCCGGGCTAACGTGCCTGTGTGAAGGAGGGCAGGCGGTGGTAGAGTGGGGCTAGTCTCTATACTAGTATTCAGGTCTAGGCTAACCCCGGGCTAACGTGCCTGTGTGAAGGAGGGCAGGCGGTGGTAGAGTGGGGCTAGTCTCTATACTAGTATTCAGGTCTAGGCTAACCCCGGGCTAACGTGCCTGTGTGAAGGAGGGCAGGCGGTGGTAGAGTGGGGCTAGTCTCTATACTAGTATTCAGGTCTAGGCTAACCCCGGGCTAACGTGCCTGTGTGAAGGAGGGCAGGCGGTGGTAGAGTGGGGCTAGTCTCTATACTAGTATTCAGGTCTAGGCTAACCCCGGGCTAACGTGCCTGTGTGAAGGAGGGCAGGCGGTGGTAGAGTGGGGCTAGTCTCTATACTAGTATTCAGGTCTAGGCTAACCCCGGGCTAACGTGCCTGTGTGAAGGAGGGCAGGCGGTGGTAGAGTGGGGCTAGTCTCTATACTAGTATTCAGGTCTAGGCTAACCCCGGGCTAACGTGCCTGTGTGAAGGAGGGCAGGCGGTGGTAGAGTGGGGCTAGTCTCTATACTAGTATTCAGGTCTAGGCTAACCCCGGGCTAACGTGCCTGTGTGAAGGAGGGCAGGCGGTGGTAGAGTGGGGCTAGTCTCTATACTAGTATTCAGGTCTAGGCTAACCCCGGGCTAACGTGCCTGTGTGAAGGAGGGCAGGCGGTGGTAGAGTGGGGCTAGTCTCTATACTAGTATTCAGGTCTAGGCTAACCCCGGGCTAACGTGCCTGTGTGAAGGAGGGCAGGCGGTGGTAGAGTGGGGCTAGTCTCTATACTAGTATTCAGGTCTAGGCTAACCCCGGGCTAACGTGCCTGTGTGAAGGAGGGCAGGCGGTGGTAGAGTGGGCTAGTCTCTATACTAGTATTCAGGTCTAGGCTAACCCCGGGCTAACGTGCCTGTGTGAAGGAGGGCAGGCGGTGGTAGAGTGGGGCTAGTCTCTATACTAGTATTCAGGTCTAGGCTAACCCCGGGCTAACGTGCCTGTGTGAAGGAGGGCAGGCGGTGGTAGAGTGGGGCTAGTCTCTATACTAGTATTCAGGTCTAGGCTAACCCCGGGCTAACGTGCCTGTGTGAAGGAGGGCAGGCGGTGGTAGAGTGGGGCTAGTCTCTATATTAGTATTCAGGTCTAGGCTAACCCCGGGCTAACGTGCCTGTGTGAAGGAGGGCAGGCGGTGGTAGAGTGGGGCTAGTCTCTATACTAGTATTCAGGTCTAGGCTAACCCCGGGCTAACGTGCCTGTGTGAAGGAGGGCAGGCGGTGGTAGAGTGGGGCTAGTCTCTATACTAGTATTCAGGTCTAGGCTAACCCCGGGCTAACGTGCCTGTGTGAAGGAGGGCAGGCGGTGGTAGAGTGGGGCTAGTCTCTATACTAGTATTCAGGTCTAGGCTAACCCCGGGCTAACGTGCCTGTGTGAAGGAGGGCAGGCGGTGGTAGAGTGGGGCTAGTCTCTATACTAGTATTCAGGTCTAGGCTAACCCCGGGCTAACGTGCCTGTGTGAAGGAGGGCAGACGGTGGGACAGGTTGTGCTTCATGCTGGGGGGGTAATCTCCATCAGTGAAGAGGGGTCTGGCGAACCAGCCCAACACGAAGTCCAGGGACCACTGGCACGCCTGCAGGCTCTCACGTCGCGTCCTGCTGGGCTTGATCCAATGGGAGGCCAGCGCCATTGAAACTTTCCCTTGCTGCTGGGGCCGGTAGTGGCGGTCGTAGAGGTGCCACGCTGCAGCATGAGCCTGGGGGGGAGGAGGGGAGAGGAGGAGAGAGGGGGGAGGAGGGGAGAGGGGGGGAGGAGGGGGGAGGAGGGGAGAGGGGGAGGAGGGGAGAGGAGGGGAAAGGAGGAGAGAGGGGGAGGGGAGAGGGGGGGAGGAGGGGAAAGGAGGAGGGGAGAGGAGGAGAGGGGGGGAGGAGGGGAGAGGGGGGGAGGAGAGGAAGAAAGAGGAGGAGAGAGGAGGAGAGAGGAGGAGGGAGGAGGGGAGAGGAGGGGAGAGGAGGGGAGAGGAGGAGAGAGGAGGGGAGAGGAGGGAGAGGAGGGGAGAGGAGGAGAGAGGAGGAGAGAGGAGGGGAGAGGAGGAGAGAGGAGGAGAGAGGAGGGGAGAGGAGGGGAGAAGAGGAGAGAGGAGGAGAGAGGAGGGGAGAGGAGGAGAGAGGAGGAGGGAGGAGGAGGGAGGAGGGGAGAGGAGGAGAGAGGAGAGAGGATGAGAGAGGAGGGGAGAGGAGGAGAGAGGAGGAGAGAGGAGGGGAGAGGAGGAGGGAGGAGGGGAGAGGAGGAGAGAGGAGGAGAGAGGAGGAGAGAGGAGGGGAGAGGAGGAAAGAGGAGGAGGGAGGAGAGGAGAGGAGAGGGGGGGAAAGGAGGAGAGAGGAGGAGAGAGGAGGGGAGAGGAGGAGAGGAGAGAAAGAGACAGAGGGATGGAAATACATATTTGTTTTTACATTCAAAACAATTTATTTCATATGAGATTATTCTACTTTTCCGTGATTTAATTTGATGTATTTGACAATTTTGAACCTCAATTCAAGCAACACAATGAATTTTAAATCATGGAGAATATTTAACACAACATATTTGTAAACAAATGACAGTATTTTTACATTGTGGTCCTCTAATGACGACAGCTATAATGTCATACAGTGGCATTCCAGTAAATAGAATCTGACGCAGAGTTGATCAGGTGCAGTCTGTTTACGTCCTAAATTACATCCACATTCCCTTCATAGTGCACTATTTTGAACCTGGTCAAAAGCATTGCACTATATAGGGAATAGTGTGCTATTTTTGAACGGAATTTGTGATTTAGTGCTCTCTCTCACCTTGAGGAGGTTGTGTCCCACTCTAAACGGCAGGTCCGGGTCATTCTTGATTCCCGGAGCCACCTTCCCAGTCCCGTACCCGTTCCACGCCACCAGGAACGGGTTGTCTATCGTGATCCAATACTTCACATCATCACCGAATGTTTGGAAACAGAAATCTGCATAATCACGGAAAAGCTCCACGAGCGCTGGGTCGCTCCACCCGCCGAACGTTCTCTGCAGGTTGTCAGGTAAATCCCAGTGATATAACGTGATCACCGGCTGCACGTTGATCTCCTTCAACTTCCGAATTAACGTCCGGTAGTAGTTGGTACCGATCTCGTTGTAACTACCGCGGCTGCCGTTTGGAAATATCCGCGACCACGAGAGTGAGAAGCGGTAATGACTGACCCCGAGCTGTTTCAATGCGCGGACGTCGCTTTGGATGTTATGGTAGCTGTCGCTGCCAACGTCCCCGGTAGCGATCCGGTTCCCGCCGCGCGTAAAAGTGTCCCAAATGGACAGGCCCTTCCCGTCTTTCTCAAACGCACCCTCCACCTGGTAAGCTGCCGTTCCAACCGCCCACATAAAGTTGTCAGGAAAGGTGTCGTAGAGGAAAGCCTTGTCACCGGGATAGTCCAATTTACTAAATCTCTCCCACGTCTTCAACCCAGCGCCTGGACCCGCGACCGCCCGGTACAACTCACAAGAAATGACCAGAACAAACGTCATGAAACGAGGGAGTTGCATCGCGCCGACTGCGTTAAATTGAGTGAGGTCATTTACCGTAATATAAACCATTATAGACTTAATTATACAAATCGATATCCTATATAATCCATAAAACCAGTAGCTAGGCTACTTTAGTAGGCATACTGTCCCTACTTGTTGTGTTCTCTGAAGCGCAAACAGCCGGTTACTAGCTAGCCTATAAACGCAAATGGATGCGACAACTCCAGCACCTCTTCCCCTCCCTCTTCCCCCGGGGCCGCCAGTCAACAGCAGATATATCAATGATTAGTCAAAAACCCCTCCACGCGTAACTGACGGTCTCCCGGAGCCGGTCAATGTTACCGGGCAATAATGACCAATATCTCTCCAGGCAGGGCCATTAGCACAGGAAAGACAGATGACACTGTTTATACAGCATGAGAGGAAGAGGCCAATATGAATCTCTTTAAGTCCTAAATGGTAACCTATTCCCTTTCAAATGCACTATTGACCAGTCTCCCTTACGGCTCTGGTCAAAAGTAGTACACTATATAGGAAATAGGATGTTATTTGGGAAGTGACAGTAGGTCTGTAGTTGCCAAGGAATGCATTTTAATATAATATTTACCAAAGAATGTTTACAGAATGTTTACAGAATGTTTACAGAATGTTTACAGAATGTTTACAATGCAATGCAGTAATCTTCTGTTCTATTCATTCTGCCTACAGAATATTTACAATGGGACCATATGAAGACATAGGTGTGTGTGTGTGTGTGTGTGTGTGTGTGTGTGTGTGTGTGTGTGTGTGTGTATGTGTGTGTGTGTGTGTGTGTGTGTGTGTGTGTGTGTGTGTGTGTGTGTGTGTGTGTGTGTGTGTGTGTGTGTGTAATCTTCTGTTTGTAGTGTCACTAGATAATCGTGTTCACCCATGCTGCAAATGTATTATTTAGGAATATCACATCTGTACGAAATGCATAAAACAAACACACACACACACACACACACACACACACACACACACACACACACACACACACACACACACACACACACCTATGTCTTGTTGTCATCAACATGATGACATCATTATATGGTCCCAGCTGCCAGGGGATACATAATCAAATGACCCACAATACAAAATATTACCCATGATACATCTTGACCTGAGATGAATGGTAGCAAAGACATAATGGACAGTTTATCAATGTCACCTCTCCTGCCAAGACAACCTGAATATAATGTCATCTCTCCTGCCAAGACAACCTGAATATAATGCTGATTATAATGTCTTCTCTCCTGCCAAGACAACCTGATTATAATGTCATCTCTCCTGCCAAGACAACCTGAATATAATGTCATCTCTCCTGCCTAGACAACCTGAATATAATGTCACCTCTCCTGCCAAGACAACCTGAATATAATGTCATCTCTCCTGCCTAGACAACCTGATTATAATGTCACCTCTCCTGCCTAGACAACCTGAATATAATGTCACCTCTCCTGCCAAGACAACCTGAATATAATGTCATCTCTCCTGCCTAGACAACCTGATTATAATGCTGATTATAATGTCACCTCTCCTGCCTAGACAACCTGAATATAATGTCACCTCTCCTGCCAAGACAACCTGAATATAATGTCATCTCTCCTGCCTAGACAACCTGATTATAATGCTGATTATAATGTCACCTCTCCTGCCAAGACAACCTGAATATAATGTCATCTCTCCTGCCTAGACAACCTGAATATAATGCTGATTATAATGTCACCTCTCCTGCCTAGACAACCTGATTATAATGCTGATTATAATGTCACCTCTCCTGCCTAGACAACCTGAATATAATGTCACCTCTCCTGCCAAGACAACCTGAATATAATGTCATCTCTCCTGCCTAGACAACCTGATTATAATGCTGATTATAATGTCACCTCTCCTGCCAAGACAACCTGAATATAATGTCATCTATCCTGCCTAGACAATCTGAATATAATGCTGAATATAATGTCACCTCTCCTGCCAAGACAACCTGAATATAATGTCACCTCTCCTGCCTAGACAACCTGATTATAATGCTGATTATAATGTCACCTCTCCTGCCTAGACAACCTGAATATAATGTCATCTATCCTGCCTAGACAACCTGAATATAATGCTGATTATAATGTCACCTCTCCTGCCTAGACAACCTGATTATAATGCCACCTCTCCTGCCAAGACAACCTGAATATAATGTCATCTCTCCTGCCTAGACAACCTGAATATAATGCTGAATATAATGTCATCTCTCCTGCCTAGACAACCTGAATATAATGCTGAATATGTGATTTAGCCTTCATGTTACCGATGTGGATCCTGAGTCCTTACTGAAATTTTGTAAAAAATAAAAAAAAAAGTCTATTTTATAGATGATCCCACAGGTTTAGGATGGAGGGAAGGAGGGATGAAGGGAAGGAGGGATGAAGGGAAGGAGGGATGAAGGGAAGGAGGAATGGAGGGAAGGAGAGATGAAGGGAATGATATGCAAACAGAGGGAGATAACACAATGTTCCTGAGTGATCATATTACTCTCTTCTTCCTGCTTTCAGGTTGCCTGGAAACACTCATCCGTCAGTCTGTCTTATTGGGTGGCTGAAAGCCCAGGACACTAAATATACATCCACAGGTATCAGCTAAATAAACATATTGTATTGAACCGAGGGACATGGAAGGGAACCCGTAGTACTGTGTGTCTTCCCCCCATAGTCTCTTCTGGACTTGGGGACTGTTATGTCACGACTGTGTGTAGAAACAGTACAAACTAACAGACTAACAGTACAAACAAAACAAAATAATGCATGAAATGAAATGTCTGCATTCACTACTGTAAGTCGCTCTGGATAAGAGCGTCTGCTAAATGATGTAAATGAAACGGACCAAAGCGCAGCGTGAATATCGTTCCACATCTTTTTATTAGAAAGTGAATCTTAGCCAAACAAACACTAAACTATAAACAAACAACAAACCGTGACGAAAGAGGTGCAACATGAACCAACTCTAAATAATCTCCCACAAACACAGGTGGGAAAAAACAACGACTTAAATATGATCCCCAATTAGAGACAACGAAAGCCAGCTCCCTCTAATTGGGGATCATCCCAAAATCCCAACATAGAAAACAGAAACTAGAACCAAAACATAGAACTAAAAAAACTAGATAACCCCCCCCCCCAGTCACGCCATGATCTACTCTACCATAGAAAATAAGAGCTCTCTATGGTCAGGAGGTGACATGTTAATTAAGAGACGTCCGGTGACATGTCTTGTGGGGTACGCATGGGTGTCCGTGCTGTGTGCTAGATAGTTGTGCTTTCGGTGCTTTCAACATGTTAAAATCTCTCACATGTACAAGTACTGTTAAAGAACACCCTCTGTGTTCTGTTAGACAGGTAACTCTTTATCCACAATTATAGCAGGGGGTATAAAGCCATAACACGTATGTTTATTCCAGCAGCAGACTACGATCAATAATGTCAAAAGCCGCGCACTGAAGTCTAACAAAACAGGCCCCCCCATAATCTTTTTATCATCAATTCTCCATCAGCCAACCGGGAAAAGAGCACACAGTATAGAATAAAATCAACCGGGAAAAGCATTTCCAACGTCCTCGATTTGTATTATATACAGTGCTTTCGGAAAGTATTCAGACCCCTTACAGCCTTATTCTAAAATGGATTAAATAAATAAAGGATCTTTATCAATCTACACACAATAATGATAAACCGAAAACAGGTTTTTAGACATTTTTCTTTACGTTATTTATATGGTACCAGTTAAAAGTTTGGACACACCTACTCATTCCAGGATTTTACTTAATTTTTACTATTTTTATGCATTGTAGAATAATAGTGAAGAAATCAAACCTATGAAATAACACATATGGAATCATATAACCACATTTCTTTTTACAAAAACCAAAGTATATTTTATATTTGTGAATCTTCAAAGTAGCCGCTCTTTGCCTTGATGACAGCTTTGCATGCTCTTGGCATTCTCTCAACCAGCTTCATGAGGTAGTCACCTGGAATGCATTTCAATTAACAGGTGTGCCTTGTTAAAAGTGAATTTGTGGAATTTCTTTCCTTCTTAATGTGTTTGAGTCAATCAGTTGTGTTGTGACAAGGTAGGGGTGGTATACAGAAGATAACCCTATTTGGTAAAAGACCAAGTCCTATATTATGGCAAGAACAGCTCAAATAAGCAAAGAGAAATGACAGTCCATCATTACTTTAAGACATGAAGGTCAGTCAATCAGGAAAATGTAAAGAACTTTGAAAGTTTCTTCAAGTGCAGTCGCAAAAAACATCAAGCGCTATGATGAAGCTCTCTCTCAAGAGGACCGCCACAGGAAAGGAAGACCCAGAGTTATCTCTGCTGCAGAGGATAAGTTCATTAGAGTTAACTGCACCTCAGATTGCAGCGCAAATAAATGCTTCAGAGTTCAAGTAACAGAAACATCAACTGTTCAGAGGAGAGTGAGTGAATCAGGACTTCATGGTCGATTTGCTGCAAAGAAACCACTACTAAAGGAAACCAATAAGAAGAAGAGACTTGTTTGGGCCAAAAATCACAAGCAATGGATATTAGACCGGTGTAAATCTGTCCTTTGGTCTGATGATTCCAAATATGAGATTTTTTGGTTCCAACCGCCGTGTCTTTGTGTTACGCAGAGT
Source organism: Salmo salar (assembly GCF_965601325.2). Taxonomy (NCBI): domain Eukaryota; kingdom Metazoa; phylum Chordata; class Actinopteri; order Salmoniformes; family Salmonidae; genus Salmo; species Salmo salar. The sequence goes on along the minus strand of NC_138294.1, from coordinate 92,204,421 downwards.
AGGTGAACGGAAGTGTGGTTCCCACCGTGAAGCTTGGAGGAGGAAGTGTGATGGTGTGTGGTGTTTTGCATCATCATCATCATCCTCTTGAGAAGCCCCTGTCCCAGCTTGTGCGAAGTAAAAAAGTTATTGAATGGGATGTTGTGGCAACGGAGTCCCTGTGTCACGTCCAGGACAAACCGCCTCCTTTGGTTCTTCTCAGGGGCTTCTCCGTCTGACTTCCCCATATACACTTGCAAGTTCCACGCATATGATGAAGCAGCATCACAGGCAGCCCAGATCTTGATTCCATATTTTGTGGGTTTAGACTGTATGTACTGCCTGAAGGGGCAGCGGCCCCTAAATGGCATAAGCTGTTCATCAACAGTAACGTTGGGACCAGGGTTGTAAAACAGGGGAAGGAGGCCCACTCACTTGTCCCACACGGATCTTATTGCAGCTAGCTCGTCTCTCTGCCGCCGAGCTGTTCTGGTGTCTCGTTTATCGAAGCGGATAATCCTGGAAATAATGTGGAAGTTTTCCAGAGACATTGTTGCACTGAAAAGTTTTCTGCCAGTTTCTGAATCACACAGGGATTCTGTGGATTCCCCATTGGATCTGAAAACACCAGCAAGGATAAGAACCCCAAAGTATGAGTTTGGCCCATCTCCTTCCATCTCTCTCCAAAAACACACCTTCCCTACAAATTAGTTCAGTCCAGAATGATTTTCTGGATGGTGTCTGGGATGAACAGTTGAAAAGAAGACTTTATGTCCTGCACATGAGTAACCCTGGTTGCATGAGTCAGCCCTGATTGCATTCTTATCACATTGGCAGCCATGCTGGGAGGCTCATTCCTTGGGCAAGATGACCATTAAATTTCAAAAAATTTTATATCCATATTTCTCCTACTGCAAGTGGCTGATGAGCTGGTTGCTGACGGGCTGGTCCTGGGGCTGGTTGCTGATGGGCTGGTTGCTGACGGGCTGGTCCTGGGGTTGGCTGTCTGACGGGCTGGTCCTGGGGCTGGCTGCTGATGGGCTGGACCTGGGGCTGGCTGAGGGTCAATCTCATCCTCTTCTTCCATCTCACTGTCAGACTCCGAATTGACAGAGACATGATCCTCATATTCAGAAAATTATTCATCTTCCACTTTGGTGGATGAATAATTTTCTGAATATGAGGATCATGTCTCTGTCAGATGCTCCTAGACGCTCCTTCTATACTAGCTTCTCTCTCTACAATTTTTTTTTTCTAAGGCCCTCTGAGCAGAGATTACTTTTGCCATACTGATTGATTGTGGTAAAGAGCCACATATGCAAAGATATTTATTTGTTGTGTCCCTCCCTCCAATTTGCTCCTGGCTGTGGTAGAGTGTGGGAAAATACTGCATTTTTTACAATGTATCGAATAATGTATAGAAATAATGTATTGTAATAACATTGTGCAGGTCCACGTAAGACATTTTGTAGTTTCACACACTACAAAGGGTAAAGAGTGCGAGAAAAGCGTTAGACACGCAGACAGGCAGGGAGACAGAAAGGTTCTTGGTGCTATGTTGAAACAGCAGGTCCAGGGAGGAGGAAGACAGAGTGAAGGCACACAACTTTTTATTTAATTTTTACTTGTTTTCACCTACACACACACTTTTATTACCCTCGGATCCAGTGTTCTCGAACACCACATATGTAATATAAATGTGTAGGGGGGAACACAGTGTGCACTCAATGGAAATGTGTTATTTTACATGTTCTTCACAGAAAATGAGCCAAGGCCAATGAGTCTCAGGTTGAAAAAATAATTTGTTGTATCATTTTTCTTTTAGTAAACATTGAAAATGGGGCCCACAGACCCAAACAAGGGTTAACTCACTACTGCTATCAGAAGAAACCCTTGGTGTCCTAACTCACTACTGCTATCAGAAGAAACCTTTCCTTACATTATATTTACAGATCAAACTGGTGTTATTAAAAATCGTCATTATCTTTTTCATCATCTTTATAATACACTTTATAATCTCTCTTCATCTGACACTCCAGAGATATTGTTATCACTTGATGCTGAGAAGGCGTTTGATCGAATGGAGTGGGATTATTTATTTTATACTCTCAAACAATTTGGATTCGGTGCCAATTTTATGTCCTGGATCAAAGTCCTTTATACTCCTCCCCTGTGGCTGCAATGCGCATAAGTAATAACATTTCATCCTATTTCCAACGTGGGACAAGACAGGGTTGTACTCTATCCCCTCAGCTGTTTGCCATTGCAATTGAGCCTTTAGCCATAGCAGTACGTAATAACACCACTATCAAAGGCATTAGAAGAGGGGGCTATGGAGTGGCATCACAGGAGGCCCCTCTAAACAGTTCTATAGGAGTGGCATCACAGGAGGCCCCTCTAAACAGTTCTATAGGAGTGGCATCACAGGAGGCCCCTCTAAACAGTTCTATGGAGTGGCACCACAGGAGGCCCCTCTAAACAGTTCTATAGGAGTGGCATCACAGGAGGCCCCTCTAAACAGTTCTATAGGAGTGGCATCACACACAATGATGGCTTAGGAACAGTGGGTTAACTGCCTTGTTCAGGGGCAGAACGACAGATTTGTACCTTGTCAGCTCAGGGATTCAAACTTGCAACCTTTCGGTTGCTAGCCCAAAACTCTAACCACTAGGCTACCCACTAAGTGACATAAAACATTTTTTTTTAAATAAACCAAACTTTTTTATCCTTTTTTAGAAGACATGGATCCAGCTAAATTCACAACTCCATAAACCAAACCAAATTCTACTGTTTGTCTTATAATATCTTTGTCATTTTTTTTGTTACTATTTGATTATATTACTAATTGTATATCATGCCTGCTTTAAGTCTGGTTTTTGGGGTGGGACTCTGTTAGAGAATGGGGGGGGGGGGGGGGGGGGGGTTGTGTTTGATTTGGTAGGGGATCGATGTGTGTTCTGACCTCTACCTGTTCTGTCTGTGTTATCTGTATAATCATTAAAAAAAATGGCTTCTTTTTTTTTATAGTAAAATGAAACATAACGTACAGCCTGGAGATAAGGACACAGAGGGAGGGGGTCTACCTGAGTCAGACTGTAGTTGAGGGGCGGGGAGAGGTGGGGGGGGGGGTGTGGTTAGAGAGGTAAACAGTCTCCTGTGATGGATGGTGGCGGCAGGTCATGTGATCATGTGATTATGAGCAGTGGAGCGTAGGGATTTTTCACCTTGATCAGGAATGGCTGGAAAATTGTCCTTGGTTTAGGTGTGTGTGTGTGTGTGTGTGTGTTGGGGCTGTTACTTCTGTCTGTGTGGAAGACTTTCTTAGCCAGTCTCCGATTATTTAGCATATTAGGTCACATATAAACAGTTCAATTGTTTTCCCCGAACCAAATCGCTACAGTCAATCTGTAACGTTGTGAATTTCTCCCTGTTCTTGTCTAGCCCTTCCACACGTCCATTGTAACCCAATCAGGTCAATGGCCTAGAGTCAACACCAGGTGCCATCAGCCAAAACAGAGTGCAATGATCCAGAAAACATTATTCTACAAATATATCAGCAAACAGGATTTCAAAACATTTTCTCCCCCCTCCCATTCTAGAGGTAGAATACAAGAGATCTCCCCCCTCCCCCTCCCATTCTAGAGGTAGAATACAAGAGATCTCCCCCCTCCCCCTCCCATTCTAGAGGTAGAATACAAGAGATCTCCCCCCTCCCCCTCCCATTCTAGAAGTAGAATACAAGAGATCTCCCCCCTCCCCCTCCCATTCTAGAGGTAGAATACAAGAGATCTCCCCCCTCCCCCTCCCATTCTAGAGGTGGAATACAAGAGATCTCCCCCTCCCATTCTAGAGGTGGAATACAAGAGATCTCCCCCTCCCCCTCCCATTCTAGAGGTAGAATACAAGAGATCTCCCCCCTCCCCCTCCCATTCTAGAGGTAGAATACAAGAGATCTCCCTCCTCCCATTATAGAGGTAGAATACAAGAGATATCCCCCCTCCCCCTCCCATTCTAGAGGTAGAATACAAGAGATCTCCCTCCTCCCATTCTAGAGGTAGAATACAAGAGATCTCCCCCTCCCCCTCCCATTCTAGAGGTAGAATACAAGAGATCTCCCCCCTCCCATTCTAGAGGTAGAATACAAGAGATCTCCCCCTCCCCCTCCCATTCTAGAGGTAGAATACAAGAGATCTCCCTCCTCCCATTCTAGAGGTAGAGTACAAGAGATCTCCCCCCTCCCCCTCCCATTCTAGAGGTAGAATACAAGAGATTTCCCCCCTCCCCCTCCCATTCTAGAGGTAGAAAACAAGAGATCTCCCCCTCCCATTCTAGAGGTAGAATACAATAGATCTCCCCCCTCCCCTCCCATTCTAGAGGTAGAATACAATAGATCTCCCCTTCCCATTCTAGAGATAGAATACAAGAGATCTCCCCCCTCCCATTCTAGAGGTAGAATACAAGAGATCTCCCCCCTCCCCCAACCCATTCTGGAGGTAGAATACAAGAGATCTCCCCCCTCCCATTCTAGAGGTAGAATACAAGAGATCTCCTCCCTCCCATTCTAGAGGTAGAATACAAGAGATCTCCCCCCTCCCCCTCCCATTCTAGAGGTAGAATACAAGAGATCTCCCCCTCCCATTCTAGAGGTAGAATACAAGAGATCTCCCCCTCCCCTCCCATTCTAGAGGTAGAATACAAGAGATCTCCCCCCTCCCATTCTAGAGGTAGAATACAAGAGATCTCCCCCCTCCCATTCTAGAGGTAGAATACAAGAGATCTCCCCCCTCCCCCTCCCATTCTAGAGGTAGAATACAAGAGATCTCCCCCTCCCATTCTAGAGGTAGAATACAAGAGATCTCCCCCTCCCCCTCCCATTCTAGAGGTAGAATACAAGAGATCTCCTCCCTCCCATTCTAGAGGTAGAATACAAGAGATCTCCCCCTCCCCCTCCCATTCTAGAGGTAGAGTACAAGAGATCTCCCTCCTCCCATTCTAGAGGTAGAATACAAGAGATCTCCCCCCTCCCCCTCCCATTCTAGAGGTAGAATACAAGAGATCTCCCTCCTCCCATTCTAGAGGTAGAATACAAGAGATCTCCCCCTCCCCCTCCCATTCTAGAGGTAGAATACAAGAGATCTCCCCCTCCCCCTCCCATTCTAGAGGTAGAATACAAGAGATCTCCCTCCTCCCATTCTAGAGGTAGAGTACAAGAGATCTCCCCCCTCCCCCTCCCATTCTAGAGGTAGAATACAAGAGATTTCCCCCCTCCCCCTCCCATTCTAGAGGTAGAAAACAAGAGATCTCCCCCTCCCATTCTAGAGGTAGAATACAAGAGATCTCCCCCCTCCCCTCCCATTCTAGAGGTAGAATACAATAGATCTCCCCCCTCCCATTCTAGAGGTAGAATACAAGAGATCTCCCCCTCCCATTCTAGAGGTAGAATACAAGAGATCTCCCCCCTCCCATTCTAGAGGTAGAATACAAGAGATCTCCCCCCTCCCCCTCCCATTCTAGAGGTAGAATACAAGAGATCTCCCCCCTCCCCCTCCCATTCTGGAGGTAGAATACAAGAGATCTCCCCCCTCCCATTCTAGAGGTAGAATACAAGAGATCTCCTCCCTCCCATTCTAGAGGTAGAATACAAGAGATCTCCCCCCTCCCCCTCCCATTCTAGAGGTAGAATACAAGAGATCTCCCCCTCCCCTCCCATTCTAGAGGTAGAATACAAGAGATCTCCCCCCTCCCCCTCCCATTCTAGAGGTAGAAAACAAGAGATCTCCCCCCTCCCCCTCCCATTCTAGAGGTGGAATACAAGAGATCTCCCCCTCCCATTCTAGAGGTAGAATACAAGAGATCTCCCCCCTCCCATTCTAGAGGTAGAATACAAGAGATCTCCCCCCTCCCCCTCCCATTCTAGAGGTAGAATACAAGAGATCTCCCCCTCCCATTCTAGAGGTAGAATACAAGAGATCTCCCCCTCCCATTCTAGAGGTAGAATACAAGAGATCTCCCCCCTCCCCCTCCCATTCTAGAGGTAGAATACAAGAGATCTCCCCCTCCCCCTCCCATTCTAGAGGTAGAATACAAGAGATCTCCCCCCTCCCATTCTAGAGGTAGAATACAAGAGATCTCCCCCTCCCCCTCCCATTCTAGAGGGCGAGTACAAGAGATCTCCCCCTCCCATTCTAGAGGTAGAATACAAGAGATCTCCCCCCTCCCCCTCCCATTCTAGAGGTAGAATACAAGAGATCTCCCCCTCCCCCCCCCTCCACGATTCCGTTTGGGACGAGGCCCCCATGTCACTAATTCAGGTAATACGGTTCCGTTTGGGACGAGGCCCCCATGTCACTAATTCAGGTAATACGGTTCCGTTTGGGACGCGGCCCCATGTCACTAATTCAGGTAATACGGTTCCGTTTGGGACGCGGCCCCATGTCACTAATTCAGGTAATACGGTTCCGTTTGGGACGCGGCCCCCATGTCACTAATTCAGGTAATACGGTTCCGTTTGGGACGCGGCCCCATGACACTAATTCAGGTAATACGGTTCCGTTTGGGACGCGACCCCATGTCACTAATTCAGGTAATACGGTTCCGTTTGGGACGCGGCCCCATGTCACTAATTCAGGTAATACGGTTCCGTTTGGGACGCGGCCCCATGTCACTAATTCAGGTAATACGGTTCCGTTTGGGACGCGGCCCCATGTCACTAATTCAGGTAATACGGTTCCGTTTGGGACGCGGCCCCATGACACTAATTCAGGTAATACGGTTCCGTTTGGGACGCGGCCCCATGACACTAATTCAGGTAACACGGTTCCGTTTGGGACGCGGCCCCATGTCACTAATTCAGGTAATACGGTTCCGTTTGGGACGCAGCCCCATGACACTAATTCAGGTAATACGGTTCCGTTTGGGACGCGGCCCCATGTCACTAATTCAGGAAATACGGTTCCGTTTGGGACGCGGCCCCATTGTCACGTCCTGACCGGTAAAAGAGGTTATTTGTTATTGTAGTTTGGTCAGGACGTGGACGTTTGTTTTGTGTTGTCGGGGTTTTTGGGTTGTGTTCTATGTTTTGTATTTCTATGTTCTATTTTCTAGTTTTTCTATTTCTATGTCTAGTTTATTGTTTTGACCTTCAATTGGAGGCAGCTGTTCCTCGTTGCCTCTAATTGAAGGTCCTATTTAGTAGCGGTGTTGTTTTTTCTATGGGATTTGTGGGTAGTTGTTTCCTGTTTAGTGTTTGTTGCACCTGACAGGACTGTTTCTCGTCGATGTTTGTTGTTTTGTTAAGTGTTTACGGTTTCCTTCATTAAAGAAGATGAGTATTCACATTCCCGCTGCGTTTTGGTCCAATTCATACGACACTCATGTCACTAATCCAGTGTTATCCAGACTAAAACCACATCTGATCACAGCAGGAGATGCCAAACAAATGTAACTACAGATTTGGTTTTTTTTTTTATTCCACATTCCAACAGGTTTTCTGGTATTTTCTCTCAGATGTCTTTTACATTTTTTTACATTTTAGTCATTTAGCAGACGCTCTTATCCAGAGCGACTTACAGTAGTGAATGCATACATTTCATACAATTTCATACATTTTTTTTTTCTGTGCTGGCCCCCCGTGGGAATCGAACCCACAACCCTGGTGTTGCAAACACCATGCTCTACCAACTGAGCTACAGGGAAGGCTTTTAAAACACAGAATAATAACAACAACAAGGTGTAGAACATACAAGGCTGTGAACAGTCATTCACTGTTTCATTACAAAAGAACAACAAAGAAAAATTACATGATTCAGTTCACGAAAGTGTAAAACAGAAAAAAATGTATATATTTGATGATAATCTAATGTACTGTTAGGTTAATCTGAGGTATTTGATGATAATCTAATGTACTGTTAGGTTAATCTGTGGTATTTGATGATAATCTAATGTAAAATTAATCTGATGTACTTGATGATAATCTAATGTAAAGTTAATCTGATGTACTTGATGATACATCTAATGTAAAGTTAATCTGATGTACTTGATGATAATCTAATGTAAAATTAATCTGATGTACTTGATGATAATCTAATGTAAAGTTAATCTGATGTACTTGATGATAATCTAATGTAGTTAATCTGAGGTATTTGATGATAATCTAATGTAAAATTAATCTGATGTACTTGATGATAATCTAATGTAAAGTTAGTCTGATGTACTTGATGATAATCTAATGTAAAGTTAATCTGATGTACTTGATGATAATCTAATGGAAAATTAATCTGATGTATTTGATGATAATCTAATCTAATGTAAGGTTAATCTGATGTATTTGATGATAATCTAATGTACTGTAAGGTTAATCTGATGTATTTGATGATAATCTAATGTACTGTAAAGTTAATCTGATGTATTTGATGATAATCTAATCTAATGTAAGGTTAATCTGATTCAGTCGATGTGGACACAGAGGGAGGGGAACATGACGAGACAGTGTTGCTGAAAGTCAAGATTTCATTTTGATGGGAAAACACATAGAGCTGTTACCTATGTAGTGCACTACTTCAGACCAGGGACCATAGGGCTCCCTATTCCCTATGCAGTGCACTACTTCAGACCAGGGACCATAGGGCTCCCTATTCCCTATGCAGTGCACTACTTCAGACCAGGGACCATAGGGCCATTTGGAACTCATCCAGGAGGTAGAAGTTATATCATGTCTGTGTTATTTTGTTATTGGTTGTTTTTGTTGATTCTGACTGGCTGGGTGGTAGAACATATATTGATAGGCATACTGAATGACAGTTCATCTCTCCATATTACCGTTTCTCCATCCATCCTTCGCTCCCTCTCTCCATCCATCCTTCGCTCCCTCTCTCCATCCATCCTTCGCTCCCTCTCTCCATCCATCCTTTGCTTCCTCTCTCCTCTTCAGAGAAGGAAAAACAACTGTCCAGTTACTGTGGAACCACATCCAGTCAGTCAGTGAGTTACTGTGGAACCACATCCAGTCAGTCAGTGAGTTACTGTGGAACCACATCCAGTCAGTCAGTCAGTGAGTTACTGTGGAACCACATCCAGTCAGTCAGTCAGTGAGTTACTGTGGAACCACATCCAGTCAGTGAGTGAGTTACTGTGGAACCACATCCAGTCAGTCAGTGAGTTACTGTGGAACCACATCCAGTCAGTCAGTCAGTGAGTTACTGTGGAACCACATCCAGTCAGTCAGTCAGTGAGTTACTGTGGAACCACATCCAGTCAGTGAGTGAGTTACTGTGGAACCACATCCAGTCAGTCAGTGAGTTACTGTGGAACCACGTCCAGTCAGTCAGTGAGTGAGTTACTGTGTAACCACATCCAGTCAGTCAGTCAGTGAGTTACTGTGGAACCACATCCAGTCAGTAAGTCAGTGAGTTACTGTGGAACCACATCCAGTCAGTCAGTCAGTGAGTTACTGTGGAACCACATCCAGTCAGTCAGTGAGTTACTGTGGAACCACATCCAGTCAGTCAGTCAGTGAGTTACTGTGGAACCACATCCAGTCAGTCAGTGAGTTACTGTGGAATCACATCCAGTCAGTCAGTCAGTTACTGTGGAACCACATCCAGTCAGTCAGTGAGTTACTGTGGAACCACATCCAGTCAGTCAGTGAGTTACTGTGGAACCACATCCAGTCAGTCAGTGAGTTACTGTGGAACCACATCCAGTCAGTCAGTGAGTTACTGTGGAACCACATCCAGTCAGTCAGTCAGTGAGTTACTGTGGAACCACATCCAGTCAGTCAGTCAGTGAGTTACTGTGGAACCACATCCAGTCAGTCAGTCAGTGAGTTACTGTGGAACCACATCCAGTCAGTCAGTGAGTTACTGTGGAACCACATCCAGTCAGTCAGTGAGTTACTGTGGAACCACATCCAGTCAGTCAGTCAGTGAGTTACTGTGGAACCACATCCAGTCAGTCAGTCAGTGAGTTACTGTGGAACCACATCCAGTCAGTCAGTGAGTTACTGTGGAACCACATCCAGTCAGTCAGTGAGTTACTGTGGAACCACATCCAGTCAGTCAGTGAGTTACTGTGGAACCACATCCAGTCAGTCAGTGAGTTACTGTGGAACCACATCCAGTCAGTCAGTGAGTTACTGTGGAACCACATCCAGTCAGTCAGTCAGTGAGTTACTGTGGAACCACATCCAGTCAGTCAGTGAGTTACTGTGGAACCACATCCAGTCAGTCAGTCAGTGAGTTACTGTGGAACCACATCCAGTCAGTCAGTGAGTTACTGTGGAACCACATCCAGTCAGTCAGTCAGTGAGTTACTGTGGAACCACATCCAGTCAGTCAGTGAGTTACTGTGGAACCACATCCAGTCAGTCAGTCAGTGAGTTACTGTGGAACCACATCCAGTCAGTCAGTGAGTTACTGTGGAACCACATCCAGTCAGTCAGTGAGTTACTGTGGAACCACATCCAGTCAGTCAGTGAGTTACTGTGGAACCACATCCAGTCAGTCAGTGAGTTACTGTGGAACCACATCCAGTCAGTGAGTTACTGTGGAACCACATCCAGTCAGTCAGTCGAGTTACTGTGGAACCACATCCAGTCAGCAGTCAGTGAGTTACTGTGGAACCACATCCAGTCAGACAGTGAGTTACTGTGGAACCACATCCAGTCAGTCAGTCAGTTACTGTGGAACCACATCCAGTCAGTCAGTGAGTTACTGTGGAACCACATCCAGTCAGTCAGTGAGTTACTGTGGAACCACATCCAGTCAGTCAGTGAGTTACTGTGGAACCACATCCAGTCAGTCAGTGAGTTACTGTGGAACCACATCCAGTCAGTCAGTGAGTGAGTTACTGTGGAACCACATCCAGTCAGACAGTGAGTTACTGTGGAACCACATCCAGTCAGTCAGTGAGTTACTGTGGAACCACATCCAGTCAGTCAGTGAGTTACTGTGGAACCACATCCAGTCAGTCAGTCAGTGAGTTACTGTGGAACCACATCCAGTCAGTCAGTCAGTGAGTTACTGTGGAACCACATCCAGTCAGTCAGTCAGTGAGTTACTGTGGAACCACATCCAGTCAGTCAGTGAGTTACTGTGGAACCACATCCAGTCAGTCAGTGAGTTACTGTGGAACCACATCCAGTCAGTCAGTCAGTGAGTTACTGTGGAACCACATCCAGTCAGTCAGTCAGTGAGTTACTGTGGAACCACATCCAGTCAGTCAGTCAGTGAGTTACTGTGGAACCACATCCAGTCAGTCAGTGAGTTACTGTGGAACCACATCCAGTCAGTCAGTGAGTTACTGTGGAACCACATCCAGTCAGTCAGTCGAGTTACTGTGGAACCACATCCAGTCAGACAGTGAGTTACTGTGGAACCACATCCAGTCAGTCAGTCAGTGAGTTACTGTGGAACCACATCCAGTCAGTCAGTGAGTTACTGTGGAACCACATCCAGTCAGTCAGTCAGTGAGTTACTGTGGAACCACATCCAGTCAGTCAGTGAGTTACTGTGGAACCACATCCAGTCAGTCAGTCAGTGAGTTACTGTGGAACCACATCCAGTCAGTCAGTGAGTTACTGTGGAACCACATCCAGTCAGTCAGTCAGTAGTTACTGTGGAACCACATCCAGTCAGTCAGTGAGTTACTGTGGAACCACATCCAGTCAGTCAGTGAGTTACTGTGGAACCACATCCAGTCAGTCAGTCAGTGAGTTACTGTGGAACCACATCCAGTCAGTCAGTGAGTTACTGTGGAACCACATCCAGTCAGTCAGTCAGAGTTACTGTGGAACCACATCCAGTCAGTCAGTGAGTTACTGTGGAACCACATCCAGTCAGTCAGTGAGTTACTGTGGAACCACATCCAGTCAGTCAGTGAGTTACTGTGGAACCACATCCAGTCAGTCAGTGAGTTACTGTGGAACCACATCCAGTCAGTCAGTGAGTTACTGTGGAACCACATCCAGTCAGTCAGTGAGTTACTGTGGAACCACATCCAGTCAGTCAGTCAGTGAGTTACTGTGGAACCACATCCAGTCAGTCAGTCAGTGAGTTACTGTGGAACCACATCCAGTCAGTGAGTGAGTTACTGTGGAACCACATCCAGTCAGTCAGTGAGTTACTGTGGAACCACATCCAGTCAGTCAGTCAGTGAGTTACTGTGGAACCACATCCAGTCAGTCAGTCAGTGAGTTACTGTGGAACCACATCCAGTCAGTGAGTGAGTTACTGTGGAACCACATCCAGTCAGTCAGTGAGTTACTGTGGAACCACGTCCAGTCAGTCAGTGAGTGAGTTACTGTGTAACCACATCCAGTCAGTCAGTCAGTGAGTTACTGTGGAACCACATCCAGTCAGTCAGTCAGTGAGTTACTGTGGAACCACATCCAGTCAGTCAGTCAGTGAGTTACTGTGGAACCACATCCAGTCAGTCAGTGAGTTACTGTGGAACCACATCCAGTCAGTCAGTCAGTCAGTTACTGTGGAACCACATCCAGTCAGTCAGTGAGTTACTGTGGAATCACATCCAGTCAGTCAGTCAGTTACTGTGGAACCACATCCAGTCAGTCAGTGAGTTACTGTGGAACCACATCCAGTCAGTCAGTGAGTTACTGTGGAACCACATCCAGTCAGTCAGTGAGTTACTGTGGAACCACATCCAGTCAGTCAGTGAGTTACTGTGGAACCACATCCAGTCAGTCAGTCGAGTTACTGTGGAACCACATCCAGTCAGTCAGTGAGTTACTGTGGAACCACATCCAGTCAGTCAGTCAGTGAGTTACTGTGGAACCACATCCAGTCAGTCAGTGAGTTACTGTGGAACCACATCCAGTCAGTCAGTCAGTGAGTTACTGTGGAACCACATCCAGTCAGTCAGTGAGTTACTGTGGAACCACATCCAGTCAGTCAGTGAGTTACTGTGGAACCACATCCAGTCAGCAGTCAGTGAGTTACTGTGGAACCACATCCAGTCAGTCAGTGAGTTACTGTGGAACCACATCCAGTCAGTCAGTGGAGTTACTGTGGAACCACATCCAGTCAGTCAGTGAGTTACTGTGGAACCACATCCAGTCAGTCAGTGAGTTACTGTGGAACCACATCCAGTCAGTCAGTGAGTTACTGTGGAACCACATCCAGTCAGTCAGTGAGTTACTGTGGAACCACATCCAGTCAGTCAGTCAGTGAGTTACTGTGGAACCACATCCAGTCAGTCAGTGAGTTACTGTGGAACCACATCCAGTCAGTCAGTCAGTGAGTTACTGTGGAACCACATCCAGTCAGTCAGTGAGTTACTGTGGAACCACATCCAGTCAGTCAGTCAGTTACTGTGGAACCACATCCAGTCAGTCAGTGAGTTACTGTGGAACCACATCCAGTCAGTCAGTGAGTTACTGTGGAACCACATCCAGTCAGTCAGTGGAGTTACTGTGGAACCACATCCAGTCAGTCAGTGAGTTACTGTGGAACCACATCCAGTCAGTCAGTCAGTGAGTTACTGTGGAACCACATCCAGTCAGTCAGTCAGTGAGTTACTGTGGAACCACATCCAGTCAGTGAGTGAGTTACTGTGGAACCACATCCAGTCAGTCAGTGAGTTACTGTGGAACCACATCCAGTCAGTCAGTCAGTGAGTTACTGTGGAACCACATCCAGTCAGTGAGTGAGTTACTGTGGAACCACATCCAGTCAGTCAGTCAGTTACTGTGGAACCACGTCCAGTCAGTCAGTGAGTGAGTTACTGTGTAACCACATCCAGTCAGTCAGTCAGTGAGTTACTGTGGAACCACATCCAGTCAGTCAGTCAGTGAGTTACTGTGGAACCACATCCAGTCAGTCAGTCAGTGAGTTACTGTGGAACCACATCCAGTCAGTCAGTGAGTTACTGTGGAACCACATCCAGTCAGTCAGTCAGTGAGTTACTGTGGAACCACATCCAGTCAGTCAGTGAGTTACTGTGGAATCACATCCAGTCAGTCAGTCAGTTACTGTGGAACCACATCCAGTCAGTCAGTGAGTTACTGTGGAACCACATCCAGTCAGTCAGTGAGTTACTGTGGAACCACATCCAGTCAGTCAGTGAGTTACTGTGGAACCACATCCAGTCAGTCAGTGAGTTACTGTGGAACCACATCCAGTCAGTCAGTCAGTGAGTTACTGTGGAACCACATCCAGTCAGTCAGTGAGTTACTGTGGAACCACATCCAGTCAGTCAGTGAGTTACTGTGGAACCACATCCAGTCAGTCAGTCAGTGAGTTACTGTGGAACCACATCCAGTCAGTCAGTGAGTTACTGTGGAACCACATCCAGTCAGTCAGTCAGTGAGTTACTGTGGAACCACATCCAGTCAGTCAGTGAGTTACTGTGGAACCACATCCAGTCAGTGAGTTACTGTGGAACCACATCCAGTCAGTCAGTGAGTTACTGTGGAACCACATCCAGTCAGTCAGTCAGTGAGTTACTGTGGAACCACATCCAGTCAGTCAGTCAGTGAGTTACTGTGGAACCACATCCAGTCAGTCAGTGAGTTACTGTGGAACCACATCCAGTCAGTCAGTGAGTTACTGTGGAACCACATCCAGTCAGTCAGTCAGTGAGTTACTGTGGAACCACATCCAGTCAGTCAGTCAGTGAGTTACTGTGGAACCACATCCAGTCAGTGAGTGAGTTACTGTGGAACCACATCCAGTCAGTCAGTGAGTTACTGTGGAACCACATCCAGTCAGTCAGTGAGTGAGTTACTGTGGAACCACATCCAGTCAGTCAGTCAGTGAGTTACTGTGGAACCACATCCAGTCAGTCAGTCAGTGATTTACTGTGGAACCACATCCAGTCAGTCAGTCGAGTTACTGTGGAACCACATCCAGTCAGTCAGTGAGTTACTGTGGAACCACATCCAGTCAGACAGTCAGTGAGTTACTGTGGAACCACATCCAGTCAGTCAGTGAGTTACTGTGGAACCACATCCAGTCAGTCAGTGAGTTACTGTGGAACCACATCCAGTCAGTCAGTGAGTTACTGTGGAATCACATCCAGTCAGTCAGTCAGTGAGTTACTGTGGAACCACATCCAGTCAGTCAGTGAGTTACTGTGGAACCACATCCAGTCAGTCAGTGAGTTACTGTGGAACCACATCCAGTCAGTCAGTGAGTTACTGTGGAACCACATCCAGTCAGTCAGTGAGTTACTGTGGAACCACATCCAGTCAGTCAGTCAGTGAGTTACTGTGGAACCACATCCAGTCAGTCAGTGAGTTACTGTGGAACCACATCCAGTCAGTCAGTGAGTTACTGTGGAACCACATCCAGTCAGTCAGTCAGTGAGTTACTGTGGAACCACATCCAGTCAGTCAGTGAGTTACTGTGGAACCACATCCAGTCAGTCAGTCAGTGAGTTACTGTGGAACCACATCCAGTCAGTCAGTGAGTTACTGTGGAACCACATCCAGTCAGTCAGTCAGTCAGTCAGTTACTGTGGAACCACATCCAGTCAGTCAGTGAGTCAGTTACTGTGGAACCACATCCAGTCAGTCAGGTGAGTTACTGTGGAACCACATCCAGTCAGTCAGTCAGTGAGTTACTGTGGAACCACATCCAGTCAGTCAGTGAGTTACTGTGGAACCACATCCAGTCAGTCAGTGAGTTACTGTGGAACCACATCCAGTCAGTCAGTCAGTGAGTTACTGTGGAACCACATCCAGTCAGTCAGTCAGTGAGTTACTGTGGAACCACATCCAGTCAGTCAGTGAGTTACTGTGGAACCACATCCAGTCAGTCAGTGAGTTACTGTGGAACCACATCCAGTCAGTCAGTCAGTGAGTTACTGTGGAACCACATCCAGTCAGTCAGTCAGTGAGTTACTGTGGAACCACATCCAGTCAGTCAGTGAGTTACTGTGGAACCACATCCAGTCAGTCAGACAGTGAGTTACTGTGGAACCACATCCAGTCAGTCAATCAGTTACTGTGGAACCACATCCAGTCAGTCAGTGAGTTACTGTGGAACCACATCCAGTCAGACAGTCAGTGAGTTACTGTGGAACCACATCCAGTCAGACAGTGAGTTACTGTGGAACCACATCCAGTCAGTCAGTCAGTGAGTTACTGTGGAACCACATCCAGTCAGTCAGTGAGTTACTGTGGAACCACATCCAGTCAGACAGTGAGTTACTGTGGAACCACATCCAGTCAGTCAGTGAGTTACTGTGGAACCACATCCAGTCAGACAGTGAGTTACTGTGGAACCACATCCAGTCAGTGAGTGAGTTACTGTGGAACCACATCCAGTCAGTGAGTGAGTTACTGTGGAACCACATCCAGTCAGTCAGTCAGTGAGTTACTGTGGAACCACATCCAGTCAGTCAGTCAGTGAGTTACTGTGGAACCACATCCAGTCAGTCAGTGAGTTACTGTGGAACCACATCCAGTCAGTCAGTGAGTTACTGTGGAACCACATCCAGTCAGTCAGTGAGTTACTGTGGAACCACATCCAGTCAGTCAGTCAGTGAGTTACTGTGGAACCACATCCAGTCAGTCAGTCAGTGAGTTACTGTGGAACCACGTCCAGTCAGTCAGTGAGTTAGTGTGGAACCACATCCAGTCAGTCAGACAGTGAGTTACTGTGGAACCACATCCAGTCAGTCAGTCAGTTACTGTGGAACCACATCCAGTCAGTCAGTGAGTTACTGTGGAACCACATCCAGTCAGACAGTCAGTGAGTTACTGTGGAACCACATCCAGTCAGTCAGTCAGTGAGTTACTGGGGAACCACATCCAGTCAGTCAGTGAGTTACTGTGGAACCACATCCAGTCAGACAGTGAGTTACTGTGGAATCACATCCAGTCAGTCAGTGAGTGAGTTACTGTGGAACCACATCCAGTCAGTCAGTCAGTGAGTTACTGTGGAACCACATCCAGTCAGTCAGTGAGTTACTGTGGAACCACATCCAGTCAGTCAGTGAGTTACTGTGGAACCACATCCAGTCAGTCAGTCAGTGAGTTACTGTGGAACCACATCCAGTCAGTCAGTCAGTGAGTTACTGTGGAACCACGTCCAGTCAGTCAGTGAGTTACTGTGGAACCACATCCAGTCAGTCAGACAGTGAGTTACTGTGGAACCACATCCAGTCAGTCAGTCAGTTACTGTGGAACCACATCCAGTCAGTCAGTGAGTTACTGTGGAACCACATCCAGTCAGACAGTCAGTGAGTTACTGTGGAACCACATCCAGTCAGACAGTGAGTTACTGTGGAACCACATCCAGTCAGTCAGTCAGTGAGTTACTGTGGAACCACATCCAGTCAGTCAGTGAGTTACTGTGGAACCACATCCAGTCAGACAGTGAGTTACTGTGGAACCACATCCAGTCAGTCAGTGAGTTACTGTGGAACCACATCCAGTCAGACAGTGAGTTACTGTGGAACCACATCCAGTCAGTCAGTGAGTTACTGTGGAACCACATCCAGTCAGACAGTGAGTGAGTTACTGTGGAACCACATCCAGTCAGACAGTGAGTGAGTTACTGTGGAACCACATCCAGTCAGTCAGTCAGTGAGTTACTGTGGAACCACATCCAGTCAGACAGTGAGTGAGTTACTGTGGAACCACATCCAGTCAGTCAATCAGTGAGTTACTGTGGAACCACATCCAGTCAGACAGTGAGTTACTGTGGAACCACATCCAGTCAGACAGTGAGTTACTGTGGAACCACATCCAGTCAGTCAGTCAGTGAGTTACTGTGGAACCACATCCAGTCAGTCAGTCAGTGAGTTACTGTGGAACCACATCCAGTCAGTGAGTGAGTTACTGTGGAACCACATCCAGTCAGACAGTCAGTGAGTTACTGTGGAACCACATCCAGTCAGTCAGTGAGTTACTGTGGAACCACATCCAGTCAGTCAGTCAGTGAGTTACTGTGGAACCACATCCAGTCAGACAGTCAGTGAGTTACTGTGGAACCACATCCAGTCAGACAGTGAGTTACTGTGGAACCACATCCAGTCAGACAGTCAGTTACTGTGGAACCACATCCAGCCAGTCAGTGAGTTACTGTGGAACCACATCCAGTCAGACAGTGAGTTACTGTGGAACCACATCCAGTCAGTCAGTGAGTTACTGTGGAACCACATCCAGTCAGTGAGTTACTGTGGAACCACATCCAGTCAGTCAGTCAGTGAGTTACTGTGGAACCACATCCAGTCAGTCAGTCAGTGAGTTACTGTGGAACCACATCCAGTCAGTCAGTGAGTTACTGTGGAACCACATCCAGTCAGTCAGTGAGTTACTGTGGAACCACATCCAGTCAGTCAGTCAGTGAGTTACTGTGGAACCACATCCAGTCAGTCAGTCAGTGAGTTACTGTGGAACCACATCCAGTCAGTCAGTGAGTTACTGTGGAACCACATCCAGTCAGTCAGTGAGTTACTGTGGAACCACATCCAGTCAGTCAGTGAGTTACTGTGGAACCACATCCAGTCAGTCAGTGAGTTACTGTGGAACCACATCCAGTCAGTCAGTGAGTTACTGTGGAACCACATCCAGTCAGTGAGTTACTGTGGAACCACATCCAGTCAGTCAGTGAGTTACTGTGGAACCACATCCAGTCAGACAGTGAGTTACTGTGGAACCACATCCAGTCAGTCAGTCAGTGAGTTACTGTGGAACCACATCCAGTCAGACAGTGAGTTACTGTGGAACCACATCCAGTCAGACAGTCAGTGAGTTACTGTGGAACCACATCCAGTCAGTCAGTGAGTTACTGTGGAACCACATCCAGTCAGACAGTCAGTGAGTTACTGTGGAACCACATCCAGTCAGTCAGTGAGTTACTGTGGAACCACATCCAGTCAGTGAGTTACTGTGGAACCACATCCAGTCAGTCAGTGAGTTACTGTGGAACCACATCCAGTCAGTCAGTGAGTTACTGTGGAACCACATCCAGTCAGTGAGTTACTGTGGAACCACATCCAGTCAGTCAGTCAGTGAGTTACTGTGGAACCACATCCAGTCAGTCAGTGAGTTACTGTGGAACCACATCCAGTCAGTCAGTCAGTGAGTTACTGTGGAACCACATCCAGTCAGTCAGTGAGTTACTGTGGAACCACATCCAGTCAGTCAGTCAGTTACTGTGGAACCACATCCAGTCAGTCAGTGAGTTACTGTGGAACCACATCCAGTCAGTCAGTGAGTTACTGTGGAACCACATCCAGTCAGTCAGTGAGTTACTGTGGAACCACATCCAGTCAGTCAGTGAGTTACTGTGGAACCACATCCAGTCAGTCAGTCAGTGAGTTACTGTGGAACCACATCCAGTCAGTCAGTCAGTGAGTTACTGTGGAACCACATCCAGTCAGTGAGTGAGTTACTGTGGAACCACATCCAGTCAGTCAGTGAGTTACTGTGGAACCACATCCAGTCAGTCAGTCAGTGAGTTACTGTGGAACCACATCCAGTCAGTCAGTCAGTGAGTTACTGTGGAACCACATCCAGTCAGTGAGTGAGTTACTGTGGAACCACATCCAGTCAGTCAGTGAGTTACTGTGGAACCACGTCCAGTCAGTCAGTGAGTGAGTTACTGTGTAACCACATCCAGTCAGTCAGTCAGTGAGTTACTGTGGAACCACATCCAGTCAGTCAGTCAGTGAGTTACTGTGGAACCACATCCAGTCAGTCAGTCAGTGAGTTACTGTGGAACCACATCCAGTCAGTCAGTGAGTTACTGTGGAACCACATCCAGTCAGTCAGTCAGTCAGTTACTGTGGAACCACATCCAGTCAGTCAGTGAGTTACTGTGGAATCACATCCAGTCAGTCAGTCAGTTACTGTGGAACCACATCCAGTCAGTCAGTGAGTTACTGTGGAACCACATCCAGTCAGTCAGTGAGTTACTGTGGAACCACATCCAGTCAGTCAGTGAGTTACTGTGGAACCACATCCAGTCAGTCAGTGAGTTACTGTGGAACCACATCCAGTCAGTCAGTCAGTGAGTTACTGTGGAACCACATCCAGTCAGTCAGTCAGTGAGTTACTGTGGAACCACATCCAGTCAGACAGTGAGTTACTGTGGAACCACATCCAGTCAGACAGTCAGTGAGTTACTGTGGAACCACATCCAGTCAGTCAGTGAGTTACTGTGGAACCACATCCAGTCAGACAGTCAGTGAGTTACTGTGGAACCACATCCAGTCAGTCAGTGAGTTACTGTGGAACCACATCCAGTCAGTGAGTTACTGTGGAACCACATCCAGTCAGTCAGTGAGTTACTGTGGAACCACATCCAGTCAGTCAGTGAGTTACTGTGGAACCACATCCAGTCAGTGAGTTACTGTGGAACCACATCCAGTCAGTCAGTCAGTGAGTTACTGTGGAACCACATCCAGTCAGTCAGTGAGTTACTGTGGAACCACATCCAGTCAGTCAGTCAGTG
Organism: Salmo salar; assembly: GCF_965601325.2. Taxonomy (NCBI): domain Eukaryota; kingdom Metazoa; phylum Chordata; class Actinopteri; order Salmoniformes; family Salmonidae; genus Salmo; species Salmo salar. The sequence continues at coordinate 92,184,022 of NC_138294.1, read as the reverse complement.
AGTTACTGTGGAACCACATCCAGTCAGTCAGTGAGTTACTGTGGAATCACATCCAGTCAGTCAGTCAGTTACTGTGGAACCACATCCAGTCAGTCAGTGAGTTACTGTGGAACCACATCCAGTCAGTCAGTGAGTTACTGTGGAACCACATCCAGTCAGTCAGTGAGTTACTGTGGAACCACATCCAGTCAGTCAGTGAGTTACTGTGGAACCACATCCAGTCAGTCAGTCAGTGAGTTACTGTGGAACCACATCCAGTCAGTCAGTCAGTGAGTTACTGTGGAACCACATCCAGTCAGTGAGTGAGTTACTGTGGAACCACATCCAGTCAGTCAGTGAGTTACTGTGGAACCACATCCAGTCAGTCAGTCAGTGAGTTACTGTGGAACCACATCCAGTCAGTGAGTGAGTTACTGTGGAACCACATCCAGTCAGTCAGTGAGTTACTGTGGAACCACGTCCAGTCAGTCAGTGAGTGAGTTACTGTGTAACCACATCCAGTCAGTCAGTCAGTGAGTTACTGTGGAACCACATCCAGTCAGTCAGTCAGTGAGTTACTGTGGAACCACATCCAGTCAGTCAGTCAGTGAGTTACTGTGGAACCACATCCAGTCAGTCAGTGAGTTACTGTGGAACCACATCCAGTCAGTCAGTCAGTCAGTTACTGTGGAACCACATCCAGTCAGTCAGTGAGTTACTGTGGAATCACATCCAGTCAGTCAGTCAGTTACTGTGGAACCACATCCAGTCAGTCAGTGAGTTACTGTGGAACCACATCCAGTCAGTCAGTGAGTTACTGTGGAACCACATCCAGTCAGTCAGTGAGTTACTGTGGAACCACATCCAGTCAGTCAGTGAGTTACTGTGGAACCACATCCAGTCAGTCAGTCAGTGAGTTACTGTTGAACCACATCCAGTCAGTCAGTGAGTTACTGTGGAACCACATCCAGTCAGTCAGTGAGTTACTGTGGAACCACATCCAGTCAGTCAGTCAGTGAGTTACTGTGGAACCACATCCAGTCAGTCAGTGAGTTACTGTGGAACCACATCCAGTCAGTCAGTCAGTGAGTTACTGTGGAACCACATCCAGTCAGTCAGTGAGTTACTGTGGAACCACATCCAGTCAGTCAGTCAGTCAGTCAGTTACTGTGGAACCACATCCAGTCAGTCAGTGAGTCAGTTACTGTGGAACCACATCCAGTCAGTCAGTGAGTTACTGTGGAACCACATCCAGTCAGTCAGTCAGTGAGTTACTGTGGAACCACATCCAGTCAGTCAGTCAGTGAGTTACTGTGGAACCACATCCAGTCAGTCAGTGAGTTACTGTGGAACCACATCCAGTCAGTCAGTCAGTGAGTTACTGTGGAACCACATCCAGTCAGTCAGTCAGTGAGTTACTGTGGAACCACATCCAGTCAGTCAGTCAGTGAGTTACTGTGGAACCACATCCAGTCAGTCAGTGAGTTACTGTGGAACCACATCCAGTCAGTCAGTGAGTTACTGTGGAACCACATCCAGTCAGTCAGTCAGTGAGTTACTGTGGAACCACATCCAGTCAGTCAGTCAGTGAGTTACTGTGGAACCACGTCCAGTCAGTCAGTGAGTTAGTGTGGAACCACATCCAGTCAGTCAGACAGTGAGTTACTGTGGAACCACATCCAGTCAGTCAGTCAGTTACTGTGGAACCACATCCAGTCAGTCAGTGAGTTACTGTGGAACCACATCCAGTCAGACAGTCAGTGAGTTACTGTGGAACCACATCCAGTCAGTCAGTCAGTGAGTTACTGGGGAACCACATCCAGTCAGTCAGTGAGTTACTGTGGAACCACATCCAGTCAGACAGTGAGTTACTGTGGAATCACATCCAGTCAGTCAGTGAGTGAGTTACTGTGGAACCACATCCAGTCAGTCAGTCAGTGAGTTACTGTGGAACCACATCCAGTCAGTCAGTGAGTTACTGTGGAACCACATCCAGTCAGTCAGTGAGTTACTGTGGAACCACATCCAGTCAGTCAGTGAGTTACTGTGGAACCACATCCAGTCAGTCAGTGAGTTACTGTGGAACCACATCCAGTCAGTCAGTCAGTGAGTTACTGTTGAACCACATCCAGTCAGTCAGTGAGTTACTGTGGAACCACATCCAGTCAGTCAGTGAGTTACTGTGGAACCACATCCAGTCAGTCAGTCAGTGAGTTACTGTGGAACCACATCCAGTCAGTCAGTGAGTTACTGTGGAACCACATCCAGTCAGTCAGTCAGTGAGTTACTGTGGAACCACATCCAGTCAGTCAGTGAGTTACTGTGGAACCACATCCAGTCAGTCAGTCAGTCAGTCAGTTACTGTGGAACCACATCCAGTCAGTCAGTGAGTCAGTTACTGTGGAACCACATCCAGTCAGTCAGTGAGTTACTGTGGAACCACATCCAGTCAGTCAGTCAGTGAGTTACTGTGGAACCACATCCAGTCAGTCAGTCAGTGAGTTACTGTGGAACCACATCCAGTCAGTCAGTGAGTTACTGTGGAACCACATCCAGTCAGTCAGTCAGTGAGTTACTGTGGAACCACATCCAGTCAGTCAGTCAGTGAGTTACTGTGGAACCACATCCAGTCAGTCAGTCAGTGAGTTACTGTGGAACCACATCCAGTCAGTCAGTGAGTTACTGTGGAACCACATCCAGTCAGTCAGTGAGTTACTGTGGAACCACATCCAGTCAGTCAGTCAGTGAGTTACTCTGGAACCACATCCAGTCAGTCAGTCAGTGAGTTACTGTGGAACCACGTCCAGTCAGTCAGTGAGTTAGTGTGGAACCACATCCAGTCAGTCAGACAGTGAGTTACTGTGGAACCACATCCAGTCAGTCAGTCAGTTACTGTGGAACCACATCCAGTCAGTCAGTGAGTTACTGTGGAACCACATCCAGTCAGACAGTCAGTGAGTTACTGTGGAACCACATCCAGTCAGTCAGTCAGTGAGTTACTGGGGAACCACATCCAGTCAGTCAGTGAGTTACTGTGGAACCACATCCAGTCAGACAGTGAGTTACTGTGGAATCACATCCAGTCAGTCAGTGAGTGAGTTACTGTGGAACCACATCCAGTCAGTCAGTCAGTGAGTTACTGTGGAACCACATCCAGTCAGTCAGTGAGTTACTGTGGAACCACATCCAGTCAGTCAGTGAGTTACTGTGGAACCACATCCAGTCAGTCAGTCAGTGAGTTACTGTGGAACCACATCCAGTCAGTCAGTCAGTGAGTTACTGTGGAACCACGTCCAGTCAGTCAGTGAGTTACTGTGGAACCACATCCAGTCAGTCAGACAGTGAGTTACTGTGGAACCACATCCAGTCAGTCAATCAGTTACTGTGGAACCACATCCAGTCAGTCAGTGAGTTACTGTGGAACCACATCCAGTCAGACAGTCAGTGAGTTACTGTGGAACCACATCCAGTCAGACAGTGAGTTACTGTGGAACCACATCCAGTCAGTCAGTCAGTGAGTTACTGTGGAACCACATCCAGTCAGTCAGTGAGTTACTGTGGAACCACATCCAGTCAGACAGTGAGTTACTGTGGAACCACATCCAGTCAGTCAGTGAGTTACTGTGGAACCACATCCAGTCAGACAGTGAGTTACTGTGGAACCACATCCAGTCAGTGAGTCAGTTACTGTGGAACCACATCCAGTCAGTGAGTGAGTTACTGTGGAACCACATCCAGTCAGTCAGTCAGTCAGTGAGTTACTGTGGAACCACATCCAGTCAGTCAGTCAGTGAGTTACTGTGGAACCACATCCAGTCAGTCAGTGAGTTACTGTGGAACCACATCCAGTCAGTCAGTCAGTGAGTTACTGTGGAACCACATCCAGTCAGTCAGTCAGTGAGTTACTGTGGAACCACATCCAGTCAGTCAGTCAGTGAGTTACTGTGGAACCACATCCAGTCAGTCAGTGAGTTACTGTGGAACCACATCCAGTCAGTCAGTGAGTTACTGTGGAACCACATCCAGTCAGTCAGTCAGTGAGTTACTGTGGAACCACATCCAGTCAGTCAGTCAGTGAGTTACTGTGGAACCACGTCCAGTCAGTCAGTGAGTTAGTGTGGAACCACATCCAGTCAGTCAGACAGTGAGTTACTGTGGAACCACATCCAGTCAGTCAGTCAGTTACTGTGGAACCACATCCAGTCAGTCAGTGAGTTACTGTGGAACCACATCCAGTCAGACAGTCAGTGAGTTACTGTGGAACCACATCCAGTCAGTCAGTCAGTGAGTTACTGGGGAACCACATCCAGTCAGTCAGTGAGTTACTGTGGAACCACATCCAGTCAGACAGTGAGTTACTGTGGAATCACATCCAGTCAGTCAGTGAGTGAGTTACTGTGGAACCACATCCAGTCAGTCAGTCAGTGAGTTACTGTGGAACCACATCCAGTCAGTCAGTGAGTTACTGTGGAACCACATCCAGTCAGTCAGTGAGTTACTGTGGAACCACATCCAGTCAGTCAGTCAGTGAGTTACTGTGGAACCACATCCAGTCAGTCAGTCAGTGAGTTACTGTGGAACCACGTCCAGTCAGTCAGTGAGTTACTGTGGAACCACATCCAGTCAGTCAGACAGTGAGTTACTGTGGAACCACATCCAGTCAGTCAATCAGTTACTGTGGAACCACATCCAGTCAGTCAGTGAGTTACTGTGGAACCACATCCAGTCAGACAGTCAGTGAGTTACTGTGGAACCACATCCAGTCAGACAGTGAGTTACTGTGGAACCACATCCAGTCAGTCAGTCAGTGAGTTACTGTGGAACCACATCCAGTCAGTCAGTGAGTTACTGTGGAACCACATCCAGTCAGACAGTGAGTTACTGTGGAACCACATCCAGTCAGTCAGTGAGTTACTGTGGAACCACATCCAGTCAGACAGTGAGTTACTGTGGAACCACATCCAGTCAGTCAGTGAGTTACTGTGGAACCACATCCAGTCAGACAGTGAGTGAGTTACTGTGGAACCACATCCAGTCAGACAGTGAGTGAGTTACTGTGGAACCACATCCAGTCAGTCAGTCAGTGAGTTACTGTGGAACCACATCCAGTCAGACAGTGAGTGAGTTACTGTGGAACCACATCCAGTCAGTCAATCAGTGAGTTACTGTGGAACCACATCCAGTCAGACAGTGAGTTACTGTGGAACCACATCCAGTCAGACAGTGAGTTACTGTGGAACCACATCCAGTCAGTCAGTCAGTGAGTTACTGTGGAACCACATCCAGTCAGTCAGTCAGTGAGTTACTGTGGAACCACATCCAGTCAGTGAGTGAGTTACTGTGGAACCACATCCAGTCAGACAGTCAGTGAGTTACTGTGGAACCACATCCAGTCAGTCAGTGAGTTACTGTGGAACCACATCCAGTCAGTCAGTCAGTGAGTTACTGTGGAACCACATCCAGTCAGACAGTCAGTGAGTTACTGTGGAACCACATCCAGTCAGACAGTGAGTTACTGTGGAACCACATCCAGTCAGACAGTCAGTTACTGTGGAACCACATCCAGCCAGTCAGTGAGTTACTGTGGAACCACATCCAGTCAGACAGTGAGTTACTGTGGAACCACATCCAGTCAGTCAGTGAGTTACTGTGGAACCACATCCAGTCAGTCAGTCAGTGAGTTACTGTGGAACCACATCCAGTCAGTCAGTCAGTGAGTTACTGTGGAACCACATCCAGTCAGTCAGTGAGTTACTGTGGAACCACATCCAGTCAGTCAGTGAGTTACTGTGGAACCACATCCAGTCAGTCAGTCAGTGAGTTACTGTGGAACCACATCCAGTCAGTCAGTCAGTGAGTTACTGTGGAACCACATCCAGTCAGTCAGTGAGTTAATGTGGAACCACATCCAGTCAGTCAGTGAGTTACTGTGGAACCACATCCAGTCAGTCAGTGAGTTACTGTGGAACCACATCCAGTCAGTCAGTGAGTTACTGTGGAACCACATCCAGTCAGTCAGTGAGTTACTGTGGAACCACATCCAGTCAGTGAGTTACTGTGGAACCACATCCAGTCAGTCAGTGAGTTACTGTGGAACCACATCCAGTCAGACAGTGAGTTACTGTGGAACCACATCCAGTCAGTCAGTCAGTGAGTTACTGTGGAACCACATCCAGTCAGACAGTGAGTTACTGTGGAACCACATCCAGTCAGACAGTCAGTGAGTTACTGTGGAACCACATCCAGTCAGTCAGTGAGTTACTGTGGAACCACATCCAGTCAGACAGTCAGTGAGTTACTGTGGAACCACATCCAGTCAGTCAGTGAGTTACTGTGGAACCACATCCAGTCAGTGAGTTACTGTGGAACCACATCCAGTCAGTCAGTGAGTTACTGTGGAACCACATCCAGTCAGTCAGTGAGTTACTGTGGAACCACATCCAGTCAGTGAGTTACTGTGGAACCACATCCAGTCAGTCAGTGAGTTACTGTGGAACCACATCCAGTCAGTGAGTTACTGTTGGTTAGGACTCGTGTCTGTCACCTTTAAACTCTCCTGGAATCTATCTTACATGATATCATATATATATATATATATATAAATTATAACCAGCAGCAAGTTTCTATATTTTTTTACATTTTATTTATGAAACATTTTGGGAAAATTATGAATAAATCTGGTAAGAAACCAAAGGGTTGAGTTTCTGCATATGCTATTCAGAGTATAAAGGGTTGGGGGGGTGGGTTAGGGTAAAGGTTAAGGATCAGTTGAAGTTCCCATACTTTAGGGGCGATCTGTTCCTCCTCCTCTTCGTCCTCGGGCTTTATCTCCTCGTCTTTAGCTGCTACCACGCCTAGAGGAGAGAGGGATTCAGACACACATGACACACACACACACTTGGCAGGCACACTTGCTGCCTTGGCTGGCCGTCCTCTCTTCTTCACTGGGGTGTACTCAGACCCGCCAGACATGATTTACATTGTATTCATTATTACTATTGTTGACAATAAATGTCTCTCTGAATTTAAGACTCTTTCAACATTGCAGTTAATGTGTGTCTATTTGAAATAATAAACAGATGACTAAAAAAATGGAATAAATGTCTAACAGAACAGAAGCAGATTGGATTCATTAGGAAAAGACATAATTTATGAAGAGCACAACAAACAAATAACAAAACAACAAGTGACCTATGACCTCTGTGATCGCTGCGACGCTTGGCATTCAGGCCAGCGAATCTTGTTTCTCATGGTCTGGGAGTCCTTTAGGTGCCTTTTGACAAACTCCAAGCGGGCTGTGATGTGCTTTTACTGAGGAGTGGCTTCTGTCTAGCCACTCTACCATAAAGGCCTGATTGGTGGATTGCTGCAGAGATGGTTGTCCTTCTGGAAGGTTCTCCCATCTCCACAGAGGAACTCTGGAGCTCTGTCAGTGACCATCAGGTTCTTGGTCACCTCCCTGACCAAGGCCCTTCTCCCCCGATTGCTCAGTTTGGCTCAGTTTGGCATCACAGGACCATGGTTAGCCCTGATGTTATGACCCTAGACATCACAGGACCATGGTTAGCCCTGATGTTATAACTATAGCATCACAGGACCATGGTTAGCCCTGACGTTATGACTATAGCATCACAGGACCATGGTTAGCCTTGATTAACACGTTATGACTATAGCATCACAGCACCATGGTTAGCCCTGATTAACACGTTATGACTATAGCATCACAGGACCATGGTTAGCCCTGATGTTATGACTATAGCATCCCAGGACCATGGTTAGCCCTGATGTTATGACTATAGCATCACAGGACCATGGTTAGCCCTGACGTTATGACTATAGCATCACAGGACCATGGTTAGCCCTGACGTTATGACTATAGCATCACAGGATCATGGTTAGCCCTGATGTTATGACTATAGCATCACAGGACCATGGTTAGCCCTGATGTTATGACTATAGTCGTCACAGGACCATGGTTAGCCCTGACGTTATGACTATAGCATCACAGGATCATGGTTAGCCCTGATGTTATGACTATAGCATCCCAGGACCATGGTTAGCCCTGTGTCACGCGGAATTACGCTGGAGGGACGATGCAGGTACGGGGAGTAAACATTTAAAAAACAACTGACACAGCGTCAGAAACAAATACAAAGACCAAAGACAATCAATGAAGCAGCAGGGAACAGAGCTAGGGAACTGACAACTATAGGGGAGGAAATAACAGGTGATAAGTGAGTCCAGGTGAGTCCAATAACGCTGATGCGAGTGACGAGGGATGGCAGGAGCGTGTGACGCAGGGTAGTCTGGCGCCCTCAAGCGCCAGGGGAAGGGAAGAGCGGGAGCAGACGTGACACCCTGATTAACACGTTATGACTATAGTCGTCACAGGACCATGGTTAGCCCTGATTAACACAAGAGGATGAAGACAGTACTCTAGAAAAATAATGTTTTTTTTATGTACTGATGACAAGCAGACCGTTATGGAGCTTCTGGGCAAAGCCCTGGCGCACCTGGTAACACTTATCCTATATCAGAGAGCGAGAGAGAGAGAGACAGAGAGACAGAGAGAGAGAGTGATTGAGTGAGAGAGACAGAGAGAGACAGAAAGAGAGAGAGACAGAGAATGACAAAGAGAGAGAGAGAGACAGAGAGAGAGATACAGAGAGAGAGAGAGAGAGAGAGAGAATGACAGAGAGACAGAGAATGACAGAGAGAGAGAGAGAGACAGAGAGAGAGAGAGAGAGACAGAGAGAGAGTGTGTTTTTATTGTTTATTTTATTTCACCTTTATTTAACCAGGGTAGGCTAGTTGAGAACAAGTTCTCATTTACAACTGCGACCTGGCCAAGATAAAGCAAAGCAGTGTGACACAAACAACATGCCCTAGAATAAACAAGCGTACAGTCAATAACACAATAGTTTTTTTAAAGTCTATATACAGTGTGTGAAAATGGCATGAGGAGGTAAGGCAATAAATAGGCCATAGTAGCGAAGTAATTACAATTTAGCAAATTAACACTTGAGTTATAGATGAGCAGATGATGATGAGCAGATGATAATGTGCAAGTAGAAATACTGGTGTGCAAAAGAGCAGAAAAGTAAGTAAAAACAATTTGGGGATGAGGTAGATAGTTGGATGGGCTATTTACAGATGGGCTGTGTTACAGCTGCAGCGATCGGTTAGCTGCTCTGATCAAGTGTGTGTGTGTGTGTGTGTGTACTTACGTTGATTACCAGGGCATAGAGTTGGTACTGCTCTAGGGTGATGATCTCATGGTAGCAGGGTTCCTATGCCAGCTTCACGTTTCTCTGTGTGTGGTGTGTTACCCCCGTCTTGCACTGCTCTGTCAGGTCTCCACTGTGTCATATAGCAGTCAGCATCCTCAGAGTGGAGTTACCAGACTTAGACAGGGTGTTCTTCACTCCCAACAACCACCTCACCATCAACTTGATACCCTGGATCTAGAGAGAGAGAGAGAGAGAGACTACATGTACTCTACAGTATGGCTATTGTTATTGTTGAATGTATGGTTATTTTGACCCTTGGTTATTGTTGTCCCGTTGACAAATTTTCATTCTCATTTTTATATTGTAAATATCCAAAATAAGCGTTTGGCAATATGTACATTGTTACGTTATGCCAATGAATTGAATTGAATAGGAGAGAGAGAGAGAGAGAGAGAGAGAGAGAGAGAAGGTAATAAGTAAGGAGAGGCTTAAGGTCTGGGAAGTTGTAGGGAGACAGAGAGGGGGTAATAAGTAATGTGGAATAATGTGGAAGAATTTTGATTCTCATTTTTATATTGTAAATATCCAAAATAAGCTTTGGCAATATGTACATTGTTACGTCATGCCAATGAATTGAATTGAATAGGAGAGAGAGAGAGAGAGAGAGAGAGAGAGAGAGAGAGAGAGAGAGAGAGATAGAGAGAGAGAGAGAGAGGGTAATAAGTAATGTGGAAGGACCACCAGAGGGCAGGCTATCCCAGCCCAGCATGTGAGTCAAGGTGATCAGAGGAAATTAAGCACAGCTGACGGTACTAACGAGCTCTAATCTCTTTCCCCTACAAGAGAGAGGAGGGAACCGGCAGAGAGGGGGAGAAAGAAAAGAGAGTTTGCTTCTCTAAAGGAACGGACCGTTAAAGGTGGTGACACACCCGTGATTTATGTCATAGTTTAAATCTACTCACCTTGTGTTCCTTATTCTTGTGAAGAAGAAGATTTGTGTTTTCCTTGGGAGATCATCCTAGATTGTGTTGGAGTGTTTTGAGAAGAAAGAATTACCTCCAATCGAGAACTTTGTTCAGTTAAGAAAACCTACTCCTGACTCGTTTATCCACTTTTCTGCTTTAGAGCAAAATACTTGTTCCGCTCACAGTGAGGAGAGGTTAAGGTCTGGGAAGTTGTACAGAGACAGAGAGGACGTAATAAGTGAGGAGAGGTTAAGGTCTGGGAAGTTGTACAGAGAGGATGTAATAAGTGAGGAGAGGTTAAGGTCTGGGAAGTTGTACAGAGAGGATGTAATAAGTGAGGAGAGGTTAAGTTCTGGGAAGTTGTACAGAGAGGATGTAATAAGTGAGGAGAGGTTAAGGTCTGGGAAGTTGTACAGAGAGGATGTAATAAGTGAGGAGAGGTTAAGGTCTGGGAAGTTGTACAGAGACAGAGAGGATGTAATAAGTGAGGAGAGGTTAAGGTCTGGGAAGTTGTACAGAGAGGATGTAATAAGTGAGGAGAGGTTAAGTTCTGGGAAGTTGTACAGAGAGGATGTAATAAGTGAGGAGAGGTTAAGTTCTGGGAAGTTGTACAGAGAGGATGTAATAAGTGAGGAGAGGTTAAGTTCTGGGAAGTTGTACAGAGAGGATGGAATAAGTGAGGAGAGGTTAAGGTCTGGGAAGTTGTGTACCAACCTTAGCCAGGGTTTCAGAAGACACCTCCTCATCAGGAACCCATAGCTTGGTGGTCTTCTGATCCTGGGATCTACACAGGAAACCACGTCATACCTCATCCCATTTGAAACTGTCTAGAAACTGACAGTTAAACATTATACAAAAGGAGAGAACACCTTCCTAATGTTGAGTTACACCCCTTTTGCTCGAAGAACAGTCAGGTCACGGACTACAAGGTGTTGAAAGCGTTTCACAGGGATACTGGCCCATGTTGACTACAAAGCTTCCCACAGTTGTGTTAAGTTGTCTGGATGTCCTTTGGGTGGTGGACCATTCTTGATACACACAGGAAACTGTTGAGCAGGAAACCCCAGCAGCGTTGCAGTTCTTGAAACAAACCGGTGTGCCTGGCACCTACTACCATACCCCGTTCAAAGGAACTTAAATGTTTTGTCTTGCCCATTCACCCTCTGAACGGCACACATACACAATCCATGTCTCAATTGTCTGAAAGTTTAAAAATCCTTCTTTAACCTGTCTCCTCCCCTTCATCTACACTGATTGCAGTGGATTTAACAAGTGACATCAATAAGGGATCATGGCTTTAACCTGGATTCACCTGGTCAGTCCATGTCATAGAAAGAGCAGTTGTTCTTAATGTTTTGTACACTCAGTGTACAAGCACATCCTTCTGTCTGTCTGTCTGTCTGTCTGTCTGTCTGTCTGTCTGTCTGTCTGTCTGTCTGTCTGTCTGTCTGTCTGTCTGTCTGCCTGCCTGCCTGTCTGTCTGCCTGCCTGTCTGTCTGCCTGTCTGCCTGCCTGTCTGTCTGCCTGCCTGCCTGTCTGTCTGCCTGTCTGTCTGTCTGCTTGCAACACTATCCACCCTTTCGTTCATGAGCAGGTCCTTGACTATGACGTCGGCCACCAGTGATTTGAGCGGAGCAGAAAACTATTCTGGGGCCAGCAGAGCCAGGTGACCCAGAGTGGTGAGAGGAGTTATCAGCAGCTGGGAGGGAGAGAGAGAAGGGAATTAACACACACAGCGGAGATATAGGGAGCGATGAGAGAGAAAGACAGACAAATGGAGAGAGACACACACGAGAGAGAGAGAGAGAGAGAGAGAGAGAAGCATTTAGTTCTGGTTTATATAGCCATCTAGCTTTAGTTGATGAATTTACACAGGACATTCAGTTTTAAATCAGTCACTGCTAGACATGGAAAAATCCACATGGGCTTGTCAAGAGTTAAGTTAGTGAGATGCATAAAAAATATATATATATTTTATAAATGACAACAGAAATCAAAACAAAAGTGAAAAAAGAATCACAGGAAAAAGATAACAGCCCGTAAGATAACAGACTGGTGCTCACCTCCAAGATCTGAGCCAAGTGTGTGTCTCCGTGTGAGAACATGAACATGGATACAGTTGATACTTGGCCTCTGCCAAGGGGGTTCTCTCTTAGCTTTGGTCTGCAGTACAGACAGCAGAACACTGGGGGGAGCAGGGAAGAGAGGAGACAGACATGAAGAAACCATTCAGATACTAGCAGGTTGATTTACTAACCAGTCATTCATGGAGCAGGGAGGAGAGGCTTCTGTATCACACTGACTACATCACATACTAACTATTCACTAGATTATAGAGGACTGCTGCATCACACTGACTACATTACATTTTTTTGTTTATAATCAAGATTCTAGCAGCCGTGTTTAGCACTAACTGAAGTTTATTTACTGCTTTATCCGGGTAGCCGAAAAGTAGAGCATTGCAGTAGTCTAATCTAGAAGTGACAAAAGCATGGATTAATTTTTCTGCATTTTTGGACAGAAAGTTTCAGATTTTTGAAATGTTACGTAGATGGAAAAAAGCTGTCCTTGAAACAGTCTTGATATGTTCTTCAAAAGAGAGATCAGGGTCCAGAGTAACGCAGAGGTCCTTCACAGTTTTATTTGAGACGACTGTACAACCATCAAGATTAATTGTCAGATTCAACAGAAGATCTCTTTGTTTCTTGGGACCTAGAACTAGCATCTCTGTTTTGTCCAAGTTTAAAAGTAGAACATTTGCCTCCATCCACTTCCTTATGTCTGAAACACAGGCTTCCAGGAAGGGCAATTTTGGGGCTTCACCATGTTTCATTGAAATGTACAGCTGTGTGTCGTCCGCATAGCAGTGAAATTTAACATTATGTTTTCGAATGACATCCCCAAGAGGTAAAATATATAGTGAAAACAATAGTGGTCCTAAAACGGAGCCTTGAGGAACACCGAAATGTACAGTTGATTTGTCAGAGGACAAACCATCCACAGAGACAAACTGATATCTTTCTGACAGATAAGATCTAAACCAGGCCAGAACTTGTCCGTGTAGACCAATTTCGGTTTCCAATCTCTCCAAAAGAATGTGGTGATCGATGGTATGAAAAGCAACACTAAGGTCAAGGAGCACGAGGACAGATGCAGAGCCTCGGTCTGACGCCATTAAAAGGTCATTTACCACCTTCACAAGTGCAGTCTCAGTGCTATGATGGGGTCTAAAACCAAACTGAAGCATTTTGTTTACATTGTCTTCAGGAAGGCTGTGAGTTGCTGCACAACAGCTTTTAAACATTTTTTGGAGAGGAATTGGAGATTTGATATAGGCCGATAGTTTTTTATATTGTCTGGGTCAAGGTTTGGCTTTTTCAAGAGAGGCTTTATTACTGCCACTAGACATTGTTTGTCTTCAGTAAGGCAGTGAGTTGCTGTGCAACAGCTTTTTCAAAATTCTTTGAGTGGAATGGGAGATTCGATAAAGGGCAATAGTTTTTTTATATTTTCTGGGTCAAGGTTTGGCTTTTTCAAGAGAGGCTTTATTACTGCCGCTTTTAGTGAGTTTGGTACACATCCGGTGGGTAGGGAGGCATTTATTATGTTCAACATAGGAGGGCCAAGCACAGGAAGCAGCTCTTTCAGTAGTTTAGTTGGAATAGGGTCCAGTATGCAGCTTGAAGGTTTAGAGGCCATGATTATTTTCACCAATGTGTCAAGAGATATAGTTTTAAAGAACTTGAGTGTCTCCCTTGATCCTAGGTCCTGGCAGAGTTGTGCAGACTCAGGACAACTGAGCTTTGGAGGAATACGCAGATTTAAAGAGGAGTCCATAATTTGCTTTCTAATGATCATGATCTTTTCCTCAAAGAAGCTCATGAATTTATCACTGCTGAAGTGAAAGCCATCCTCTCTTGGGGAATGCCGCTTTTTAGTTTGCTTTGCGACAGTATCAAAAATAACATTTGGATTGTTCTTATTTTCCTCAATTAAGTTGGAAAAATAGGATGATCGAGCAGCAGTGAGGGCTCTTCGATACTGCACGGTACTGTCTTTCCAAGCTAGTCAGAAGACTTCCAGATTGGTGTGGCGCCATTTCCGTTCCAATTTTCTGGAAGCTTGCTTCAGGGCTCGGGTATTTTCTGTATACCAGGGAGCTAGTTTCTTATGACAAATGTTTATTGTTTTTAGGGGTGCGACTGCATCTAGGGTATTACGCAAGGTTAAATTGAGTTAATCAGTTAGGTGGTTAACTGATTTTGTACTCTGACGTCCTTGGGTAGGTGGAGGGAGTCTGGAAGGGCATCTAGGAATCTTTGGGTTGTCTGAGAATTTATAGCACGGCTTTTGATGATCCTTGGTTGGGGTCTGAGCAGATTATTTGTTGCGATTGCAAAAGTAATAAAATGGTGGTCCGATAGTCCAGGATTAAGAGGAAAAACATTAAGATCCACAACATTTTTTCAAAGGGACAAACCTAGGTCCGGAGTATGACTGTGGCAGTGAGTAGGGCTGATAACAGTGACTAGGGTAGGGGTAGGTAACAGTGACTAGGGTAGGTAACAGTGACTAGGGTAGGGGTAGGTAACAGTGACTAGGGTAGGGGTAGGTAATAGTGACTAGGGTAGGGGTAGGTAATAGTGACTAGGGTAGGGGTAGGTAACAGTGACTAGGGTAGGGGTAGGTAACAGTGACTAGGGTAGGTAACAGTGACTAGGGTAGGGGTAGGTAACAGTGACTAGGGTAGGGGTAGGTAATAGTGACTAGGGTAGGGGTAGGTAACAGTGACTAGGGTAGGGGTAGGTAACAGTGACTAGGGTAGGGGTAGGTAATAGTGACTAGGGTAGGGGTAGGTAACAGTGACTAGGGTAGGTAACAGTGACTAGGGCAGGGGTAGGTAACAGTGACTAGGGTAGGTAATAGTGACTAGGGTAGGTAACAGTGACTAGGGTAGGTAACAGTGACTAGGGTAGGGGTAGGTTACAGTGACTAGGGTAGGTAACAGTGACTAGGGTAGGTAATAGTGGCTAGGGTAGGTAACAGTGACTAGGGTAGGTAACAGTGACTAGGGTAGGGGTAGGTAACAGTGACTAGGGTAGGTAACAGTGACTAGGGTAGGTAACAGTGACTAGGGCAGGTAACAGTGACTAGGGCAGGTAACAGTGACTAGGGTAGGTAACAGTGACTAGGGTAGGGGGAGGTAATAGTGACTAGGGTAGGGGTAGGTAACAGTGACTAGGGTAGGGGTAGGTAACAGTGACTAGGGTAGGGGTAGGTAACAGTGACTAGGGTAGGGGTAGGTAACAGTGACTAGGGCAGGTAACAGTGACTAGGGTAGGGGTAGGTAACAGTGACTAGGGTAGGGGTAGGTAACAGTGACTAGGGTAGGGGTAGGTAACAGTGACTAGGGTAGGGGTAGGTAACAGTGACTAGGGCAGGGGTAGGTAACAGTGACTAGGGTAGGGGTAGGTAACAGTGACTAGGGTAGGTAACAGTGACTAGGGTAGGGGTAGGTAACAGTGACTAGGGTAGGTAACAGTGACTAGGGTAGGGGCAGGTAACAGTGACTAGCGTAGGTAACAGTGACTAAGGTAGGGGTGGGTAAGTGACTAGGGTAGGTAACAGTGACTAGGGCAGGTAACAGTGACTAGGGTAGGTAACAGTGACTAGGGTAGGGGTAGGTAACAGTGACTAGGGAAGGTAATAGTGACTAGGGTAGGGATAGGTAACAGTGACTAGCGTAGGTAACAGTGACTAGGGTAGGGGTAGGTAACAGTGACTAGGGTAGGGCAGGGTAACAGTGACTAGGGTAGGGGTAGGTAACAGTGACTAGGGTAGGGATAGGTAACAGTGACTAGGGTAGGGGTAGGTAACAGTGACTAGGGCAGGTAACAGTGACTAGGGTAGGGGTAGGTAACAGTGACTAGGGTAGGGGTAGGTAACAGTGACTAGGGTAGGGGTAGGTAACAGTGACTAGGGTAGGGGTAGGTAACAGTGACTAGGGCAGGGGTAGGTAACAGTGACTAGGGTAGGGGTAGGTAACAGTGACTAGGGTAGGTAACAGTGACTAGGGTAGGGGTAGGTAACAGTGACTAGGGTAGGTAACAGTGACTAGGGTAGGGGTAGGTAACAGTGACTAGGGTAGGTAACAGTGACTAAGGTAGGGGTGGGTAAGTGACTAGGGTAGGTAACAGTGACTAGGGCAGGTAACAGTGACTAGGGTAGGTAACAGTGACTAGGGTAGGGGTAGGTAACAGTGACTAGGGAAGGTAATAGTGACTAGGGTAGGGATAGGTAACAGTGACTAGCGTAGGTAACAGTGACTAGGGTAGGGGTAGGTAACAGTGACTAGGGTAGGGCAGGGTAACAGTGACTAGGGTAGGGGTAGGTAACAGTGACTAGGGTAGGGATAGGTAACAGTGACTAGGGTAGGTAACAGTGACTAGGGTAGGGGGAGGTAACATTGACTAGGGCAGGTAACAGTGACTGGGGTAGGTAACAGTGACTAGGGTAGGTAACAGTGACTAGGGAAGGTAACAGTGACTAGGGAAGGTAATAGTGACTAGGGTAGGGATAGGTAACAGTGACTAGGGTAGGTAACAGTGACTAGGGTAGGGGGAGGTAACATTGACTAGGGCAGGTAACAGTGACTGGGGTAGGTAACAGTGACTAGGGTAGGTAACAGTGACTAGGGAAGGTAACAGTGACTAGGGAAGGTAATAGTGACTAGGGTAGGGGTAGGTAACAGTGACTAGGGTAGGTAACAGTGACTAGGGTAGGTAACAGTGACTAGGGTAGGTAACAGTGACTAGGGTAGGGGGAGGTAATAGTGACTAGGGTAGGGGTAGGTAACAGTGACTAGGGTAGGTAACAGTGACTAGGGTAGTTAACAATGTTTTTGGGCGGAGTTTTGCATTGACCTGTGTGAGTTCTTGTGTAGACCGTTAGGTATGCTGCTGTAATTGCTATTTGAAGTAGGGGGGGAAATAGCATACCGATGTCAGGCCAGAACTGAGCACACAGACAATATCTACAGACAATATCTACAGACAATATCTACAGACAATATCTACAGGGCCTTCAGAAAGTATTCATACCCCTTGACTTCTTCCACGTTATGTTAAAAAGTGGGATTCAAATTGATTCAATTGTCGTTTCTATGGTCAATGATCTACACAAAATACTGTATAGTGTGAAATTGGAAGAAAAATAAAAACATTTTAAAAAAAATACAATAATTTAGCTTGATAAGAATTCAACCCCCTGAGTCAATACATGTTAGAATCACCTTTGGTAGCGTCTACAGCTGTGAGTCTTTCTGGGTATATCTCTAAGAGCTTTACGCTCCTGGAATATACTATATATACTAGCTAGCTAGTTAACAATACATTGTAATTAGCTAGCTAGTTAACAATTCATTGTAATTAGCTAGCTAGTTAACAATACATTGTAATTAGCTAGCTAGTTAACAATACATTGTAATTAGCTAGCTAGTTAACAATACATTGCAATTAGTTAGCTAGTTAACAATACATTGTAATTAGCTAGCAAGTTAACAATACATTGTAATTAGCTAGCTAGTTAACAATACATTGCAATTAGCTAGCTAGTTAACAATACATTGTAATTAGCTAGCTAGTTAACAATACATTGTAATTAGCTAGCTAGTTAACAATACATTGTAACACAATTTCTTCATTTAACTAACTACCATTCATTTTTGTTGTTGTTGAGAACATAGATAATCAAGCACGCACAAATGTACATGCATTAGTATTCGTATTATTATTTATTTTTTCACTATGGTAATTTAATTTCTACGGGGGGGGGGGGGGACATCCACCTTGGGGGGTTAATTTATGAAGTGGAAAATGTACCCGGTGACAATGAGCCTGTTATTGTTTTTTTTCAGCCGACAGCCGGTGCTTATGGGAAAACACTTACAATACTTTTAGACCCTATGTTTGTGTTGAGAAACAGCACTCTTGAATGCTGGGTATTATTTAAATCATAGAAAAAGAATTCATAAATATTAGGAAAGTGTTCTTAAAGTTTTGTACACTCAGTGTATATAAAAAAAAAAAAACACAGGAAAAAAAAATTCACTTTTTTGGACTGTCTCAAAACCGATATCTATCTTGCTTCTATATGGTTTTATGTCCTGCGGATTGGAAAGAAAAGATGAGTTCAAGGGGAAAAGTGATCCTGTCAGGTAGCCTTCCATTCTCAGACAGCATCTTGCCTAGCTGACGCCATGTTGTGGCATTTTCATGATTTCTGACCCCTTTTTGTTTCTCTGGCCTCTGTTGATTTTAGTCACCCTAATTCTGACCATCCTACTATGGTAAAATCTATCTGCTGCCTTTGATACTGTGAACCATCAGATCCTCCTCTCCACCCTCTCCGAGCTGGGCATCTCCGGCGCGGCCCACGCTTGGATTGCGTCCTACCTGACAGGTCGCTCCTACCAGGTGGCGTGGCGAGAATCTGTCTCCGCACCATGCGCTCTCACCACTGGTGTCCCCCAGGGCTCTGTTCTAGGCCCTCTCCTATTCTCGCTATACACCAAGTCACTTGGCTCTGTCATATCCTCACATGGTCTCTCCTATCATTGCTATGCAGACGACACACAATTAATCTTCTCCTTTCCCCCTTCTGATAACCAGGCGGCGAATCGCATCTCTGCATGTCTGTCAGACATATCAGTGTGGATGACGGATCACCAGCTCAAGCTGAACCTCGGCAAGACGGAGCTGCTCTTCCTCCCGGGGAAGGACTGCCCGTTCCATGATCTCGCCATCACGGTTGACAACTCCCTTGTGTCCTCCTCCCAGAGTGCTAAGAACCTTGGCGTGGTCCTGGACAACACCCTGTCGTTCTCCACTAACATCAAGGCGGTGACCCGATCCTGTAGGTTCATGCTCTACAACATTCGCAGAGTACGACCCTGCCTCACATAGGAAGTGGCGTAGGTCCTAATCCAGGCACTTGTCATCTCCCGTCTGGATTACTGCAACTCGCTGTTGGCTGGGCTCCCTGCCTGTGCCATTAAACCCCTACAAATCATCCAGAACGCCGCAGCCCGTCTGGTGTTCAACCTTCCCAAGTTCTCTCACGTCACCCCGCTCCTCCGCTCTCTCCACTGGCTTCCAGTTGAAGCTCGCATCTGCTACAAGACCATGGTGCTTGCCTACGGAGCTGTGAGGGGAACGGCACCTCCGTACCTTCAGGCTCTGATCAGGCCCTACACCCAAACAAGGGCACTGCGTTCATCCACCTCTGGCCTGCTCGCCTCCCTACCTCTGCGGAAGCACAATTCCCGCTCAGCCCAGTCAAAACTGTTCGCTGCTCTGGCACCCCAATGGTGGAACAAGCTCCCTCACGACGCCAGGACAGCGGAGTCAATCACCACCTTCCGGAGACACCTGAAACCCCACCTCTTTAAGGAATACCTGGGATAGGATAAAGTAATCCTTCTAACCCCCCCCCCCCCCCCTTAAAAGATTTAGATGTACTATTGTAAAGTGGTTGTTCCACTGGATATTATAAGGTGAATGCACCAATTTGTAAGTCGCTCTGGATAAGAGCGTCTGCTAAATGACTTAAATGTAATGTAAATGTGAAAAGTCCAATAACCTTTAAACGGATTATGATAGAGAGACATGAAGTTAACGTATTAACATATACTGAACAAAAATATAAAAAGCAACATGCAACAAATGTATTGTGAGGCCGGTTGGACGTACGGCCAAATTCTCTAAAAACGACGTTGGAGGCTTATGGTAGAGAAATGAACATTCAATTCTCTGGCAACAGCTCTGGTGGACATTCATGCAGTCAGCGTGCCAATTGCACGCTCCCTCAAAACCTGAGACATATGTGACATTGTGTTCTGTGACAAAACTGTACATTTTTAAAGTGGGCTTTTATTGTCCAAAGCACAAGGTGCACCTGTGTAATGAGCATGCTGTTTAATCAGCTTCTTGATATGCCACACCTGTCAGGTGGATGAATTATCTTGGCAAAGGAGAAATGCTCACTAACAGGGATGTAAACACATTTGTACACAACAGTTGAGAGAAAAATAAGCTTTTTGTGCAAGTGGAACATTTTTGGGATTTTTTTTTTTTCTCCGAACATGGGACCAAAACTTCACATGTCGTGTTTACATTTTTTTGTTCAGTGTACATACCTTGCTTGCAGCTACAAAACCGGTTGGATGTGCACACTATTGCACCGTATCCTAATTTATCAAGTTCTCCACCTCTCCCCTCCGTCTCTCTCTCTCTATCTCTTCTCCTATGAGGAGCAAACGGTACTGAATAAACAATCATGCACCTCAGTGCTAACCAAGGCTGAAATTTGACCCTTGAAACCTGGTAACCACGGTTACCACGTATGCACGCAGAGAGGTTTGAAATCACACACACACACAGGACAGGAAATAAGACATGTACATATTGTTGAAGAACTGTAATTCTGGAAAGAAAGAATAGGAACGAAAGAGAGGCTGAGAAAGGTGGGAGAGTTGGCAACTTACTGACGCAAGTGAGTGAAGTCAATGTGGATATCTGCAGAGCTTTCTGGAAGAAGAAGCAGCCAGGCATCATGCATTATAAAGAGACAGACTGTTACACCTAACAGGGTCGTGTGTCAGCAAGACACCGTAGCAAATAGTTTTGAAAGGTTTCAGGAGGGCAACAAAATATGCCGTGTGTTCACAAAAGGAGGATTGCAAAGATATTAGTTAGCTAGCAATTTGGCAAAGAACTACATTGACACATTTGTATTTGTACACATCTTGCTGACTCGAAAGCCAAACGAAAACCACATTTCGAATTAGTTACAGCGGTTAAAAACAAATTATGGCAATCGACTTTTCTTGCATCTCAATCAACTCGCCAACTAACAACAATAATAATCAGCCAAGCTGAGAGGAGCTGAGAGGAATGAAACTTCAGACACCAGTGGGCTGAATCAGGGTCACACAGAGTAGACCAGTGGGCTGAATCAGGGTCACACAGAGTAGACCAGTGGGCTGAATCAGGGTCACACAGAGTAGACCAGTGGGCTGAATCAGGGTCACACAGAGTAGACCAGTGGGCTGAATCAGGGTCACACAGAGTAGACCAGTGGGCTGAATCAGGGTCACACAGAGTAGACCAGTGGGCTGAATCAGGGTCACACAGAGTAGACCAGTGGGCTGAATCAGGGTCACACAGAGTAGACCAGTGGGCTGAATCAGGGTCACACAGAGTAGACCAGTGGGCTGAATCAGGGTCACACAGAGTAGACCAGTGGGCTGAATCAGGGTCACACAGAGTAGACCAGTGGGCTGAATCAGGGTCACACAGAGTAGACCAGTGGGCTGAATCAGGGTCACACAGAGTAGACCAGTGGGCTGAATCAGGGTCACACAGAGTAGACCAGTGGGCTGAATCAGGGTCACACAGAGTAGACCAGTGGGCTGAATCAGGGTCACACAGAGTAGACCAGTGGGCTGAATCAGGGTCACACAGAGTAGACCAGTGGGCTGAATCAGGGTCACACAGAGTAGACCAGTGGGCTGAATCAGGGTCACACAGAGTAGACCAGTGGGCTGAATCAGGGTCACACAGAGTAGACCAGTGGGCTGAATCAGGGTCACACAGAGTGTTTCTTGGTAGTCTTAAACAAATCTACTTTGAAACAAAAGTATCCACTTCACACACATGCTTCCCTGTGGCTCAGTTGGTAGAGCATGGTGTTTGCAACTGCCAGCATGGTGTGTGCAACGCCAGAGTTGTGGGTTCGATTCCCATGGGGGCCCAATACAGCAAAAAAAATAAAGAAATAAATAAGACATGAAATGTATGTATTCACTACTGTAAGTCACTCTGGATAAGAGCGTCTGCTAAATGACAAAAATGTAAATGTTCAAGAAGACCCCTGTACCATGTCACATATAGAGTTGAAATGTATTCCATTTTGAGTTTGCATCCCAATATTACACTTTTTATACATCACAGAAGACTGAAATACAACAATACCGTTTGACATAGAAACACTGGATTTTTTTAAATAATGTTTACTGATTATGAAATTATGAAAAAGATGAATAACATTCCACACATGGGGCCACTAGGTCATTTGACTGCAGCAAACAGGCTACTAAAGCTGAGGCAGAAGCCGTGAGCTTGGAGCAACACACACCTGGGCCAGGTAAAAGCTGAGGCAGAAGCCCTGAGCTTGGAGAAACACACACCTGGGCCAGGTAAAAGCTGAGGCAGAAGCCGTGAGCTTGGAGCAACACACACCTGGGCCAGGTAAAAGCTGAGGCAGAAGCCCTGAGCTTGGAGAAACACACACCTGGGCCAGGTAAAAGCTGAGGCAGAAGCCGTGAGCTTGGAGCAACACACACCTGGGCCAGGTAAAAGCTGAGGCAGAAGCCCTGAGCTTGGAGAAACACACACCTGGGCCAGGTAAAAGCTGAGGCAGAAGCCCTGAGCTTGGAGCAACACACACCAGGGCCAGGTGAAAGCTGAGGCAGAAGCCCTGAGCTTGGAGCAACACACACCAGGGCCAGGTGAAAGCTGAGGCAGAAGCCCTGAGCTTGGAGCAACACACACCAGGGCCAGGTGAAAGCTGAGGCAGAAGCCCTGAGCTTGGAGGCACATACACCGTGGCCAGGTGAAAGCTGAGGCAGAAGCCCTGAGCTTGGAGGCACATACACCGTGGCCAGGTGAAAGCTGAGGCAGAAGCCCTGAGCTTGGAGCAACACACACCTGGGCCAGGTGAAAGCTGAGGCAGAAGCCCTGAGCTTGGAGCAACACACACCAGGGCCAGGTGAAAGCTGAGGCAGAAGCCCTGAGCTTGGAGGCACATACACCGTGGCCAGGTGAAAGCTGAGGCAGAAGCCCTGAGCTTGGAGGCACATACACCGTGGCCAGGTGAAAGCTGAGGCAGAAGCCCTGAGCTTGGAGCAACACACACCTGGGCCAGGTGAAAAGTTGAGTTAGGTGGTTCTGTCAAAAAGAAGAACGCAGTATGGGGGTCAACATCTATGTCTCAGGACTGGCCACCCCTCAGAGCCTGGTTCCTCTCTAGGTTTCTTCCTAGGTTCTGGCCTTTCTAGGGAGTTTTTCCTAGCCACCGTGCTTCTACAACTGCACTGCTTGCTGTTTGGAGTTTTAGGCTGAGTTTCCGTACAGCACTTTGTGGTCGAGGTCTTTATTCCCCCATCCTCATGCATTTTCTTTTAATGTAACATTATAACAAAACAAGAACAATCTTTTCATGATGTAGACCCTACACATTTCAAGATAGGACTATGTTGATATATTATATATGCTAGTTTTAAATCAAACGGTCTGATGGTTTAAATCAAACAGTCAGTCTGATGGTTTCAGTTCGCACCTGCGGCGTCCACCAGGCCAGGACAGCTCCTTGCACCACTGCATGTGCACAGCCCAATGTACACCCACAATGACAGAGTTGACAGAAAGGACAACCAGCCAATCCCAAGCAAACAAAAAACTTGCCAAAAGAATCCAGCCACCCTAGACTGTTCTCTCTGCTACCGCACGGCAAGCGGTACCTGGAGCGCCAAGTCTAGGTTCAAAAGGCTTCTGAACAGCTGCTACACCCACAAGCCATAAGACTGCTGAACAGCTAATCAAATCAAAGTTTATTTGTCACCTGCGCTGAATACAACAGGTGTAGTAGACCTTACAGTGAAATGCTGAATACAACAGGTGTAGTAGACCTCACAGTGAAATGCTGAATACAACAGGTGTAGTAGACCTCACAGTGAAATGCTGAATACAACAGGTGTAGTAGACCTCACAGTGAAATGCTGAATACAACAGGTGTAGTAGACCTCACAGTGAAATGCTGAATACAACAGGTGTAGTAGATCTTACAGTGAAATGCTGAATACAACAGGTGTAGTAGACCTCACAGTGAAATGCTGAATACAACAGGTGTAGGTAGACCTTACAGTGAAATGCTGAATACAACAGGTGTAGTAGACCTTACAGTGAAATGCTGAATACAACAGGTGTAGTAGACCTTACAGTGAAATGCTGAATACAACAGGTGTAGTAGACCTCACAGTGAAATGCTGAATACAACAGGTGTAGTAGACCTCACAGTGAAATGCTGAATACAACAGGTGTAGGTAGACCTTACAGTGAAATGCTGAATACAACAGGTGTAGTAGACCTTACAGTGAAATGCTGAATACAACAGGTGTAGACCTCACAGTGAAATGCTGAATACAACAGGTGTAGTAGACCTCACAGTGAAATGCTGAATACAACAGGTGTAGTAGACCTTACAGTGAAATGCTGAATACAACAGGTGTAGTAGACCTTACAGTGAAATGCTGAATACAACAGGTGTAGTAGACCTTACAGTGAAATGCTGAATACAACAGGTGTAGTAGACCTCACAGTGAAATGCTGAATACAACAGGTGTAGTAGACCTTACAGTGAAATGCTGAATACAACAGGTGTAGTAGACCTCACAGTGAAATGCTGAATACAACAGGTGTAGTAGACCTCACAGTGAAATGCTGAATACAACAGGTGTAGTAGACCTCACAGTGAAATGCTGAATACAACAGGTGTAGTAGACCTCACAGTGAAATGCTGAATACAACAGGTGTAGTAGACCTTGCAGTGAAATGCTTACTTACAGGCTCTAACCAACAGTGCAAAAAAAGGTGTTAGGTGAACAATAGGTAAGTAAAGAAATAAAAACACCAGTATAATGATAAAAGTATTTATATGTTTAAAGATAAATGATTAAATAATTCTACCCTGAAACCTAACTATTAGTGATATAGTTTATGTAGCATGTATAATGAGTATTTAAATAGTTAAACATAAAGTTCTAACTAGGTTGGACTAGGATAAGAGAGGAATGTGTGTGTGTGTGTGTGTGTGTGTGAGAAAACACAGAGAATCATTAACCTATGTTTGACCTATGTTTGTCTAGCTAGAACTCTTGAGAGTTTATCATGTGAGAGGGAGTAACCCTCAAGGTTTCCCTAATCTCTCAGGGGGAATGGAACTGTCGACTGGGTAGTGATATACAGGGGTGAGAACTCTGGAGAGAGATACAACCCACCTACTGTTCGTGTGTATGTATGTGCGTAAGGATATCTACTGTTTGTGTGTATGTATGTGCGTAAGGATATCTACTGTTCGTGTGTATGTATGTGCGTAAGGATATCTACTGTTTGTGTGTATGTATGTGCGTAAGGATATCTACTGTTCGTGTGTATGTATGTGCGTAAGGATATCTACTGTTCGTGTGTATGTATGTGCGTAAGGATATCTACTGTTCGTGTGTATGTATGTGCGTAAGGATATCTACTGTTCGTGTGTATGTATGTGCGTAAGTAGAGAGTGAGTTATAAAATGAATGTCTTTGTGTAATGGACTTCAGAACGTTCTCGTGAATAAACTGTATGAACCTTTTGCAGAAAGCTGAGTCTTTGCCTAAATATTATTAACCCAGTGTCTTACAAACCTTGGGGATTAGTCAAAGCTTATTGACTGTTAGTTATTATCATTGGGATAGAAAACTCTCATGACATATAAAGACAGGCTATATACAGTAGAGAGGCTATATACAGTAGAGAGGCTATATACAGTAGAGAGGCTATACGCAGTAGCGAGGCTATATACAGTAGAGAGGCTATATACAGTAGAGAGGCTACATACAGTAGAGAGGCTATATACAGTAGAGAGGCTATATACAGTAGAGAGGCTACAGACAGTAGAGAGGTTATATACAGTAGAGAGGCTATATACAGTCGTGAGGCTATATACAGTAGAGAGGCTATATACAGGAGAGAAGCTATATACAGTAGAGAGGCTATATACAGTAGTGAGGCTATATACAGTAGAGAGGCTATAAACAGTAGAGAGGCTATAAACAGTAGAGAGGCTATAAACAGTAGAGAGGCTATATACAGTAGAGAGGCTATATACAGTAGAGAGGCTATAAACAGTAGAGAGGCTATAAACAGTAGAGAGGCTATAAACAGTAGAGAGGCTATATACAGTAGAGAGGCTATATACAGTCCAAGACTTGGCACTCCGGTACAGCTTGCCATGCAATAGTAGAGAGAACAGTCTATGACTGACTACTTGCATTGTCCCCACCCCCATTTTTACGCTGCTGCTACTCTCTGTTTATTATCCATGATTAGTCACTTTAACTCTACCTACATGTGCATAGGCTATATACAGGGTGTTACGGTACAGAGTCAATGTGGAGGCTATATACAGGGTGTTATGGTACAGAGTCAATGTGGAGGCTATATACAGGGGGTACCAGTACAGAGTCAATGTGGAGGCTATATACAGGGTGTTATGGTACAGAGTCAATGTGGAGGCTATATACAAGGGGTACCGGTACAGAGTCAATGTGGAGGCTATATACAGGGTGTTACGGTACAGAGTCAATGTGGAGGCTATATACAGGGGGTACCGGTACAGAGTCAATGTGGAGGCTATATACAGGGGGGGTACCGGTACAGAGTCAATGTGGAGGCTATATACAGGGGGGGTACCGGTACAGAGTCAATGTGGAGGCTATATACAGGGGGTACCGGTACAGAGTCAATGTGGAGGCTATATACAGGGGGTAGCGGTACAGAGTCAATGTGGAGGCTATATACAGGGGGCACCGGTACAGAGTCAATGTGGAGGCTATATACAGGGGGTACCGGTACAGAGTCAATGTGGAGGCTATATACAGGGTGTTACGGTACAGAGTCAATGTGGAGGTTATATACAGGGGGTACCGGTACAGAGTAAATGTGGAGGCTATATACAGGGGGTACCGGTACAGAGTCAATGTGGAGGCTATATACAGGGGGTACCAGTACAGAGTCAATGTGGAGGCTATATACAGGGGGTACCGGTACAGAGTCAATATGGAGGCTATATACAGGGTGTTACGGTACAGAGTCAATGTGGAGGCTATATACAGGGGGTACCGGTACAGAGTCAATGTGCGGGGAACCGGTTAGTCGAGGTAATAGAGGTAATTTGTACATAGAGTTATTAAAGTGACTATGCATAGATAATAACCGAGAGTAGCAGGTGCGTAAAAGAGGGGCGGCATTTGATTAGATGTTCAGGAGTCTTATAGCTTCTTGGACCTCGACTTGGCGCTCCGGTAGGCAGGAAGCTTGGTCCGAGTGATGTACTGAGCAGTACGCACTACCCTCTGTAGTGCCTTGCGGTCGGAGGCCAAGCAGTTGCCATACCAGGCAGTGATGCAACCCGTCAGGATGCTCTCGATGGTGCAGCTGTAGAACCTTTTGAGGATCTGAGGACCCATGCCAAATCTTTTCAGTCTCCTGAAAGGGAATAGGTTTTGTCGTGCCCTCTTCACGACTGTCTTGGTGTGTTTGGACCATGATAGTTTGTTGGTGATGTGGACACCAAGGAACTTGAAACTCTCAACCCGCTCCACTGCAGTCCAGTTGATGTTAATGGGGGCCTGTTCGGCCCGCCTTTTCTGTAGTCAACGGTCAGCTCCTTTGTCTTGATCACATTGTGGGAGAGGTTGTTGTCCTGGCAACACACGGCCAGGTCTCTGACCTCCCTATAGACCGTCTCATCGTTGTCGGTGATCAGGCCTACCACCGTTGTGTCGTCAGCAAACTTAATGATGGTGTTGGAGTCATTTTTGGCCACGCAGTCGTCAGTGAACAGGGAGTACAGGAGGGGACTAAGGACATACAGTAGAGACACACAGTAGAGAGACAGACAGTAGAGACAGACAGTAGAGACACACAGTAGAGAGACATACAGTAGAGAGACATGCAGTAGAGAGACATACAGTAGAGACAGACAGTAGAGACATACAGTAGAGAGACACACAGTAGAGACATACAGTAGAGACAGACAGTAGAGACATACAGTAGAGAGACATACAGTAGAGACATACAGTAGAGAGACATACAGTAGAGACATACAGTAGAGACATACAGTAGAGACATACAGTAGAGACATACAGTAGAGACATACAGTAGAGGCATACAGTAGAGACATACAGTAGAGAGACATACAGTAGAGACACACAGTAGAGAGACACACAGTAGAGACATACAGTAGAGAGACAGACAGTAGAGACACACAGTAGAGAGACACACAGTAGAGACACACAGTAGAGAGACATACAGTAGAGAGACATACAGTAGAGAGACACACAGTAGAGACATACAGTAGAGACATACAGTAGAGACATACAGTAGAGACATACAGTAGGGAGACAGACAGTAGAGACATACAGTAGAGAGACATACAGTAGAGACATACAGTAGAGAGACACACAGTAGAGACATACAGTAGAGAGACACACAGTAGAGACACACAGTAGAGACATACAGTAGAGACATACAGTAGAGAGACATTCAGTAGAGAGACATACAGTAGAGAGACATACAGTAGAGACACACAGTAGAGACATACAGTAGAGAGACATACAGTAGAGACATACAGTAGAGAGACATACAGTAGAGACATACAGTAGAGACATACAGTAGAGAGGCACAGTAGAGAGACATACAGTAGAGACATACAGTAGAGAGACATACAGTAGAGAGACATACAGTAGAGAGACATACAGTAGAGACACACAGTAGAGACACACAGTAGAGACATACAGTAGAGACATACAGTAGAGAGACATATAGTAGTTGACCGTCACAACTTTATTTAAACTTATCATCTACACAAAATATAATTGGTTAATTGGTTTGAGTTGATGATGTACACTTGGAACGATGGATATTAACTGAATGATCAGATAGAAATAGACATTATTGTGTAGATCCAATGTGACTGTCAGATGGATTGGAATACTGTAGGAGATTGTGTATCATCTATTCATTGTATTTCTATTCATTGTATTTCTATTCATTGTATTTCTATCTTCAACATGCAATACCAGATTACAGCCCTGCCATTATTTGAAGGCAGCCAATCCAATAGTTTCTGAGATCGGTATTCAAAAAGTTTAGAAAAAGTAGTACTTTTTTTGGGGGGGGGGGGGGGACACCTGCATTCAAATCGTTTTTTTGTCACCTTTAAAGTAACTATTTGCTGCACCGAGAAGAAAAAAAAGAAGTTGACTTTCCAGACAGTTAAAAGAATAGTTCTCCCGGTGTCTGTGGTAGGGCGTGTTCTCTGAAGCACAGAGGACATCTGGTGATGTGCTGTTGGTGAGGAGGTGCAAAACACAAAATGGCGAATGGAAGAGGACGGAAACCACCTAAAAAGAATCTCATCATCATCAGAGGTTTGCCCGGAGTTGGAAAGAAGAGCCATGCAAGGTAGGTTACTCCAATACTTTATCCCCCCCCCCAAAAAATAAAAATAAAAATAAATACATCAGGCAGACGTTATACGTTTTTTGTTCGTTTATTTGCGTTGTTTGTAACTTATTTTGTACATAATATTGCCGCTACCATTTCTTATGACCGAAAATAACTTCTAGACATCAGGGGTCAGATTCACAAAACATTACTTACGAAAAAACGTAAGAGGTTTCTTAAGGGAAGAAAATAGGAAGTTTATAAGTTGGTAAATACTGTAATGAAACAGGGAGGGAGCGGGTCTCGAACCCTCGACCTTCTAGCCCGAAGTTCGGCGCGCTTTCGACTGTACCGCAAAAACAAACTGAAACGGCAGGGTCGATATCAGCGCTTATAAAACCCAGGGTCCTAACAATACAATTCCTCAACATGTTCTTAGGAATTCCTTGTTTTGTGAGGAACTTCGTCAATATCTTATATGGCATTGACATTAGTGACCAATAAATACGTTTATGTGACAGGGACGATTGGATTTGGTTATTCCGTTATTTTTCACATATTATAGCCATCAGACTGGCTATATCAGAAATGGATAACCAAGAAAGGAGATTATAAGTGAGAGTAGAGGAAATAGCAGCCAGGAAAAAAGGGTTTCTGTTGGGGAGACCTGATAACTGCGGGGTCACTGCAGACACCAGAAAGACAGGATGTAGTGGCCCTGTCTGTCTCTGCCGTCGGGGGTATGGCAAGGGACTCCGGAAAAAACAACTGGTCCGACTGCAAATAGACGAGATAGAGCTAGCTATTTAACACTTCTAGAATATTGTAATATATTGTTAATTACAAACTAGCTAAATAATGCGTGTTTTAATTTTGTATTCTTGCTGTATTTAAATATCCGGGTAGCCAACTATCCTTGGCGCAAGAAAACGTTAATGGGTTACAAAAATATCCATTCATTTCAAGACAAGGGTTTAGTTGTCCTCAAGTTAAAAACATTAACAAAGAAGAAATCCTTAAGTATTTATTTTCAAGAATCCCGTTTCTTCTTAACTTTTTTCTTTAGGAAGAAGAAACTGAGGAAAAACGTAAAGAACATTTCCAGTAACTTTATTGAGGAATAGCAACTTTGCCTAACTTTCTTCGTAAGTCTATAATGAAGGAAAAAAAATGGCAGTTAAAAAAGGTAACCTGCCTAAATGACTACCGACCCCGTAGCACTCACGTCTGTAGCCAGGAAGTGCTTTGAAAAGCTGGTCATGGCTCACATCAACGTTGACACATGATGTCAACGTCTCTCAGCCACCCTAGTCATAGACTGTTCTCTCTGCTACCGCACGGCAAGTGGTACCGGAGCGCCAAGACCAGGTACAAGAGGCTTCTGAACAGCTTCTACCCCCCCAAGCCATAAGACTCCTGAAAGTCTAGTCAAATGGCTACCGTGGATGAAAAATCCAGCTCTTTGGTGGTTTTCAAGTACCCATGTTGAAGAGTCTTCGGTCGCCTGGTAATTTTCCAATGTCCATACTATTATTAGGAGGTGCAGGAGTGGTCCAACACAGAATGAAGCACTGGATTCTAATCAAGGCATGGTGGTGTCAGATAAACATGGACCAGACTGCTTGGAAGCCACATAGAATCATATAAAATAAAAATATATATATATATATACTAGATATAGAAGGGAAGGAAAACTATAAAGACAGTTCTGTGATAAGACGGTCAGATGTTCCATGGAATTGCTCGGCTCTGTTACTTTGTAATAAAGTCTTAATTGAATTCACAAGTTCCAGTATCTGAGAAATATTTTGATTCAATATTTCCACAACGCTACCCAGACTATTTGCCTTGCCCCCCCCCCCCCCCCCCCCCCCTCTCCACACTACTGCCTCTCTCTGCTATCTATGCAGTCACGTTTAATAACTCTACCTATATGTACATTATTGCTGCTCTTTAATTACTTGTTACTTATATCTCTTATTCTTATCCGTATTTTTTATTTTTTTTTAAACTGCATTGTTGTTTAGGGGCTCGTAAGTAAGCATTTCACTGTAAGGTTGTATTCCTGCGCATATGACTCATAAAATTTGATTTGATTTTGATTAATTCATAACAAGAATAAACAAGTATTGAGTTGAGGTGGTGGTTCATTTCCTAAAGTGATTATCTACTCACACTTTATATATATATATATATATATATATATATATATACATACATACATACACACACACCACACATATATACATACTCACACTTCATTTGTAATTATATATATATACATACACACATATAATAATATATATACTATATAATAATATATACTATATAATAATATATATATATACATATATATACATATATATACATACATATATACATACATACATACATACATACATACATACATACATACATACATACATACATACATACATACATACATACATACACACACACACATACTATATATATATACACACATACTATATAAAAATATACATACTATATAATAATATACATACTATATAATAATATACAGTAACGATACAATGATGTAATGATTTTATTCTGTTTTCCAGAAAGCTCCTTGATGAATATGGAAGACCAGACGTGGCTGGAGGGATATACTCTGCTTCCAACTACCATGCTATGTTCAACTGGAACAAGTTCCACTTCCCACGTAACCATCAGTGGAATAGACGGGATGGTAGGTATTGGGTTGCTGGGTGGCTGCGGGCATACAGACACAATATCTGCTCTGCTTATAGTGTCACCACACACACACACACACACACACACACACAGTTTTATTCTTCAAAGTATTCCGACATGCTTTATTTTTGTTGTGTGACAGTTTTTAGAGCCATGAAGGAAGGTGTGGATCCGATCATCGTTTACAACATCCACTGTTTACTTTCTGACATGTGGCCCTATGTCTACATGGTGAGGACCACTGTGTGTGTGTGTGTGTGTGTGTGTGTTTTATAATTTTCTATCAAATCTACTTGTTGTAGATAAAATGTTGACGTAGTGTACATAAAAATACCTTTTGCGGTTAAATGCCCTCTAAAAACCAATTTAACTTATTCGGTACATCGCATTTTCAACCCTGCAGATGGTTTTCTCACAAAACATTGTGCATTGTATAGTTACATAGTTATATAGTTACATAGTTACATAGTGATATAGTTATATAGTTACATAGTTACATAGTGATATAGTTATATAGCGAGTGTGTCCACTGGTGTTGACACATGATGGGATTATTATGAGACAAAAAAAAAAAAAAAAAGATAATTTTTATTTGTCAAACGGCCAATGAAAGCCAAGCATTGACGATCATGTGACCAGAATAAGACCCTCAATATTTGGAAAAAAGAGCATCAAGTTCATCAGCGTGACCTTTCAACCTGTGAAGTTCAACATAATTGATTTAATCTGTAGCCTAATAAAGTGCACGCTTTCCCGCCCAGTCGTAGTGGGTCACGTGACTCCAAGTTTACTTTGATACGATGGTTATTATATCAATATTTGCACATAAAAGCATTTCCACCCAAATTTCTCACATAATTAATTTTACCGACACAAAAAGATCCCATCTTGGTTTTGTGGACATGTGGAAAGTTTACCATTTTTATCATGTCATTATTTTATCCGACAATTTATTTACTCACTTAAAAAAAAAAAAACAGTTTCATGAAACCGGGTTTGTGCCACATCCTTTGTACAACTTGGCATCTGACTAAAACCACAAGACTGAGTTGAAGCTGGTTTCACTTCCTAGCTGGTGGTGGAGGTGGAGTCAGACCAGTCGCATACTTTCCTCTTGTTCAAATCAAAACTTTATTTGTCACATGCGCCGAATACAACAAGTGTAGACTTTACCGAAAAATGCTTTACTTACAAGCCCTTAACCAACAACGCAGTTCAAGAAGAAGAAAATATTTACCAAGTAGAGTAAAATAAAAAAAGCAACACAATAAGAATAACAAAAATGAGGCTATATACAGGGTGTTACGGTACAGAGTCAATGTGGAGGTTATATACAGGGTGTTACGGTACAGAGTCAATGTGGAGGTTATATACAGGGTGTTACGGTACAGAGTCAATGTGGAGGCTATATACAGGGGGTACCGGTACAGAGTCAATGTGGAGGCTATATACAGGGTGTTACGGTACAGAGTTAATGTGGAGGCTATATACAGGGTGTTACGGTACAGAGTCAATGTGGAGGCTATATACAGGGTGTTACGGTACAGAGTCAATGTGGAGGCTATATACAGGGGGTACCGGTACAGAGTCAATGTGGAGGCTATATACAGGGGGCACCGGTACCGGGGTACAGGCTAGTTGAGGTAATCTGTACATGTAGGTGGGGGCGAAGTGACTATGCATAGATAATAAACAAACAGCGAGTAGCAGCGGTGTACAAGGTGGGGGGGTAAATGTAAATTGTCCGGTGGCGATTTTTATGAATTGTTCAGCAGTCTAACGGCTTGGGGGTAGAAGCTGTTGAGGAGCCTTTTGGTCCTAAACAGCCTATAACTTGGGTGACTGGAGTCTTTGACAATTTTATGGGCTTTCCTCTGACACCACCTAGTATATTGGTCCTGGATGTCAGGAAGCTTGGCCCCAGTGATGTACTGGGCCGTACGCACTACCCTCTGTAGCGCCTTACGGTCAGAGGCCGAGCAGTTGCCGTGCCAGGCAGTGATGCAACCGGTCAGGATGCTCTCGATGGTGCAGCTGTAGAACCTTTTGAGGATCTGGGGACCCATGCCAAATCATTTAATTCTCCTGAGGGGGAATAGGTTTTGTCGTTCCCTCTTCACGACTATCTTGGTGTGTTTGGACCATGATAGTTTGTTGGTGATGTGGACACCAAGGAACTTGAAACTCTCGACCTGCTCCACTGCAGTCCCGTTGATGTTAATGGTGGCCTGTTTGGCCCGCCTTTTCCTGTAGTCCACGATCAGCTCCTTTGTCTTGATCACGTTGAGGGAGAGGTTGTTGTCCTGGCACCACACTGCCAGGTCTCTGACCTCCACCCTATAGACCGTCTCATTGTTGTCGGTGATCAGGCCTACCACCGTTGTGTCGTCAGCACACTTAATGATGGTGTTGGAGTCGTGTTTGGCCACGCAGTCGTGGGTGAACAGGGAGTACAGGAGGGGACTAAGTACACACCCAAGGGACCCCAGTGTTAAGGATCAGCGTGGCAGAGGTGTTGTTGTCTACCCTTACCACCTGGGGGAGGCCCGTCAGGAAGTCCAGGTTCCAGTTGCAGAGGGAGGTGTTTAGTCCCAGAGTCCTTAGCTTATTGATCATGCTCGCAGTACACGTCCTGGTAATCCATCTGGCCCAGCGGCTTTGTGAATGTTGACCTGTTTAAAGGTTTTGTTCACATCGACTACCGAGAGCGTTATCACACAGTCATCCACAACAGCTGGTGCTCTCGTGCGTGCTTCAGTGCTGCTTGCCTCGAAGCGATCACAAAAGGCATTAAGCTCATCTGGTAGGCTCGCCTTCAGACATGTTGGTGACATGGAGGTGGAGTCAGACCAGGCGGAGAGTTTCCTCTTCTTCGGATGGAGACAGGCGGAGGCAGGCAGGCAGGCGGAGGCAGGCAGGCGGAGGCAGGCAGGCAGGCGGAGGCAGGCAGGCGGAGGCAGGCAGGCAGGCGGAGGCAGGCAGGCGGAGGCAGGCAGGCGGAGGCAGGCAGGCGGAGGCAGGCGGATTTAAACACCAATTTATGTCTCTGATAAAAGTATTTGTCCTCCCAGGGGATGAGTTGGCGTGACTACCACATCACTATAATAGAGCTGCCTGAAGGTTGTCCTAAAAACGCTTTGTCCATCAACCAGCTGTACAGGTAAGAGACAACCACTTCGTAGACATTCTACATTCTATATTCAGGTAGGAGACAACCTCATTATTAAAACAAATAATAATAATTGACAACGCTGGGCTAGTTGTGTGCGACCCTGTGGGACTACCGATCATGACCGATTGTGATACAGCCCGGAATCGAACCAGGGTCTGCAGTGACGCCTCTCAAATAAAATGTTATTGGTCAAATACACGTGTTTAGCAGATGTTATTGCTGGTGTAGCGAAATGCTTGTGTTTCTAGCTCCAAAAGTGCAGTAACATCTAACAAGTAATATCTAACGATTTCACAACATAAACTCAATGCACACAAATCTAAGTAAAGCAATGGAATTAAGAACATGTAGACTAAGATACAGAAGAATTGTATAGGAACTTAAAACTTTCACCTTCTCCACTGCTGTCCCGTCGATGTGGATAGGGGGTGCTCCCTCTGTTGTTTTTTTAATGTTGAGTGAGAGGTTATTTTCTTGACACCACACTCCCAGCGTCCTCACCTCTCATCGTTGTTGGTAGTCAAGCCCACTACTCTAGTACTGAGATGTGCCACTCGGGAGACAGCCTATATTCTACAGCCTGCATTCTACAGCCTACATTCTACAGCCTACATTCTATATTCTACAGCCTACATTCTATATTCTACAGCCTATATTCTACAGCCTACATTCTACAGCCTACATTCTATATTCTACAGCCTACATTCTATTTTCTACAGCCTACATTCTACAGCCTACATTCTATATTCTACAGCCTGCATTCTACAGCCTGCATTCTACAGCCTACATTCTACAGCCTACATTCTACAGCCTACATTCTACAGCCTACATTCTATATTCTACAGCCTACATTCTACAGCCTACATTCTACAGCCTACATTCTAGTCACGGCTGTCGAAAGGAGCAGACCAAAGTGCAGCGTGGTTGTAGTTCCACATTTTATTAAATCCGTGAAACTTTGCAATACACAAATAACTGAATTAACAAAACAACAAACCGTGACGCAGAGAGAAACAAACACTGCTCAAAATATAATCACCCACAAAACCCAGGAAGAAAACCCCTACTTAAATATGATCTCCAATTAGAGACAACGAGGACCAGCAGCCTCCAATTGGAGATCAACCCAAAACACAACATAGAAATACAAATAGAACTTAGACATAGAAATAGAAAACATAGAAAAACACAAAACACCCCCTGTTAAGCCCTGACCTAATCTACCATAGAAAATCACATCTTACTATGGTCAGGACGTGACAATTCTACAGCCTACGTTCTATATTCTACATTCTTACATTTGAGTGAACACATACAGTACATGTGCATCAAAGGAGGACTGTATACTTGTTTATCACTTTTAAATCAGTAGATTATTAATTATCTATAAAAAGATCTATCAGTTATCAATCTCTTGTGTGTTATGTCATGTTTTGTGTGGAACCCCAGGAAGAGTAGCTGCTGCTTTTGCAACAGCTAATGGGGATCCTAATAAAATACCAATCAATTCAATAACAATAGGTGTGTTGTCTTTATACAGAAACTGTCGTGGTAAGATCCCCAAGCATAAGTTCAGGTACTGGGAGAATTACTGGGAAGAAGCTGACGACATCTGGGATGTACTTGACGACGGCTCCTCCATAGACCGCTGGCAGTATGAAAGAGAGGAATGGATCCTCTAGTGAAGACACACCAGTACCTCCATTTTGTGTGAACTACTGTTTTTAATATTTATTTTTTTTAGCTTTTTTCAAAACTACACTTTTAAAGAGTATTGGTTACCTAGCAACCCCTAGAACCCAACAACAACTCATACCTTACTGTTGTACTTGTCTTTCTTGCACTGACGCCTGTTTTGGTTGTGTCTGAGGCATTTTTGGTATATCATATCGTTGATCGTTGTTTTGGCACCACTCGAGTTAGAAGTTCAGAACGAGAAACTGTAAGCTATATATATATATATATATATATATATATATATATATATATATATATATATATATATATTTATAGAAGTAATGGTCCTCATATTGAAAAAAATATCAGGATTAGGGTTTTGGATTTTTATCATCCTAATCGAGGTGTAGATTACATCTCACATTTCCAGTGTTCAAACATGTTAACAAGTCTGCATGGGATTTTCGTCTCAATGTGACTCTGTGCAGCCAATGACAATGTCCACTTCAGGTATAATCTCGGGAGCCACTTGCGGATTTGACAGCTCTAACGCAGTTTCACCTTAACAAAAAAAAAAAAATCTGATTGAATAGAGTCCTAAATCGTTCTGGATAAGTGCATCTGCTAAACGTCAAATGTATATGTTTACATCGCCTGATCCCATATCTGTTGCGGTCTCGCCAACTGCTATTGGTCATTGGTGTGACCGTAGGACCATAGGAGTTGGCAAGAGCATAGACTGCTCTGAGATCAGGCTACAGTAGCCTACGCATAAATTGCAAGGCGTCACACTTTCGAATGGTTTTCGTGTTGTATGGTGCTTGAAACAACAGTTGTGGGTTTGATTCCAACATGGGTCACATATCGTTTTACTGTATGCTTGAGATATGTTTCTTTATACAGTATTACAGAAACAGGACTGTGCTGTAGGCTACTAGATTCAAGCAGAAGTGATAGAAGTACAGAACTATGTTTTCCGTATTA
Source organism: Salmo salar (assembly GCF_965601325.2). Lineage (NCBI taxonomy): Eukaryota > Metazoa > Chordata > Actinopteri > Salmoniformes > Salmonidae > Salmo > Salmo salar. The sequence goes on along the minus strand of NC_138294.1, from coordinate 92,145,975 downwards.
TGTTATTACCGTCCAACAGATCTGCAGACTCCTAGTAGTCTAAAGTTAGTTCCTTCGTTTCTGACCGTTCATAAAGTTTTTGCATTTTTGTCGTTTTTAACAATAACGTTTAAATCTTTTTGAGGTTTTTTTTTTCTACACTTTTCTATAAATTGGCATCTATAATGTTGTGTTTTTGCTTTCAATATGCTTTGTTGCCAGCAATAAATAATTTGAAATAATTTGCTTTAAAATTGTCTCTCATCATCATCATCATCATATCATCGCTAGTGCAACAGGAGAGTTTCCTGGTTTCCTGGTTTCCTGGTTTCCTGGTGGGTTAAGTTGTTAGTAGCTATTGGGTACTCTACTTGACTCTACGGTCATCGGAGCTCTCGGATCCAAGGTACAATGAGTTATAACTGTTATTACAAAGTTGTTGTAACGGTGAGCGACCTGTAAATGGTGAGGAGAAAGCTGATTGGGCACCTGATCATTTTCAGAGGGCTGCCTGGATCAAGGAAGTCAGATCGGGCAAGGTCAACTTTTTCAGATCGCAGGACGAGGATAAAGTCATTTTTCTTGATGATAATAAAAAAATAAAAATAAAAATTGTACCATTGTCAAAAGAAAAAAGGTTTAAATATACAAGGGGAATTCAGGCCAAAGCATTAAATCTTGGTTTCATCAGACCAGAGAACCTTATTTCTCATGGTCTGAGAGTCCTTTAGGTGCCTTTTGGCAAACTCCAAGCGGGCTGTTATGTGCCTTTTAACTGTGGAGTGGATTCCGTCTGGCCACTCTACCATAAAGACCTAATTGGTGGATTGCTGCAGAGATGGTTGTCCTTCTGGAAGGTTCTCCCATCTCAACAGAAGAACTCTAGAGATCTGTCAGAGTGACCAAACTGAGGATGGGTCAACAACATTGTAGTTACTCCACAATACGTAACAGTCTAGGTCCAAGAGGCTTCTAAACAGCTTCTATCCCCCAAGCCATAAGCAGTGGCGGTTCTAGACCATTTCAACTAGGGGGGGGGGGGGGCAAGCTAGGGCCAGTTGTACTGTTAGAGGGGGCCAGTTACATTAGACGTTATTGTTGTCATATCGTTTTCTTCACTGCATTAGCAGGCAAAAGACCATGTTCATAATCATTAGTGTTCCGCGTTGCCACTGTCTATTAACGGATGTAAAAAAAGAATGATAGCAAAAATTTGTTATGTAAAAATTATCCTGTATATAGCCTCCACATTGACTCTGTACCGTAACACCCTGTATATAGCCTCCACATTGACTCTGTACCGTAACACCCTGTATATAGCCTCCACATTGACTCTGTACCGTAACACCCTGTATATAGCCTCCACATTGACTCTGTACCGTAATACCCTGTATATAGCCTCCACATTGACTCTGTACCGTAACATCCTGTATATAGCCTCCACATTGACTCTGTACCGTAACACCCTGTATATAGCCTCCACATTGACTCTGTACCGTAACACCCTGTATATAGCCTCCACATTGACTCTGTACCGTAACACCCTGTATATAGCCTCCACATTGACTCTGTACCGTAACACCCTGTATATAGCCTCCACATTGACTCTGTACCGGTACCCCCCCTGTATATAGCCTCCACATTGACTATGTACCGTAACACCCTGTATATAGCCTCCACATTGACTCTGTACCGTAACATCCTGTATATAGCCTCCACATTGACTCTGTACTGGTACCCCCTGTATATAGCCTCCACATTGACTCTGTACCGTAACACCCTGTATATAGCCTCCACATTGACTCTGTACCGTAACACCCTGTATATAGCCTCCACACTGACTCTGTACCGTAACATCCTGTATATAGCCTCCACATTGACTCTGTACTGGTACCCCCTGTATATAGCCTCCACATTGACTCTGTACCGTAACACCCTGTATATAGCCTCCACATTGACTCTGTACCGTAACACCCTGTATATAGCCTCCACACTGACTCTGTACCGTAACACCCTGTATATAGCCTCCACATTGACTCTGTACTGGTACCCCCTGTATATAGCCTCCACATTGACTCTGTACCGTAACACCCTGTATATAGCCTCCACACTGACTCTGTACCGTAACACCCTGTATATAGCCTCCACATTGACTCTGTACCGTAACACCCTGTATATAGCCTCCACATTGACTCTGTACCGTAACACCCTGTATATAGCCTCCACACTGACTCTGTACCGTAACACCCTGTATATAGCCTCCACATTGACTCTGTACCGTAACACCCTGTATATAGCCTCCACAGTGACTCTGTACTGGTACCCCCTGTATATAGCCTCCACATTGACTCTGTACTGGTACACCCTGTATATAGCCTCCACATTGACTCTGTACCGTAACACCCTGTATATATCCTCCACATTGACTTTGTACCGTAACACCCTGTATATATCCTCCACATTGACTTTGTACCGTAACACCCTGTATATAGCCTCCACATTGACTCTGTACCAGTACCCCCTGTATATAGCCTCCACACTGACTCTGTACCGTAACACCCTGTATATAGCCTCCACATTGACTCTGTACCGTAACACCCTGTATATAGCCTCCACAGTGACTCTGTACTGGTACCCCCTGTATATAGCCTCCACATTGACTCTGTACTGGTACACCCTGTATATAGCCTCCACATTGACTCTGTACCGTAACACCCTGTATATATCCTCCACATTGACTTTGTACCGTAACACCCTGTATATATCCTCCACATTGACTTTGTACCGTAACACCCTGTATATAACCTCCACATTGACTCTGTACCGTAACACCCTGTATATATCCTCCACATTGACTCTGTACCGTAACACCCTGTATATAGCCTCCACAGTGACTCTGTACTGGTACCCCCTGTATATAGCCTCCACATTGACTCTGTACTGGTACACCCTGTATATAGCCTCCACATTGACTCTGTACCGTAACACCCTGTATATATCCTCCACATTGACTTTGTACCGTAACACCCTGTATATATCCTCCACATTGACTTTGTACCGTAACACCCTGTATATAGCCTCCACATTGACTCTGTACCGTAACACCCTGTATATAGCCTCCACATTGACTCTGTACCGTAACACCCTGTATATAGCCTCCACATTGTTATTTAGTGCTGCTCTTCAATTATTTGTTATTCTTATCTCTTACTTTTTTGTTGTTGTTGGTATTTTCTTAAAACTGCATTGTTGGTTAAGGGCTCGTCAGTAAAGCATTTCACTGTAAGGTCTACACCTGTAGTATTCGGCGCATGTGACAAATAAAATTTGATTTAAGTGATTTGTATACTTATGTAATCAAGATATATTAGTAGTTTATTTTTTAACAAATGTTCAAATTTTTCTTCCACCTTGACATTATAGAGTATTTTGAGTAGATTGTTGACAAAGAAATTAGAATTGAATCAATTTGAATCCCACTTTTTAACATAACGTGTGAAGAAGTCAAGGGGTATGAATACTTTCTGAAGGCCCTGTAGATATTGTCTGTAGATATTGTCTGTAGATATTGTCTGTAGATATTGCCTGTAGATATTGTCTGTGTGTTGAGTTCTGCCCTGACATCGGTATGCTATTTCCCCCTGTTAAAATAATTGTATATCTTAATCAATAAGCCTTGACTAATTCCCATGGTTTGTAAGACAATGAGTTAAAATAATTAGGCAAGGACTCAGCTTTCTGCAAAAGGTTCATTCGGCTTTATTCATGAGAACGTTCTGCGGTCAAGATAATAAAACAGTCATTATATAGTTTCTTGGTTACTTACGCACATGCATTTACACACAAACTGTTGGTGAACTGCCTCTCCACTTTGACTTCCCACACTGTTTATCACTATCCAGCTCAGCCTGTTCCTTTCCCTCAAGGTTAGAAACCCCTTGAAGTTTCTACTCCCTTTACCATCTGTCCTCTGTTCCCGTGGGCCCACTAAATACTCACACACATTTCTCTCCCTCTTCAGCCTCTACTAGACTTTCTGAGACTAATCGGACTAATCGTTCATTTACATTGATTATTCATTAACCATGCTACATGACTTATAATTCATAATGGTTTATTGATTCATTTACCTTTATTAGATAATTCTCTTATCACCCCCCCCCCCCCCCCCCCCCACCACCACCACCACCACCACTTCAAATAGCAATTACAGTGTACCTAACCGTCTCCACAAAAACTGACACAGGTCAAAGCAAAAGTCATCCCCAGAAACCATTTTGTAACATAATCGGTTCAGATGAATAAAATAATAATCAGGTTTCTCTTTGATGCTAAAACCTGATTGATGAAGAGAGCGATCATTTTTTTTATTGTATTATTATTTATAATAAAAGACTATCCGGGAAAATAATAATAATATTATTATTATTAGAATAGTGAAAAGATGTCCATTCCATTCCTACTTTAGACCATGCTGGATCCTAAAATGGTTCCTTCTGTCTGTCTGTCTGTCTGTCTGTCTGTCTGTCTGTCTGTCTGTCTGTCTGTCTGTCTGTCTGTCTGTCTGTCTGTCTGTCTGTCTGTCTGTCTGTCTGTCTGTCTGTCTGTCTGTCTGTCTGTCTGTCTGTCTGTCTGTCTGTCTGTCTGTCTGTCTGTCTGTCTCTCTCTCTGTCTGTCTGTCTGTCTCTCTGTCTGTCTCTGTGTCTGTCTCTGTAGGAGTACTGAGCTTGGGAGTATGGCTCATTCTAAGTTTTGAGTGGCCGATGGGAAGATCACCTACCCACCCGGGGTCAAGGAGATCTCCAGCAAAATCTCCAAGGAGGAGATGGTCCGTCGACTCAAGGTCAGTAACAAATAAAAAATGTTCTTGCCCTTTGAACTGTAGGCCTGTAGCTGCTACTAGCCTTTCTGTATCAGAATACTTATCAAGCTATTTGAATCCCACCTTGTAACACAACAAAATGGGGTGTGGGTGCTTTGTGGAGGCACTGTATGTGGCCTTACGTCCGTATGGAGCCTGTGTGTACTGCGTTTCTGACGTTGTGACTGCGCTGCGTTTCTGACGTTTATACTGAGTTTCATAACGCTATGTTTCTTTCTCTCCTTAGGTTTTGTCGCCGTGGCTACCGGATCGAGAGGATGAAGGAAGGTTATGAGCCTGTGATGAAGATGTCCTCTATGACACCAAGTTCAGACAGAAGTGGATGTTTAAACGCAGAGAGACTGGTGATCTCTCTCTTCCTACTTCGTACAGCCGCTTTCTATCCATTTGGATATTCCAGAAGTTTCTTTCCTTTTATTGAAGCCGTTTTAAGAGTATTGATTAAGAGTATCTAAAGTTTCAACAAGCCGTTTCGGACTTGTTTTTTCTTCATCTCTGTGTTTAGCTACTCCGTTGTTGTGTGCCCACTTTTCCCTTAGATATTTTTTATTGTTACGTTTCAAAAAGAAAGAAAGAACTTGGGTTCTTGACAAAACAAAATCAGACAATTTCTCTCATTTGTGCTGTAGGGTTAAATTACCTCTTAGCCTTTTGGGTAAATTTCCTCGGGTTAAGGCCGAGATTCAATCAGACTAAGTGTTAACCGGCGATAGTCAACACATTTTAGTCATTTAGCAGACGCTCTTATACAGAGAGACTTACAGGGGCAATTAGGCTTAAGTGCCATAGTTAAGGGCACATTAGCAGATTTTGAAACCTAGTCGGCTCGGAGATTCAAACCAACAACCTTTTGTTTTTTTCCCCCGACGCTCTTAACCACTAGGTTACCTGCCGCCTCACACCCTAGCCTACCTGCCGCCTCATACCCTAGGTTACCTGCCGCCTCACACCCTAGCCTACCTGCCGCCTCATACCCTAGGTTACCTGCCGCCTCACACCCTAGCCTACCTGCCGCCTCATACCCTAGCCTACCTGCCGCCTCATACCCTAGCCTACCTGCCGCCTCATACCCTAGGTTACCTGCCGCCTCACACCCTAGCCTACCTGCCGCCTCATACCCTAGGTTACCTGCCTCCACACACCCTAGGCTACCTGCCGCCATACACCCTAGGCTACCTGCCGCCTCACACCCTAGGCTACCTGCCGCCTCACACCCTAGGTTACCTGCGGCCTCACACCCTAGGTTACCTGCCGCCTCACACCCTAGGCTACCTGCCGCCTAGGCTACCTGCCGCCTCACACCCTAGGTTACCTGCCTCCTCACACCCTAGGTTACCTGCCGCCTCACACCCTAGTCTACCTGCCGCCTAGGCTACCTGCCGCCTTACACCCTAGGTTACCTGCCTCCTCACACCCTAGGTTACCTGCCGCCTCACACCCTAGGTTACCTGCCTCCTCACACCCTAGGTTACCTGCCGCCTCACACTCTAGCCCACTGCCGCCTCACACCCTAGGTTACCTGCCTCCACACACCCTAGGCTACCTGCCGCCTCACACCCTAGGTTACCTGCCGCCTCACACCCTAGGTTACCTGCCGCCTCACACCCTAGGTTACCTGCCGCCTCACACCCTAGGTTACCTGCCGCCTCACACCCTAGGTTACCTGCCGCCACACACCCTAGGTTACCTGCCACCTCACACCCTAGGCTACCTGCCGCCTCACACCCTAGGCTACCTGCCGCCTCACACCCGCATCTCTGATGTTTTGCCGGCGTCTGAGGAGAAACTGAGTTTTCAAATCGGTGAGAAGCTGCTCTTGATCATTGTCACGAAGCCTCAACCGTGCCACTCACGGTAGAAGTTCAGAAGGAGAAAGTGTAGGCTATTATAGAAATAATGACGCTCAGATTGAACATCGTTAAACTAAATAATACATCCTAACGGAGGAGTAGATTACATCTATCATCCTGTAGATTACATCTATCATCCTGTAGATTACATCTATCATCCCGTAGATTACATCTATCATCCCGTAGATTACATCTATCATCCCGTAGATTACATCTATCATCCCGTAGATTACATCTATCATCCTGTAGATTACATCTATCATCCGGTAGATTACATCTATCATCCGGTAGATTACATCTATCATCCCGTAGATTACATCTATCATCCCGTAGATTACATCTATCATCCTGTAGATTACATCTATCATCCTGGGACCAAGAGGCATGGAGAGACAGCCTTTAGTTACTATACCCCCAGCCTGGGACCAAGAGGCATGGAGAGACAGCCTTTAGTTACTATACCCCCAGCCTGGGACCAAGAGGCATGGAGAGACAGCCTTTAGTTACTATACCCCCAGCCTGGGACCAAGAGGCATGGAGAGACAGCCTTTAGTTACTATACCCCCAGCCTGGGACCAAGAGGCATGGAGAGACAGCCTTTAGTTACTATGCCCCCAGCCTGGGACCAAGAGGCATGGAGAGACAGCATTTAGTTACTATACCCCCAGCCTGGGACCAAGAGGCATGGAGAGACAGCCTTTAGTTACTATGCCCCCAGCCTGGGACCAAGAGGCATGGAGAGACAGCCTTTAGTTACTATACCCCCAGCCTGGGACCAAGAGACATGGAGAGACAGCCTTTAGTTACTATACCCCCAGCCTGGGACCAAGAGGCATGGAGAGACAGCCTTTAGTTACTCTACCCCCAGCCTGGGACCAAGAGGCATGGAGAGACAGCCTTTAGTTACTATACCCCCAGCCTGGGACCAAGAGGCATGGAGAGACAGCCTTTAGTTACTCTACCCCCAGCCTGGGACCAAGAGGCATGGAGAGACAGCCTTTAGTTACTATACCCCCAGCCTGGGACCAAGAGGCATGGAGAGACAGCCTTTAGTTACTATACCCCCAGCCTGGGACCAAGAGGCATGGAGAGACAGCCTTTAGTTACTATACCCCCAGCCTGGGACCAAGAGGCATGGAGAGACAGCCTTTAGTTACTATACCCCCAGCCTGGGACCAAGAGACATGGAGAGACAGCCTTTAGTTACTATACCCCCAGCCTGGGACCAAGATGCATGGAGAGACAGCCTTTAGTTACTCTACCCCCAGCCTGGGACCAAGAGGCATGGAGAGACAGCCTTTAGTTACTATACCCCCAGCCTGGGACCAAGAGGCATGGAGAGACAGCCTTTAGTTACTATACCCCCAGCCTGGGACCAAGAGGCATGGAGAGACAGCCTTTAGTTACTCTACCCCCAGCCTGGGACCAAGAGGCATGGAGAGACAGCCTTTAGTTACTATGCCCCAATTTTCTGGAATAGTCTGCCAGAGAACCTGATGGGGCTGAAACTGTGGACATATTTAAAATAGATCTTAAAACATATTTTAGCTTTGCTTTTCCTCTGGGTGCTTTTTAGTTGTTCAGTTTTTATTGTTATTATTTTTGTTTTATCATCCTCTTTATGTTTTTCGAGTAGTTTCACTTTTCATTTTCATAATTTTTTATTCGTATTTTTCCACCTGTGACATTGTGTTGCATTCCATGTTTGAAATGTACTCTTTAAATACAGATTGATTTGATTAAACAAGGCTGCATGGGCAGCAGATTAAACAAGGCTGCATCTCTGACGGCTGCGTGGTCCCATGGTGTTTATACTAGCGTACTATTGTTTGTACAGATGAACGTGGCACCTTCAGGCGTTTTGGAAATTGCTCCCAAGGATGAACCAGACTTGTGGAGGTCTACAATTTATTTTCTGAGGTCTTGGCTGATTTCTTTTGATTTTCCCATGATGTCAAGCAAAGAGGCATTGAGTTTGAAGGTAGGCCTTGAAATACATCCACAGGTACACCTCCAATTGACTCAGTTTGTCATTCATTTAGCCTACCAGAAGCTTCTAAAGCCATGACATCATCTTCTGGAATTTTCCAAGCTGTTTAAAGGCTCAACTTAGTGTATGTAAACTTCTGACCCACAGGAATTGTGATACAGTGAATTATAAGTGAAATAATCTGTCTGTAAACAATTGTTGGAAAAATGACTTGTGTCAGGCACAAAGTAGTTGTCCTAACCGACTTGCCAAAACTATAGTTTGTTAACAAGAAATGTTTGGAGTGGTTGAAAAACGAGTTTTAATGACTCCAACCTAAGTGTATGTAAACTTCCGACTTGTGGTGGTGGAAACGTGTTGTCTAATACAGCTGTATTGATCCTCTGGGAAGAATTAAACTTGGTTAAGCTTTTCTAGTGTCCGTAGCGTCATTTAGAACCTAACAGACTGTAGAACATACACTGACAGTCATGTGGACTGTAGAATACAGAGCATTCAGAAAGTTTTCAGACCCCTTGACTTTTTCCATATTTTGTTAAGTTACAGCTTTATTATAAAATTGATTAAATTACATTTTTCCTCATCAATGTTCACACAGTAGCCCATAATGATGAAGCAGAACAGGTTTTTTAGAAATTTGGGAAATGTGTATATACAAAATAAAAATTCTTATTTACATAAGTATTCAGACCCTTTGCTGTGAGACTGGAAATTGAGCTCAGGTGTATCCTGTTTCCATTGATCATCCTTGAAATGTTTCTACAACTTGGAGTCCACCTGTGGTAAATGTAATGTGATTGGACATTATTTGGAAAGGCACACATATGTCTATATAAGGTAATTCTTTTGACATCGAATGTCAGACTAAAAACCAAGCCATGAGGTCAAAGGAATTGTCCGTAGAGCTCCGAGACAGGATTGTGTCGAGGCACAAATCTGGGGAAGGGTACCAAAACATGTCTGTAGTATTGAAGGTCACAAAGAACACAGTGGCCTCCGTCATTATTTAATGGAAGAAGTTTGGAACCACCAAGACTTTTCCTAGAGCTGGCCGCCCAACTAAATCGAGCAATCGGGGGAGAAGGGCCTTGGTTTGGGAGGTGACCAACAACCCGATGGTCACTCTGACAGAGCTCCAGAGTTCCTCTGTGGGGATGGGAGAACCATCATGAAGGACAACCATCTGTGCAGCACTCCACCAGACGGAAGCCACTCCTCAGTAAAAGGCACACGACAGCCCGTTTGGAGTTTGCCAAAAGGCATCTAAAGGACTGTCAGACCATGAGAAACAAGATTCTCTGGTCTGATTAAACCAAGATCGAACTCTTTGGCCTGAATGCCAAGCGTCACATCTGGAGGAAACGTGGCACCATGCCTACGGTGAAGCATGGTGGTGGCAGCATCATGCTGTGGGGATGTTTTTCTGCAGCAGGGACAGGGAGACTAGTCAGGATCGAGGGAAAGATGAACGGAGCAAAGCACAGAGAGATACTTGATGAAAACCTGCTCCAGAGCGCTCAGGACCTCAGACTGGGGTGAAGGTTCACCTTCCATCAGGACAACGTTCCAAGGCAACGCAGGAGTGGCTTCGGGACAAGTCGCTAAATGTCCTTGAGTGTCCCAGCCAGAGCCCGGACTTGAAAGAGATCAAACATATCTGGAGAGATCTGAAAATAGCTGTGTAGCAACGCTCCCCATCCAACATGACAGAGCTTGAGAGGATCTGCAGAGAAGAATGGGAGAAACTCCCCAAATACCGGTGTGCTAAGCTTGTAGTGTCATACCCAAGAAGACTCAAGGCTGTAATCGCTGACAAAGGTGCTTCAACAAAGTACTGAGTAAATGGTCTGAATACTTATGTAAATGTTATATTTCATTTTTTTAATACATATATATATATATATACATTTGCAAAATAAAAAATAAACCTGTTTTTGCTTTGTCATTATGGGGTATTTTGTACAGTCATGTGGACTGTGGAATATACAGTGACAGACAGACATGTGGACTGTAAAATATAGAGTAACAGACAGACATGTGGACTGTAGAATATAGAGTGAGACAGACAGACATGTGGACTGTAGAATATAGAGTGACAGACATGTGGACTGTAGAATATACAGTGAGACAGACAGACATGTGGACTGTAGAATATACAGTGACAGACATGTGGACTGTAGAATATACAGTGACAGACATGTGGACTGTAGAATATACACTTTTTAAAACTTCTTAGGGCTAGGCCCCTTTTTTCTCCACTTCTTGTCTGAATGATGTGCCCAAAGTAAACTGCCTGTAGCTCAAGCCATGAAGCCAGGATATGCATATAATTGGTACCATTAGAAAGAAAACGCTTTTGACGTTTGTAGAAATGTTAAAATAAGGTAGGAGAATATAACACAATAGATATGGTAGGAGAAAATCCAAAGAAAAACCAACCAGAATTTTTTTATTTGCGAGACCATCCTCTTAGAAATTCAAGAGAAAGGTCATATTGAAAATTAGCTCCCTGGATGCAATTCCTATGGCCTCCACAGGGTGTCAGCAGTCTATGTTCAAGGTTTCAGGCTTGTAACTTCAAAAACGAATAAGAAATAACCGTTTTAGTAGAGGGACCCAGTCTTGGAAATTCGTGTTTGCACCATGAAGACATTACGCACCTGCTAAAATCGGTTTCCTATTGAACATACTTCTTTCCGAAATAAATATTATAGTTTGTTTACATTTTAGGGTATCTGAGGAGTAAATAGAAATGTATTTTGACTTGTTGAAACAAAGGTTAGGGGTAGATTTTCAGAATCCTTTCTCTGCAAATTGAACAAGTGGATTACTCAAATCGATGGCACCAACTAAACAGACTTATATAACAAAACGACACTACACGTTATAGCCTGGACCTTTTGGATGACAAATCAGAGGAAGATTTCCAAAAAGTAAATGAATATTTTATTGTTATATGTGAATGTATGAAACCTGTGCCGGTTGAAAAATATTTTGATGTGGGGTGCCGTCCTCAAACAATCGCATGGCATGTTTTCGCTGTAATAGCTACTGTAAATCGGACAGCGCAGTTAGATTAACAAGAATTTAAGCTTTCAGCCAATATAAGTACATAAATGTTTAAAATCCATAATATTTATGAATATTTATTTGAATTGCACGCATTCCAGTTTCACCGGAAGTTGTCCCGCTTGCGGGACACCGATCTTTATTAACCTGTTATGGCTAGGGGGCAGTATTTTCACGGCTGGATAAAAAACGTACCCGATTTAATCTGGTTACTACTCCTGCCCAGTAACTAGAATATGCATATAATTATTGGCTTTGGATAGAAAACACTCCAAAGTTTCTAAAACTGTTTGAATGGTGTCTGTGAGTATAACAGAACTCAAATGGCAGATCAAAACCTGAGAGATTCCTTTACAGGAAGTGGCCTGTCTGACCATTTCTTGAACTTCTTTGCCATCTCATTCAATTACAAAGGATCTCTGCTCTAACGTGACACTTCCTACGTCTTCCATAGGCTCTCAGAGCCCGGGAAAAAACAGAATGTCGTCATCCCAGCCCCAGGCTGAAACACATTATCGCCTTTCTCAAGTGGCCGATCAAGGGACTGTGGGCTTAGGCGCGTGCCCTGGCCACCCCCGTCGTTGTGATTTTTCCTCTGTTTGCCGAAAAGGAGATTCCCGGTCGGAATATTATCGCTTTTTTACGAGATAAATTGCATAAAAATTGATTTTAAACAGCGGTTGACATGCTTCGAAGTACGGTAATGGAATAATTAGAAATTTTTTGTCACGAATTGCGCCATGCGTGCGACCCTGATTTACCATTTCGGATAGTGTCTTGAACGCACGAACAAAACGCCGCTATTCGGATATAACGATGGATTATTTGGGACCAAACCAACATTTGTTATTGAAGTAGAAGTCCTGGGAGTGCATTCTGATGAAGACAACAAAGGTAATAACATTTTTGTAATAGTAAATCTGATTTTGGTGAAGGCTAAACTTGCCGGGTGTCTAAATAGCGAGCCCGTGATGGCTGGGCTATGTACTTAGAATATGTGCTTTCACCAAAAAGCTATTTTAAAATCGGACATATCGAGTGCATAGAGGAGTTCTGTATCTATAATTCTTAAAATAATTGTTATGCTTTTTGTGAACATTTATCGTGAGTAATTTAGTAAATTGTTAGTAAATTCCCCGGAAGTTTGCGAGGGGTATGCTAGTTGTGAACGTCACATGCTAATGTAAAAAGCTGTTTTTTTATATAAATATGAACTTGATTGAACAAAACATGCATGTATTGTATACATAATGTCCTAGGTGTGTCATCTGATGAAGATCATCAAAGGTTAGTGCTGCATTTAGCTGTCTTCTGGGTTTTTGTGACATTATATGCTAGCTTGAAAAATGGGTGTCTGATTATTTATGGCTGGGTACTCTGCTGACATAATCTAATGTTTTGCTTTCGCTGTAAAGCCTTTTTGAAATCGGACAGTGTGGTTAGATAAAGGAGAGTCTTGTCTTTAAAATGCTGTGAAATAGTCATATGTTTGAAAAATTGAAGTTTTGTATTTTTGAGGAATTTGTCATTCGCGCCACGCCTATCATTGGATATTGGAGCAGGTGTTCCGCTAGCGGAACGTCTAGATGTAAGAGGTTAACTGAACTCAGATTTACTTTAAAGTTCAAAGTGTAGCATTACAGTTGAAATCAGTTGAAATCAGTTATTGACACAGACGTGGTGGCATAGCAGGAAGATTGGAATGCTGTGAACCAAGAGGTTGTGAGTTCAAATCTCAGTTGAGGACATGTTACATTTTAATGACTGTATAAATAAACATACACAACATAGCCATGCATGGAAAAAATGTGTCAAATATGTAAGTTGAAAACACTGTGTGTTTATCATAACGACTCATCTTTGTTTGCAGGGCTTATGAATCTCACGTGAAAAAATGTAATCCACATGTGAAATATCATGTGAGAAATTTAATCCACATGTGAAAGGTTATCTGAAAATCCACGTGAAACTAAATGTGAAATATCATCATGTGAAGTGTTCCCGAAAACACATGATTTCACATGTAAATGTGATTTTCCTGTAAGGATGTACGTTGAAGCTGCTTCACTCTACAGAAACAGGGGATAGGCTCCTGACCTGTTAGCCGTTCTTCCTCAGACAAGGCTACTTATGTACAGTCGCATGTAAAGTGAGACGTAATACACACACAGCACCGACCCAGAGTCAGCTAAGGTTACAATATAGACGGCTGAGTTGCAGCTGAAAATGTACAGCACACAGACAGGTCATTCCAGGTAAGAGTCAGTAAAGGAACAGAGAACCAGGGACGTGTCCCGAATAGCACCCTGTTCCCTATAAGGTGCACTACTGTGGGCCCTGGTCAAAAGTAATGCCCTACTTAGGAAACCGGGTGCCATTTGGTACGCAGCTAAGGGAGAATGTTCACTAGTTCCTGCAGTCAAATGACCAAATCGCCTTCTAGTGGCGTCATGGGTGGAATGTTATCAATATTTTTCATAATTGCATAATTAATAAACATTAAAATATTATTTTTTTTTTACGCCGATAAATCCGATGTTTCTATGTCAAACCGTTTTGTTATTTTTCAGTCTTCTGTGATGTATATAAATGTGTAATACTTTTTTTTCAGTCTTCTGTGATGTATATAAAGTGTAATACTGGGGATGCAAACTCAAAATGTAAGACATTTCATCTCTATATCTGACATGGTACAGGGGTTGTCTTCTCTAAAGCCCATAACCATTTGTGTGAGGCGAATACTTTTGTTTCAAAGTAGATTTTTTTAAGACTACCGAGATAAACTGATCTAGAAGGTTAAAGCAACACACAATTGAGTAGAATATGTACAAACAAACAAAGAGAGGTTTGTTGACAAAGAGTTCATGTGTAAAACACAACCATTCATCCTCCAGGTCCCAACAGGTCCCAACAGGCTACACATTTGTCTGTGTATTTGAGACACAGACATTGGTACTGTACTGTGGAAGAGGTGTTTCCTCCAGTGAAGGGCTTGGAGCTTTTGAGAATGAATCGTCAATGTCGCCAAAGGGCATTTTCATTTGCGGTAGTAATAACCCTATCCATTAGTCTCGAAACAGCCCTCTTCAGAAGAGCCCTTGTCTTAACGGGCCATTCATATGCAGCGGTCTAGTTCTCTCTCACCGGCAGCGAAGGATCCATATCAGACATGCTGGGTAGATAGGCCATGGGGGCGACAGTTTTTTTTTCCTCTCTCATTCCTACTCTCCCTCCTTCTTTCTCACTCCCTCTTTCCCGTGGCGAGGGTTCCCTCTCAGCCCTTCCTCCCCCTTCACCCATAGCGAGGATCCATATCAGTCAGTGATATCCGGGGTACAGTAGGTAGGTATGCTGGAGGCTGGTTGAATATATTCCGTGAGTCCTCTATGTATACAGTAGAGGTCAGGCTCTTCCTGTTCTTCTTCAGGGTCGACCTTCTCTGCCAACGACACAGCAGGACCTCCACCTGTAATTATTAAACAGATGACAGAATAAATAAATACATTTTTTTTTTTTTTTTTTTTTATAAATAATTTTCAGATAAATTGTCAGATCGTTATTGTAAAAGAGAATGTGTTCTCAATGACTTACCTGGTTACAGTAAATAAATGCAAAATACAAATAATAGTAAAATGTATATATACATGTGTATTGTATCGTAGTGTATTTATATACTGTATGTGTCTTTATCTGTGTCTTTGTGTCTTTATCTGTGTCTTTATCTATGTGTCTTTATCTATGTGTCTTTATCTGTGTGTCTTTATCTGTGTCTTTATCTGTGTGTCTTTATCTGTGTCTTTATCTGTGTCTTTATCTATGTGTCTTTATCTATGTGTCTTTATCTATGTGTCTTTATCTGTGTGTCTTTATCTGTGTCTTTATCTATGTGTCTTTATCTGTGTCTTTATCTGTGTCTTTATCTGTGTCTTTATCTATGTGTCTTTATCTATGTGTCTTTATCTGTGTCTTTATCTATGTGTCTTTATCTATGTGTCTTTATCTGTGTCTTTATCTGTGTCTTTATCTGTGTGTCTTTATCTATGTCTTTATCTATGTGTCTTTATCTGTGTGTCTTTATCTGTGTCTTTATCTGTGTCTTTATCTATGTGTCTTTATCTATGTGTCTTTATCTGTGTCTTTATCTGTGTGTCTTTATCTATGTGTCTTTATCTGTGTCTTTATCTATGTGTCTTTATCTATGTGTCTTTATCTGTGTGTCTGTGTCTTTGTGTCTTTATCTATGTGTCTGGCTGGAGTGTCTACGGATATATTCAATCACTCCCTATCCCAGTTGGCTGTCCTCACTTGCTTCAAGATGTCCACCATTATTCCTGTACCCAAGAAAGCAAAAGGTAACTGAACTAAATTGAGAGACTAGTCAAGGATCATATCACCTACACCCTAACTGATACCCTAGACCCACTTCAATTTGCGTACAGCCCCAATAGATCCACAGACGACGCAATCACCATCGCACTGCCCTAACCCATCTGGACAAGAGGAATACATATGTAAGAATGCTGTTCATTGACTATAGCTCAGCCTTCAACATCATAGTACCCTCCAAGCTCATCATTAAGATCGGGGCCGTGGGTCTGAACCGCGCCCTGTGCAACTGGGTCCTGGAATCCGTGATGTGCCGCCCCCCTCCATGTGGTGAAGGTAGGAAACAACACCTCCACTTCGCTGATCCTCAACACAGGGGCCCCACAAGGGTGCGTACTCAGCCCCCTTCCTGTACTCCCTGCTCACCCACGACTGCGTGGCCACAACACGTCTCCAAATCAATCATCAAGTTTGCAGACGACACAACCGTAGTACACCTGATTACCAGGTGACCAAGAACCTGATGGTGTTGGAGAATTTCCAGTACTTTGGGAATTTTCCAATACCTATAGTGTTTTCTCAGAAGTAGTGAGCAGAATCAATATGGGGTTAATTATTAGACACGAGTAAAGCAGAATGAAGGCCATGTAAGTGTACAAAGTCGGATCAACATAGAGTTAAACCATTAGACATGTAAAAAAAAAAAAACAGAACGTAAGCAGAATCTATGTGAATGTGGCAAGTTGAGGCAACTTTGACCTGACCGTTCTGGGCCATGTCTGCTCTTGCGAAGGCTACTGGACACGTATATGGGTTAACCTGTTATGGCTAGGGGGCAGTATTTTCACGGCTGGATAAAAAACGTACCCGATTTAATCTGGTTACCACTCCTACCCAGTAACTAGAATATGCATATACTTATTACATATGGATAGAAAACACCCTAAAGTTTCTAAAACTGTTTGAATGGTGTCTGTGAGTATAACAGAACTCATTTGGCAGGCAAAAACCTGACAAGGTTTCAGGCAGGAAGTGGCCTGTCTGACAAGGTGTCGTTCTTCTTGTCTCTGTTTATTGAAGAGTGAGGATCTTAGCTGTCCCGTGACACTTCCTACGGCTGCCATAGGGTCTCAGAAGGCGGTAAAAAGCTGAATCGTGGCTTTGCAGGCTCTGGCTGAAAAAAAGTAGCGCGTTTGGGTAGTGGCTGGTTACAGTACTGTGAGACTCAGGCTCGTGCCCGCGTCGACCGAAAGCTTTGTTTACTTTCCTCTGTTTAGCTAAAAGGAGATTCCCGGTCAGAATATTATCGCTTTTTTACGAGAAAAATGGCATAAAAATGGATTTTAAACAGCGGTTGACATGCTTCGAAGTACGGTAATGGAATATTTAGATTTTTTTTGTCACGAATTGCGGCATGCGCGCGACCCTGATTTACCATTTCAGATAGTGTCTGGGACGCACGAACAAAACGCCGCTATTCGGATATAACGATGGATTATTTTGGACCAAACCAACATTTGTTATTGAAGTAGCAGTCCTGGGAGTGCATTCTGACGAAGACAACAAAAGGTAATCAAACTTTTATAATAGTAAACCTGATATTGGTGAGTGCTAAACTTGCCGGGTGTCTAAATAGCTAGCCCGTGATGCCTGGGCTATGTACTTAGAATATTGCAAAATGTGCTTTCACCAAAAAGCTATTTTAAAATCGGACATATCGAGTGCATAGAGGAGTTCTGTATCTATAATTCTTAAAATAATTGTTATGCTTTTTGTGAACGTTTATCGTGAGTAATTTAGTAAATTCTTAGTGAATTCGCCAGAAGTTTGCGGGGGGTATGCTAGTTCTGAACGTCACATGCTAATGTAAAAAGCTGGTTTTTGATATAAATATGAACTTGATTGAACAAAACATGCATGTATTGTATAACATAATGTCCTAGGGTTGTCATCTGATGAAGATCATCAAAGGTTAGTGCTGCATTTAGCTGTCTTCTGGGTTTTTGTGACATTATATGCTAGCTTGAAAAATGGGTGTCTGATTATTTCTGGCTTGGTACTCTGCTGACATAATCTAATGTTTTGCTTTCGTTGTAAAGCCTTTTTGAAATCGGACAGTGTGGTTAGATAAAGGAGAGTCTTATCTTTAAAATGCTGTGAAATAGTCATATGTTTGAAAAATTGAAGTTTTTGTATTTTTGAGGAATTTGTCATTCGCGCCACGCCTATCATTGGATATTGGAGCAGGTGTTCCGCTAGCGGAACGTCTAGATGTAAGAGGTTAATCATTCATAGGCAACATAGGCCTGAACATGTGAAGCCCATTGAATATGCACTTTAGTTAATCAAAGCTAGAACCACAAGTACTGTATATCTACCGGGAAGACATGTTATCTACCGGGAAGACATGTTACGTACCGGGAGGACATGTTACGTACCGGGAGGACATGTTACGTACCGGGAAGACATGTTATCTACCGGGAAGACATGTTATCTACCGGGAAGACATGTTATCTACCGGGAGGACATGTTATCTACCGGGAGGACATGTTATCTACCGGGAAGACATGTTATCTACCGGGAAGACATGTTACGTACCGGGAAGACATGTTACGTACCGGGAAGACATGTTATGTACCGGGAAGACATGTTATGTACCGGGAAGACATGTTATCTACCGGGAGGACATGTTACGTACCGGGAAGACATGTTACGTACCGGGAAGACATGTTATCTACCGGGAGGACATGTTATCTACCGGGAGGACATGTTATCTACCGGGAGGACATGTTATCTACCGGGAAGACATGTTACGTACTGGGAAGACATGTTACGTACCGGGAAGACATGTTATCTACCGGGAGGACATGTTATGTACCGGGAAGACATGTTATCTACCGGGAAGACATGTTACGTACCGGGAAGACATGTTACGTAACGGGAAGACATGTTACCTACCGGGAAGACATGTTACGTACCGGGAAGACATGTTATCTACCGGGAAGACATGTTATGTACCGGGAAGACATGTTATCTACCGGGAAGACATGTTATCTACCGGGAGGACATGTTATGTACCGGGAAGACATGTTATCTACCGGGAAGACATGTTACGTACCGGGAAGACATGTTACGTACCGGGAAGACATGTTACGTACCGGGAAAGCATGTTACGTACCGGGAAGACATGTTATCTACCGGGAAGACATGTTACATTCCGGGAAGACATGTTACGTACCGGGAAGACATGTTACATTCTGGGAAGACATGTTATGTACCGGGAGGACATGTTACGTACCGGGAAGACATGTTACGTACCGGGAAGACATGTTATCTACCGGGAGGACATGTTATCTACCGGGAGGACATGTTATCTACCGGGAGGACATGTTACGTACCGGGAAGACATGTTACGTACCGGGAAGACATGTTATCTACCGGGAGGACATGTTATGTACCGGGAAGACATGTTATCTACCGGGAAGACATGTTATGTACCGGGAAGACATGTTACGTACCGGGAAGACATGTTACGTACCGGGAAGACATGTTACGTACCGGGAAGACATGTTACGTACCGGGAAGAGCATGTTACGTACCGGGAAGACATGTTACGTACCGGGAAAGCATGTTACGTACCGGGAAGACATGTTATCGTACCGGGAAGACATGTTACATTCCGGGAAGACATGTTACGTACCGGGAAGACATGTTACATTCTGGGAAGACATGTTACGTACCGGGAAGACATGTTACATTCTGGGAAGACATGTTATGTACCGGGAAGACATGTTATTTACCGGGAAGACATGTTACGTACCGGGAAGACATGTTATCTACCGGGAAGACATGTTATGTACCGGGAAGACATGGTTGTATTAATAATCAAGTACTTTTAGAAATGCACTTATATTAGCAACATATATATATATGCAATAAATGTGTTATTATGTTTTGTATTAATACTATGGTGATGCCACCAATATAATCTAAAATGAGCATAAACAAGTCAGATGTCGGCGTGAACAAGCCAGATGTGGGCGTGAACAAGTCAGATGTGGGCGTGAACAAGCCAGATGTGGGCGTGAACAAGTCAGATGTGGGCGTGAACAAGTCAGATGTGGGCGTGAACAAGTCAGATGTGGGCGTGAACAAGCCAGATGTGGGCGTGAACACGTCAGATGTGGGCGTGAACAAGCCAGATGTAGGCGTGAACAAGCCAGCTGTGAGACAGAAAGATAAGGGCGGCGAAAGGCCAAAGGGTATTAATCATTTACATTGAAAGGAGTGACTATGTATGTTATGCAAGAGTGAAAATGTATAAAAGCTGAG
Source organism: Salmo salar (assembly GCF_965601325.2). Classification (NCBI taxonomy): domain Eukaryota; kingdom Metazoa; phylum Chordata; class Actinopteri; order Salmoniformes; family Salmonidae; genus Salmo; species Salmo salar. The sequence continues at coordinate 92,125,547 of NC_138294.1, read as the reverse complement.
TACTGAGACTGGAGAGATCAGTTCTTCCATGGAATTGCTTGGCTTCTGTTACTTTTGTAGTGAAGTCTAATTGAATTTACAAGTTCCGGCATCTGAGAAATATTTCATTCAATATTTCCACGACAATGGTCACTCTAACAGAGCTCCAGATGTCCTCTGTGGAGATCGGAGAACCATCATGAAGGACAACCATCTCTGCAGCACTCCACCAATCAGGCCTTTATGGTAGAGTGGCCAGACGGAAGCCACTCCTCAGTAAACGGTACATGACAGCCCGCTTGGAGTTTACCAAAAGGCACCTAAAGGACTCTCAGACCATGAGAAACAAGATTCTCTGGTCTGATGAAACCAAGATTGAAATCTTTGGCCTGAATGCCAAGCATAACATCTGGAGGAAACCTGGCACCATCCCTACGGTGAAGCATGGAGGTGGCAGCATCCTGCTGTGGGGATGTTTTTCAGTGGCAGGGACTGGGAGACTAGTCAGGATTGAGGCAAAGATGAAAGGAGCAAAGTACAGAGATCCTTGATGAAAACCTCAGGACCTCACACTGGGGCGAAGGTTCACCTTCCAACAGGACAACAACCCTAAGCACACAGACAAGACAACGCAGGAGAGACAAGTCGGGACAAGTCTCTGAATATCGAACATCTCTGGAGAGACATGAAAATAGCTGTGCAGTAACGCTCCCCATCCAACCTGACAGAGCTTGAGAGGATCTGCAGAGAAGAATGGGAGAAACTCCCCAAATGCCGGTGTGCCAAGCTTGTAGCATCATACCCAAGAAGACTCAAGGCTGTAATCGCTGCCAAAGGTGCTTCAACAAAGTACTGAGTAAAGAGTCTGAATACTTATGTAAATGTGATATTTCAGTTTTTTATTTTTAATAAATTAGCAAAAATGTCAAAAAATCTCAATGTTTTTGCTTTGTCATTATGGGGTATTGTGTGTAGATTGATGTAGGGGGGGGGGGGGAGGGATGATGTTATTCCAATTAGAATAAGGCTGTAGCCTAACAAAATGTGGAAAAAGTCAACGGGTCTGAATTCTTTCCCAAACGCACTGTATACACACAGTACACAAGCATTTCGTTACACCCGCAATAACATCTGCTAAACACATGTATGTGACCAATAAAATTAGATTTTATTTGATATAGGTATTTATTTACCAACGGTGGAGGGTAAAACTTGAAAAAAAAAAAAAAACAACAACGAGAGGCTACGTCCTAAATAGCACCCTATTCCCTTATATATATAGCGCACACTCCTTTTTGAACAAAGTCCCATTGGTCCTGCTAATAACTACTACCTGTTCTCTGAAGAAGCTGGTCGTCAGAGTGTAGAGGATGGGGTTCAGGGCACTGTTGATGGGTAATATAAAGATCACCATCCAGGATGAGATGGTGCCTGGAGGAGGGACGGAGAGAACGTTAGAGGC
>NC_138294.1:91944106-92119106 GCF_965601325.2 Salmo salar | reverse complement strand
AGAAAAAATAAACTAGAACCAAAACAACATAGAAATAAATAAACTACCATAGAAAATAAGAGCACTCTATGGTCAGGACGTGACATATACACTATACACATCAATAACACAGCAATATACACATCAAAACATTAAAAGAAAAACACAATAATAGAAAAACACATTCTTCAGTAAAGGTCCTTTTGAATTGAGGCACCAATTCATCACATTTTAGAAAGCCTTAGAGATAAATAAGGAGGCAGCGTAGCTTAGTGGATAGAGCGTTGGACTAGTAAAGAGATAGAGGTAGAGAGATAAAGGTAGGGGGTAGAGAGATAGAGGTAGGGGGTAGAGAGATAGAGGTAGAGAGGTAGAGAGATAGAGGTAGAGAGGTAGAGGTAGGGGGTAGAGAGATAGAGGTAGGGGGTAGAGAGATAGAGGTAGGGGGTAGAGAGATAGAGGTAGGGGGTAGAGAGATAGAGCGTTGGACTAGTAAAGAGATAGAGGTAGAGAGATAAAGGTAGGGGGTAGAGAGATAGAGGTAGGGGGTAGAGAGATAGAGGTAGGGGTAGAGAGATAGAGGTAGAGAGGTAGAGAGATAGAGGTAGAGAGGTAGAGAGATAGAGGTAGAGAGGTAGAGGTAGGGGGTAGAGAGATAGAGGTAGGGGGTAGAGAGATAGAGGTAGGGGGTAGAGAGATAGAGGTAGGGGGTAGAGAGATAGAGCGTTGGACTAGTAAAGAGATAGAGGTAGAGAGATAAAGGTAGGGGGTAGAGAGATAGAGGTAGGGGGTAGAGAGATAGAGGTAGGGGGTAGAGAGATAGAGGTAGAGAGGTAGAGAGATAGAGGTAGAGAGGTAGAGAGATAGAGGTAGAGAGGTAGAGGTAGGGGGTAGAGAGATAGAGGTAGGGGGTAGAGAGATAGAGGTAGGGGGTAGAGAGATAGAGGTAGGGGGTAGAGAGATAGAGCGTTGGACTAGTAAAGAGATAGAGGTAGAGAGATAGAGGTAGGGGGTAGAGAGATAGAGGTAGGGGGTAGAGAGATAGAGGTAGAGAGGTAGAGAGATAGAGGTAGAGAGGTAGAGGTAGGGGTAGAGAGATAGAGGTAGGGGGTAGAGAGATAGAGGTAGGGGGTAGAGAGATAGAGGTAGAGAGGTAGAGAGATAGAGGTAGGGGTAGAGAGATAGAGGTAGAGAGGTAGAGAGACAGAGGTAGAGAGGTAGAGGTAGGGGGTAGAGAGATAGAGGTAGGGGGTAGAGAGATAGAGGTAGGGGGTAGAGAGATAGAGGTAGAGAGGTAGAGAGATAGAGGTAGAGAGGTAGAGAGATAGAGGTAGAGAGATAGAGGTAGGGGGTAGAGAGATGGAGGTAGGGGGTAGAGAGATAGAGGTAGGGGGTAGAGAGATAGAGGTAGGGGTAGAGAGATAGAGGTAGAGAGGTAGAGAGATAGAGGTAGAGAGGTAGAGAGATAGAGGTAGAGAGGTAGAGGTAGGGGGTCGAGAGGTAGAGGTAGGGGGTCGAGAGGTAGAGGTAGGGGGTAGAGAGATAGAGGTAGGGGGTAGAGAGATAGAGGTAGGGAGGTAGAGAGATAGAGGTAGGGGGTAGAGAGATAGAGGTAGGGGGTAGAGAGATAGAGGTAGAGAGGTAGAGAGATAGAGGTAGAGAGGTAGAGGTAGGGGGTAGAGAGATAGAGGTAGGGGGTAGAGAGATAGAGGTAGGGGGTAGAGAGATAGAGGTAGGGGGTAGAGAGATAGAGGTAGGGGGTAGAGAGATAGAGGTAGAGAGGTAGAGAGACAGAGGTAGAGAGGTAGAGGTAGGGGGTAGAGAGATAGAGGTAGGGGGTAGAGAGATAGAGGTAGGGGGTAGAGAGATAGAGGTAGGGGGTAGAGAGATAGAGCGTTGGACTAGTAAAGAGATAGAGGTAGAGAGATAAAGGTAGGGGGTAGAGAGATAGAGGTAGGGGGTAGAGAGATAGAGGTAGGGGGTAGAGAGATAGAGGTAGGGGGTAGAGAGATAGAGCGTTGGACTAGTAAAGAGATAGAGGTAGAGAGATAAAGGTAGGGGGTAGAGAGATAGAGGTAGGGGGTAGAGAGATAGAGGTAGGGGTAGAGAGATAGAGGTAGGGGGTAGAGAGATAGAGCGTTGGACTAGTAAAGAGATAGAGGTAGAGAGATAAAGGTAGGGGGTAGAGAGATAGAGGTAGGGGGTAGAGAGATAGAGGTAGGGGTAGAGAGATAGAGGTAGAGAGGTAGAGAGATAGAGGTAGAGAGGTAGAGAGATAGAGGTAGAGAGGTAGAGGTAGGGGGTAGAGAGATAGAGGTAGGGGGTAGAGAGATAGAGGTAGGGGGTAGAGAGATAGAGGTAGGGGGTAGAGAGATAGAGCGTTGGACTAGTAAAGAGATAGAGGTAGAGAGATAAAGGTAGGGGGTAGAGAGATAGAGGTAGGGGGTAGAGAGATAGAGGTAGGGGGTAGAGAGATAGAGGTAGAGAGGTAGAGAGATAGAGGTAGAGAGGTAGAGAGATAGAGGTAGAGAGGTAGAGGTAGGGGGTAGAGAGATAGAGGTAGGGGGTAGAGAGATAGAGGTAGGGGGTAGAGAGATAGAGGTAGGGGGTAGAGAGATAGAGCGTTGGACTAGTAAAGAGATAGAGGTAGAGAGATAAAGGTAGGGAGTAGAGAGATAGAGGTAGGGGGTAGAGAGATAGAGGTAGGGGGTAGAGAGATAGAGGTAGAGAGGTAGAGAGATAGAGGTAGAGAGGTAGAGGTAGGGGTAGAGAGATAGAGGTAGGGGGTAGAGAGATAGAGGTAGGGGGTAGAGAGATAGAGGTAGAGAGGTAGAGAGATAGAGGTAGGGGTAGAGAGATAGAGGTAGAGAGGTAGAGAGACAGAGGTAGAGAGGTAGAGGTAGGGGGTAGAGAGATAGAGGTAGGGGGTAGAGAGATAGAGGTAGGGGGTAGAGAGATAGAGGTAGAGAGATAGAGGTAGAGAGGTAGAGAGATAGAGGTAGAGAGATAGAGGTAGGGGGTAGAGAGATGGAGGTAGGGGGTAGAGAGATAGAGGTAGGGGGTAGAGAGATAGAGGTAGGGGTAGAGAGATAGAGGTAGAGAGGTAGAGAGATAGAGGTAGAGAGGTAGAGAGATAGAGGTAGAGAGGTAGAGGTAGGGGGTCGAGAGGTAGAGGTAGGGGGTCGAGAGGTAGAGGTAGGGGGTAGAGAGATAGAGGTAGGGGGTAGAGAGATAGAGGTAGGGAGGTAGAGAGATAGAGGTAGGGGGTAGAGAGATAGAGGTAGGGGGTAGAGAGATAGAGGTAGAGAGGTAGAGAGATAGAGGTAGAGAGGTAGAGGTAGGGGGTAGAGAGATAGAGGTAGGGGGTAGAGAGATAGAGGTAGGGGGTAGAGAGATAGAGGTAGGGGGTAGAGAGATAGAGGTAGGGGGTAGAGAGATAGAGGTAGAGAGGTAGAGAGATAGAGGTAGAGAGGTAGAGAGATAGAGGTAGAGAGGTAGAGGTAGGGGGTCGAGAGGTAGAGGTAGGGGGTCGAGAGGTAGAGGTAGGGGGTAGAGAGATAGAGGTAGGGGGTAGAGAGATAGAGGTAGGGAGGTAGAGAGATAGAGGTAGGGGGTAGAGAGATAGAGGTAGGGGGTAGAGAGATAGAGGTAGAGAGGTAGAGAGATAGAGGTAGAGAGGTAGAGGTAGGGGGTAGAGAGATAGAGGTAGGGGGTAGAGAGATAGAGGTAGGGGGTAGAGAGATAGAGGTAGGGGGTAGAGAGATAGAGGTAGGGGGTAGAGAGATAGAGGTAGAGAGGTAGAGAGATAGAGGTAGGGGTTAGAGAGATAGAGGTAGGGGGTAGAGAGATAGAGGTAGGGGGTAGAGAGATAGAGGTAGGGGGTAGAGCTGACAAGGTACAAATCTGTCGTTCTGTCCCCTGAGCAAGGCAGTTAACCCACTGTTCCTAGGCCGTCATTGTAAATAAGAATTTGTTTTTAACTGACTTAACTGCCTTGTTAAATAAAGGTTGAATAAATAAAAAGCAGGTTTTCAGTGGAGATTGATGGGATCTCCAGAGTTAGCCGTCAGAGTTAGCCATCCCTGAGACCAGGTACGGCGGAGGTTTACGCCGGAAGGTTTTATAAACATGAAGAGCGCAATGTATCGATCTACGAGATTTCAAAAAGGGCCTGTTATGTCAGCTTCCCGTGGTAATGACATGTTTACGACCTGTTATAGCAGGTTTACGTGCTGTTTAAGCACCAGGTTTGTAGTTGGTCTGGTTGTAAGTTATAACCTGTTCATGACCTTGTTATAGCAGGTTTAAGTAGTGTTATAGCAGGTGAATGTAGTGTGACTTACCGCAGTCTGTAATTTTCCAGGTCTCAGGTGACTGAAGGGAAACACTATGACCAGGAATTTCTCCAGAGTTAGATAGGTCAGCAGCAGAACTGATACCTGGAACAGTATTAGAGTTACAAACACACAGCTCAGACAGGACAGCTCTCTACAGTCTGTCTGTCTGTCTGTCTGTCTGTCTGTCTGTCTGTCTGTCTGTCTGTCTGTCTGTCTGTCTGTCTGTCTGTCTGTCTGTCTGTCTGCCTGCCTGCCTGCCTGCCTGCCTGCCTGCCTGCCTGCCTGCCTGTCTGCCTGTCTGCCTGTCTGTCTGTCTGTCCGTCTGTCTGTCTGAAGGGACTCAGGCTGCTAGAACAGAGTGATCCTCCAGACTTCTGGGGAAGTGTTAAAATGCACCAGGATGAGAAGGAACAGGTTAAAAACTCAGTCTGCCTCCCAAATGGACTCCTGCCTCCTAAATGGCCCCCTGCACCCAAATGCCCCCTGCCTCCTAAATGGCCCCCTGCCTCAACAATGGCCCCCTGCCTCCTAAATGGCCCCCCTGCCTCCTAAATGGCCCCCTGCCTCCTAAATGGGCCCCCTGCCTCCTAAATGGCCCCCTGCCTCCTAAATGGCCCACTGCCACCTAAATGGCTCTCCTGCCTCCTAAATGGCCCTCTGCCTACTAAATTGCCCTCTGCCTCCTAAATGGCCCACTGCCTCCTAAATGGCCCCCCTGCCTCCTAAATGGCCCCCCTGCCTCCTAAATGGCCCCCTGCCTCTTAAATGGACCCCTGCCACCTAAATGGACCCCTGCCACCTAAATGGCCCCCTGTCTCCTAAATGGCCCCCCTGCCTCCTAAACGGCCCCCCTGCCTCCCAAATGGCCTCCTGCCTCCTAAATGGCCCCCCTGCCTCCTAAATGGCCCCCTGCCTCCCAAATGGCCTCCTGCCTCCTAAATGGCCCCCCTGCCTCCTAAATGGCACTTTGCCTCATAAACGGCCCTCTGCCTCCTAAATGGCCCCCTGCCTCCTAAATGGCCCCCTTCCTCCTAAATGGCCCCCTGCCACCTAAATGGCCCCTGCCTCCTAAATGGACCCCTTGCCTCCTAAATGGACCCCTGCCTCTTAAATGGACCCCTGCCACCTAAATGGCCCCCTGCCTCCTAAATGGACCCCTGCCACCTAAATGGCCCCCTGCCTCCTAAATGGCCCCCCTGCCTCCTAAACGGCCCCCCTGCCTCCTAAACGGCCCCCTGCCTCCTTAATGGCCCCCTGCCTCTTAAATGGACCCCTGCCACCTAAATGCCCCCTGCCTCCTAAATTGCCCCCTGCCTCCTAAATGGCCCCTGCCTCCTAAATGGCCCTCCTGCCTCCTAAATGGCCCCCTGCCTCCTAAATGGCCCTCTGCCTCATAAATGGCCCTCTGCCTCCTAAATGGCCCCCCTGCCTCCTCAAATGGCCCCCTTCCTCCTAAATGGCCCCCTACCTCCTAAATGGCCCCCTGCCTCCTAAATGGCCCCCTGCCTCCTAAATGGCCCCCTGCCACATAAATGCCCCCCTGCCTCCTAAATGGCCCCCTTCCTCCTAAATGGCCCCCTGCCACCTAAATGGCCCCTGCCTCCTAAATGGACCCCTTGCCTCCTAAATGGACCCCTGCCTCTTAAATGGACCCCTGCCACCTAAATGGCCCCCTGCCTCCTAAATGGACCCCTGCCACCTAAATGGCCCCCTGCCTCCTAAATGCCCCCCCTGCCTCCTAAACGGCCCCCCTGCCTCCTAAACGGCCCCCTGCCTCCTTAATGGCCCCCTGCCTCTTAAATGGACCCCTGCCACCTAAATGCCCCCTGCCTCCTAAATTGCCCCCTGCCTCCTAAATGGCCCCTGCCTCCTAGATGGCCCCCCTGCCTCCTAGATGGCTCCCCTGCCTCCTAAATGGCCCCCTGCCTCCTAAATGGCCCTCTGCCTCCTAAATGGCCCCCCTGCCTCCTAAATTGCCCCCCTGCCTCCTAAATGGCCCCCCTGCCTCCTAAATGGCCCCCTGCCTCCTCAATGGCCCCCTGCCTCCTAAATGCCCTCTGCCTCCTAAATGTTCCCCTGCCTCCTAAATGGGCCCCCTGCCTCCTAAATGGCCCCCTGCCTCCTCAATGGCCCCCTGCCTCCTAAATGCCCCCCTGCCTCCTAAATGGCCCCCTGCCTCCTAAATGGCCCCCTGCCTCCCAAATGGCCCCCTGCCTCCCAAATGGCCCCCCTGCCACCTAAATGGCCCCCTGCCTCCTAAATGGCCCTCTGCCTCCTAAATGGCCCTCTGCCTCCTAAATGGCCCTCTGCCTCCTAAATGGCCCCCTGCCTCCTAAATGGCCCCCTGCCTCCTAAATGGCCCCCCTTCCTCCTAAATGGCCACCCTGCCTCCCAAATGCCCCCCTGCCTCCCAAATGGCCCCCTGCCTCCTAACTGGCCCTCCTGCCTCCTAAATGCCCCCCTGCCTCCTAGATGGCCCCCCTGCCTCCTAAATGGCCTCCTGCCTCCTAAATGCCCCCCTGCCTCCTAACTTGCCCTCCTGCCTCCTAAATGGCCCTCTGCCTCCTAAATGGCCCTCTGCCTCCTAAATGGCCCCCTGCCTCCTAAATGCCCCCCTGCCTCCTAAATGGCCCCCCTGCCTCCCAAATGGCCCCCTGCCTCCTAGATGGACCCCCTGCCTCCTAAATGCCCTCCTGCCTCCTAAATGGCCCCCCTGCCTCCTAAATGGCCCCCTGCCTCCTAAATGGCCCCCCTTCCTCCTAAATGGCCCCCCTGCCTCCCAAATGCCCCCCTGCCTCCCAAATGGCCCCCTGCCTCCTAACTGGCCCTCCTGCCTCCTAAATGGCCCCCTGCCTCCTAGATGGCCCCCCTGCCTCCTAGATGGCCCCCCTGCCTCCTAAATGGCCCTCTGCCTCCTAAATGGCCCCCTGCCTCCTAGATGGCCCCCCTGCCTCCTAGATGGCCCTCCTGCCTCCTAAATGGCCCCCCTGCCTCCCAAATGGCCCCCCTGCCTCCTAGATGGCCCCCCTGCCTCCTAAATGGCCCCCTGCCTCCTAAATGGCCCCCTGCCTCCTAGATGGCCCCCCTGCCTCCTAAATGGCCCCCTGCCTCCTTAATGCCCCCCTGCCTCCTAAATGGCCCCCTGCCTCCTAAATGGCCCCCCTGCCTCCCAAATGGCCCCCCTGCCTCCCAAATGGCCCCCTGCCTCCCAAATGGCCCCCTGCCTCCTAACTGGCCCTCCTGCCTCCTAAATGGCCCCCTGCCTCCTAGATGGCCCCCCTGCCTCCTAGATGGCCCCCCTGCCTCCTAAATGGCCCCCCTGCCTCCTTAATGGCCCCCTGCCTCCTAGATGCCCCCCCTGTATCCTAAATGGCCCCCCTGCCTCCTAAATTGCACCCTAAAGTAGTACACGATATAAGGAACAGAGTGCCAATTGGAACACATATATTTTGAGGGGAAATATATAAAAAATATTATGAGTTGGCCCTGGAGACAGATCAGGACGTTCTGGAACAATCAAGGCATCTCTTAGGACTCTCTCACCATCTGCAGGTGTGTGTGTGTGTGTGTGTGTGTGTGTGTGTGTGTGTGTGTGTGTGTGTGTGTGTGTGTGTGTGTGTGTGTGTGTGTGTCTGTGTGTCTGTGTGTCTGTGTGTCTGTGTGTGTGTGTGTGTGTGTGTGTGTGTGTGTGTGTGTGTGTGTGTGTGCTTGCGCGTGTTAATTCACCTCTGAGGAGAGCATAGCCAGGAATCCGATGGTTCGACATTCCACACTCTCCATCCACAGGAGAGCGTTACGATTGTACTCCCCTCGGAACTTCACGTCAAACACACCGACAAAGAACAGGTACACTCCCATTAGACAGTCTGCACCTGAAGGAGGGAGAGAGAGAGAGAGAGAGAGAGAGAGAGAGAGAGAGAGAGAGAGAGAGAGAGAGAGAGACAGAGAGAGAGACAGAGAGAGTGAGAGAGAGACAGAGAGAGACAGAGAGACAGAGAGAGAGAGAGAGAGAGAGAGAGAGACAGAGAGAGAGACAGAGAGAGAGACAGAGACAGAGACAGAGAGAGAGAGAGAGAGAGAGAGAGAGAGAGAGCAAGAGAGAGAGAGAGACAGAGAGAGAGACAGAGAGAGAGACAGAGACAGAGAGAGAGACAGAGACAGAGACAGAGACAGAGAGAGAGACAGAGACAGAGACAGAGACAGAGAGAGAGAGAGAGAGCAAGAGAAGAGAGAGAGAGAGAGACAGAGAGATTGGATTAGACAGTGCTATAATAACTTTCCAGATCGGTCTTCTTCTACTACCTGTATGAGTTGGTAAACAACCTGAGGGAGGTGCATACTGCCACCTGGAGGGTGTTGTTTGAACAGGAATAAAAGCCAAGGTTGACTATTTTCTGCCACCTGCAGCTGTAGAATGTTTGCTCACAAGTATAATTCATTAACTGATCCCTCCTAATGACCTGGATGGAAGTACGTGATCCTTCCTTAACCCATAGGAAGTCCCACCCAGTTGACTACTTCAAAATGATGAAAGTCCTCAATGGCGCTGCCCCAATACCTAAAACGGGCTTCTGGGCACTACAGGCCTCTATCTATCTCTCTGATTAAACCCTACTTCATCTTCTCACTTTGTAGCGATTCAATGGTCAGTTTCCCATTCCACATTAGTGCTCTCATGTGTGTCTGATGACAAGTTGCCAGCTTGTTAGACTGTCTTAAGTATTAGAGGTAGAGAGAGAGAGAGAGAGAGAGAGAGAGAGAGAGAGAGAGAGAGAGAGAGAGAGAGAGAGAGAGAGAGAGAAAGAGAGCGAGAGAGGGTAGAGAGGTAGAGGTATGGGGTAGAGAGGTATGGGGTAGAGAGGTAGAGAGGTAGAGAGGTAGAGAGAGAGAGAGAGCGAGAGAGCGAGAGAGCGCGAGCGAGAGAGAGAGAGAGAGAGAGTGAGAGAGAGAGAGAGAGAGAGAGAGAGAGAGAGAGAGAGAGAGAGAGAGAGAGAGAGAGAGAGAAAATCACTAGTGCAAAATTTCAATTGGCTATATTAAAACTGTTTAATTTGATCCTGAGTGTAGATTATTTCCCTGACATCTGGAATCAAGGACTCATAACCCCAGTCTTTAAGAACGGAGACAAATTTGACCCTAACAATTACAGAGGCATTTGTGTGAACAGTAACCTGGGGAAGGTTTTCTGTAGTATCATCAATGTAAGAGTTCTAAACTTCCTTAATAAGCACAATGTCTTGAGTAAAAGCCAAATTGGATTTATACCAAAACATCGCACAACTGATCATATTTACACCTTACACACCCTGATAGATATAATACCAAAATATACGCTTGCTTTATCGACTTCCAAAAAGCATTTGATTCTATTTGGCATACAGGACTGTTCTACAAAGTTATTGAAAGTGGTGTAGGGGGTAAAACATATGACATAATTAAATCAATGTATACTGGCAATAAGTGCAGCATTAAAATTGGTAAGAAAATAACAGAATTCTTTAACCAGGGGCGGGGCCTTCGTCAGGGTTGCAATCTGAGCCCTGCACTCTTCAATATTTACATCAACGAATTGGCCACTATTCTAGAAAAATCCTCAGCCCTGGTGTTAGTCTCCACAATTCAGAAGTTAAATGCCTACTCTTCGCAGATGACCTATGCCTGCTGTCACCCATAGCATATGGCCTACAGCAGAGCCTGGACCTGCTAGAGCAGTACTGCCAGACCTGGGCCCTGGCAGTAAACCCCAAAAAGACTAAAATAATGATTTTCCAGAGAAGATCCAGATCTCAGGGAATTAGACCAAAGTTCTCAATTGGTACAAAATATATAGAGTACTGTACACACTACAATTACTTAGGTTTAAAAATAAGCTCAACTGGACACCTTAATGAGGCAGTGAATGAACTGAGAGAGAAAGCAAGCAGGGCATTCTACGCCATTAAAAAGCAAATTCAAATTGAAATACCTATTAAAATTTGGCTAAAACTAATTGAATATGTCATTGAACCAATTGCACTTTATGGCAGCGAGGTGTGGGGTCCACTTGCAAAACAAGATTTCATCAAATGGGACAAACACCCCATTGAAACCCTGCATGCAGAGTTCTGTAAGATTCTCCTACATGTCCAGAGGAAAACTACAAACAATGCATGCAGGGCAGAATTAGGCCAATATCCACTAATAATAAAAACTCAAAAAAGAGCAATTAAGTTTTGGAAACATCTAAAATACAGTGACCCCCTCTCATATCATTACCAAGCCCTGCAATGCCAAGAGCTGAGCAAAGAAAATAGTCCCCTCATCCAGCTGGTCCTGGGGCTGAGTTCACAAACCTGTTCTACTAACACATTGAAGCCTCAGGACCAGAACATCCAATCAATCAGAATAAACCAAATTACAACACAGTCAAAACAAAACTACATTGCTTATTGGGAAACACAAGCACAAACACAAAGCAAAATGCAGTGCTATCTGGCCCTAAATCGACAGTACACTATGGCTAAATATTTGACCATGGTTACTGATCAAAACCTTAGAAAACCTTGACAAAGTACAGGCTCAGTGAGCACAGCATTGCCATTGAGAAGGGTAGACGCAGGAAAACCTGGCTCCCTGTAGAGGAAAGGCTGTGCAACCACTGCACAACAGCAGAATCTGAGACGGAGCTGCATTTCCTGACAAAATGTAAAAAATATAAAACAATTAGAGAGTGTCATTTCCCCAAATTTGAAACCCTTATTCAAGGTTTTAAAGACCTCTCTGATGAGGATAGGCTACCCGTCCTGGTGGGTGGAGGACGCAGAGAGCTGTGTGTTGGCAGCGCACTACATTGCTGCCTGCCATAAGTTGAGGGACAGTGTCTGACAGACCGATAAACCTGCACATGTACTCTACTGTATGCTTATTGTTATTGTTGAATGTGTTGGTTATTTTGACCCTTGGTTATTGTTGTTACTGTTGTCCCGTTGACAATTTTGATTCTCATTTTTATTTATTTTTTATATTGTAAATATACAAAATAAGCTTTGGCAATATGTACATTGTTACGTCATGCCAATAAAGTGAATTGAATTGAATTGAATTGAATTGAGAGAGAGAGAGGGTAGAGGTGGAGAGGTAGAGGTAGGAGGTAGAGAGATAGAGGTAGGGGGTAGAGAGATAGAGGTAGGGGGTAGAGAGATAGAGGTAGGGGGTAGAGAGATAGAGGTAGGGGGTAGAGAGATAGAGGTAGGGGTAGAGAGGTAGAGGTAGGGGGTAGAGAGGTAGAGGTAGGGGGTAGAGAGATAGAGGTATGGGTAGAGAGGTAGAGGTAGAGGTAGAGGTAGAGAGGTAGAGGTACGGGGGAGAGAGATAGAGGTAGGGGTAGAGAGGTAGAGGTAGGTAGAGAGATAGAGGTAGAGAGGTAGAGAGATAGAGATATTTAGATCTGCCTGGTCTGCTGAGTGTCATTTAGACCTGCCTGGCCTGCTGAGGCATTTACCTTGACTGAGCTCTACACTGAGGAGATAGATGAGGGGAAGGATCTGGCCACCTGGACATAGAGAGGGCTGCATAATCAAATCAGGTTTTCTACTTTTATTACAACAGGTGTAGACTTTACCTTTCCCAACAATGCAGAGTTAAAAAGTAAGAAAACATTAGAAAACAAGAAAAAAAGGAAATAAAAATAACGGTAACGAGGATGTACAAAAAATACATATATAGACACTAATATATTATATATACAATATACAGTCGTGGTCAAAAGTTTTGAGAATGACACAAATATTAATTTTCACAAAGTTTGCTACTTCAGTGTCTTTAGATATTTTTCTCAGATGTTACTATGGAATACTGAAGTATAATTACAAGCATTTCATAAGTGTCAAAGGCTTTTATTGACAATTACATGAAGTTGATGCAAAGAGTCAATATCTGCAGTGTTGACCCTTCTTTTTCAAGACCTCTGCAATCCGCCCTGGCATGCTGTCAATTAACTCCTGGGCCACATCCTGATTGATGGCAGACCATTGTTGCATAATCAATGCTTGGAGTTTGTCAGAATTTGTGAGTTTTTGTTTGTCCACCCGCCTCCTGAGGATTGACCACAAGTTCTCAATGGGATTAAGGTCTGGGGAGTTTCCTGGCCATGGACCCAAAATATCAATGTTTTGTTCCCCGAGCCACTTAGTTATCACTTCTGCCTTAAGGCAAGGTGCTCCATCATGCTGGAAAAGGCATTGTTCGTCACCAAACTGTTCCTGGATGGTTGGGAGAAGTTGCTCTCAGAGGATGTGTTGGTACCATTCTTTATTCATGGCTGTGTTCTTAGGCAAAATTGTGAGTCAGCCCACTCCCTTGGCTGAGAAGCAACCCCACACATGAATGGTCTCAGGATGCTTTACTGTTGGCATGACACAGGACTGATGGCAGCGCTCACCTTGTCTTCTCCGGACAACGTTTTTTCGAGATGCCCAAAACAATCGGAAAGGGGATTCATCAGAGAAAATGACTTTACCCCAGTCCTCAGCAATCCAATCCTTGTACCTTTTGCAGAATGTCAGTCTGTCCCTGATGTTTTTCCTGGAGAGAAATGGCTTCTTTGCTGCCCTTCTTGACACCAGACCACCCTCCAAAAGTCTTCGCCTCACTGTGCATGCAGATGCACTCACACCTGCCTGCTGCCATTCCTGAGCAAGCTCTGTACTTGGTGGTGCCCCGATCCCGCAGCTGAATCAACTTTAGGAGACGGTCTTGGCGCTTGCTGGACTTTCTTGGGCGCCCTGAAGCCTTCTTCTCAACAATTGACCTGCTCTCCTTGAAGTTCTTGATGATCCGATAAATGGTTGATTTAGGTGCAATCTTACTGGCAGCACTGTGCTTGCCTGTGAAGCCCTTTTTGTGCAAAGCAATGATGACGGCACATGTTTCCTTGCAGGGTAACCATGGTTGACAGAGGAAGAACAATGATTCCAAGCACCACCCTCCTTTTGAAGCTTCCAGTCTGTTATTTGAACTCAATCAGCATGACAGAGTGATCTCCAGCCTTGTCCTTGTCAACACTCACACCTGTGTTAACGAGAGAATCACTGACATGATGTCAGCTGGTCCTTTTGTGGCAGGGCTGAAATGCAGTGGAAATGTTTTTGGCGGGGATTCAGTTAATTTGCATGGCAAAGAGGGACTTTGCAATTAATTGCAATTCATCTGATCACTCTTCATAACATTCTGGAGTATATGCAAATTGCCATCATACATACTGAGGCAGCAGACTGTGAAAATTTAAATTTGTGTCATTCTCAAAACTTTTGGCCACGACTGTAGAATAACGAGGATGTACAAATAATATATATATTAAACACACTAATATATTATATACAATAACGAGGCTATATTTACTGCTCAAAAAAATAAAGGGAACACTAAAATAACACATCCTAGATCTGAATGAATGAAATAATCTTATTAAATACTTTTTTCTTTACATAGTTGAATGTGCTGACAACAAAATCACAAAAAAATTATCAATGGAAATCCAATTTATCAACCCATGGAGGTCTGGATTTTGGGTCACACTCAAAATTAAAGTGGAAAACCACACTACAGGCTGATCCAACTTTGATGTAATGTCCTTAAAACAAGTCAAAATGAGGCTCAGTAGTGTGTGTGGCCTCCACTTGCCTGTATGACCTCCCTACAATGCCTGGGCATGCTCCTGATGAGGTGGCAGATGGTCTCCTGAGGGATCTCCTCCCAGACCTGGACTAAAGCATCTGCCAACTCCTGGACAGTCTGTGGTGCAACGTGGCGTTGGTGGATGGAGCGAGACATGATGTCCCAGATGTGCTCAATTGGATTCAGGTCTGGGGAACGGGCGGGCCAGTCCATAGCATCAATGCCTTCCTCTTGCAGGAACTGCTGACACACTCCAGCCACATGAGGTCTAGCATTGTCTTGCATTAGGAGGAACCCAGGGCCAACCGCACCAGCATATGGTCTCACAAGGGGTCTGAGGATCTCATCTCGGTACCTAATGGCAGTCAGGCTACCTCTGGGGAGCACATGGAGGGCTGTGCGGCCCCTCCAAAAAATGCCACCCCACACCATGACTGACCCACCGCCAAACCGGTCATACTGGAGGGTGTTGCAGGCAGCAGAACGTTCTCCACAGTGTCTCCAGACTCTGTCACGTCTGTCACGTGCTCAGTGTGAACCTGCTTTCATCTGTGAAGAGCACAGGGCGCCAGTGGCGAATTTGCCAATCTTGGTGTTCTCTGGCAAATGCAAAACGTCCTGCACGGTGTTGGGCTGTAAGCACAACCCCCACCTGTGGATGTCGGGCCCTCATACCACCCTCATGGAGTCTGTTTCTGACCGTTTGAGCAGACACATGCACATTTGTGGACTGCTGGAGGTCATTTTGCAGGGCTCTGGCAGTGCTCCTCCTGCTCCTCCTTGCACAAAGGCGGAGGTAGCGGTCCTGCTGCTGGGTTGTTGCCCTCCTACGGCCTCCTCCACGTCTCCTGATGTACTGGCCTGTCTCCTGGTAGCGCCTCCATGCTCTGGACACTACGCTGACAGACACAGCAAACCTTCTTGCCACAGCTCGCATTGATGTGCCATCCTGGATGAGCTGCACTACCTGAGCCACTTGTGTGGGTTGTAGACTCCGTCTCATGCTACCACTAGAGTGAAAGCACCGCCAGCATTCAAAAGTGACCAAAACATCAGCCAGGAAGCATAGGAACTGAGAAGTGGTCTGTGGTCCCCACCTGCAGAACCACTCCTTTATTGGGGGTGTCTTGCTAATTGCCTATAATTTCCACCTGTTGTCTATTCCATTTGCACAACAGCATGTGAAATTTATTGTCAATCAGTGTTGCTTCCTAAGTGGACAGTTTGATTTCACAGAAGTGTGATTGACTTGGAGTTACATTGTGTTGTTTAAGTGTTCCCTTTATTTTTTTTGAGCAGTGTATATACATATATATATATATAAGAACTGTATATATACAGTTGAAGTCGAAAGTTTACATACACCTTAGCCAAATACATTTAAACTCAGTTTTTCACAATTCCTGACATTTGATCCCAGTAAGAATTCCCTGTTTTAGGTCAGTTAGGATCACCACTTTGTTTTAAGAATGTGAAATGTCAGAATAATAGTAGAGAGAATGATATATTTCAGCTTTTATTTCTTTCATCACATTCCCAGTGGGTCAGAAGTTTACATACACTCAATTAGTATTTGGTAGCATTGCCTTTAAATTGTTTAACTTGGGTCAAACATTTCAGGTAGCCTTCCACAAGCTTCCCACAATAAGTTGGGTGAATTTTGGCCCATTCCTCCTGACAGAGTTGGTGTAACCTAGTCAGGTTTGTAGGTCTCCTTGCTCACACCCTTTTTCAGTTCTGCCCACACATTTTCTATGGGACTGAGGTCAGGGCTTTGTGATGGCCACTCCAATACCTTGCCTTTGTTGTCCTTAAGCCATTTTCCACAACTTTGGAAGTATGCTTGGGGTCATTGTCCATTTGGAAGACCCATTTGCGACCAAGCTTTAATAACTTCCTGACTGATGTCTTGAGATGTTGCTTCAATATATACACATCATTGTCCTTTCCTCTGAAGAACCGCTTTATGTACAAAAAGTTGCCAACGCTGAGCCATTCTGCTAGTCAGAGACTCCCAGCCAACAGAACTATACAAAATGGCGTGACGTGTACGAAAAATTGTCCCAAGTGATGAAACGCACAACTGAATGATAGACTGAATCTAAAGGTTATAAAACAGAGGCTGCTGCAGTCCTGTAGATTTTATTTTCAAATTAGGCTCCATTCAATGAGCAGACAGGCGGCTCCTCAGGGTCAATATTACGAGACCTAGAGAACAACATGTACTTGGTTTTATTAGCATTTAGCACTAGCCATTTAAAAAAAAAAATTGAGTCTAAACAATGCTCAAGGACATGTGCAAGGCCAGCTACTACCCTCTGTAGCAGGACCTCTATACTATCTACTACCCTCTGTACTACCCTCTGTAGCAGGACCTCTATACAATCTACTACCCTCTGCAGCAGGACCTCTATACTACCTACTACCCTCTGTAGCAGGACCTCTATACTATCTACTACCCTCTGTAGCAGGACCTCTATACTATCTACTACCCTCTGTAGCAGGACCTCTATACTATCTACTACCCTCTGCAGCAGGACCTCTATACTATCTACTACCCTCTCTACTACCCTCTGTAGCAGGACCTCTATACTATCTACTACCCTCTGCAGCAGGACCTCTATATTATCTACTACCCTCTGCAGCAGGACCTCTATACTATCTACTACCCTCTGTAGCAGGACCTCTATACTATCTACTACCCTCTGTAGCAGGACCTCTATACTATCTACTACCCTCTGCAGCAGGACCTCTATACTATCTACTACCCTCTGTACTACCATCTGTAGCAGGACCTCTATACTATCTACTACCCTCTGTACTACCATCTGTAGCAGGACCTCTATACTATTCACTACCCTCTGCTGCAGGACCTCTATACTATCTACTACCCTCTGCAGCAGGACCTCTATACTATCTACTACCCTCTGTACTACCATCTGTAGCAGGACCTCTATACTATCTACTACCCTCTGTAGCAGGACCTCTATACTATCTACTACCCTCTGCAGCAGGACCTCTATACTATCTACTACCCTCTGCAGCAGGACCTCTATACTATCTACTACCCTCTGCAGCAGGACCTCTATACTATCTACTACCCTCTGTAGCAGGACCTCTATACTATCTACTACCCTCTGTAGCAGGACCTCTATACTATCTACTACCCTCTGCTAGCAGGACCTCTATACTATCTACTACCCTCTGCAGCAGGACCTCTATACTATCTACTACCCTCTGTAGCAGGACCTCTATACTATCTACTACCCTCTGCAGCAGGACCTCTATACTATCTACTACCCTCTGTAGCAGGACCTCTATACTATCTACTACCCTCTGTAGCAGGACCTCTATACTATCTACTACCCTCTGTAGCAGGACCTCTATACTATCTACTACCCTCTGCAGCAGGACCTCTATACTATCTACTACCATCTGCAGCAGGACCTCTATACTATCTACTACCCTCTGTACTACCATCTGTAGCAGGACCTCTATACTATCTACTACCCTCTGTACTACCATCTGTAGCAGGACCTCTATACTATCTACTACCCTCTGCAGCAGGACCTCTATACTATCTACTACCCTCTGCAGCAGGACCTCTATACTATCTACTACCATCTGTACTACCATCTGTAGCAGGACCTCTATACTATCTACTACCCTCTGTAGCAGGACCTCTATACTATCTACTACCCTCTGTAGCAGGACCTCTATACTATCTACTACCCTCTGTAGTGCCTTGTGGTCAAATGTCGAGCAGGTGCCATACCAAGCAGTGATGCAACCTGTCAGGATGCACTCGATGGTGCAGCTGTACTACTTTTTGAGGATCTGAGGACCCATGCCAAATCTTTTCAGTCTCCTGAGGGGGATTAGGTTGATGAGGCATGGGTAGAGGAGAGGACAGAGGGGTGGAGGCATTGGGACAGGAATGATGGTCACCAAGTGGGAGAGCTAGGGAGGGAGAATAAAATGAGAGAAATTAGAAAGTTGAAGAGGGACTTAGAGAGGGTACTGGTAGAGACCTGGTAGAGACCTGGTAGAGACCTGGTAGAGACCTGGTAGAGACCTGGTAGGGACCTGGTAGAGACCTGATAGAGACCTGGTAGGGACCTGGTAGGGACCTGGTAGAGACCTGGTAGAGACCTGGTAGAGACCTGGTAGGGACCTGGTAGGGACCTGGTAGAGACCTGGTAGAGACCTGGTAGGGACCTGGTAGAGACCTGGTAGAGACCTGGTAGAGACCTGGTAGGGACCTGGTAGAGACCTGGTAGAGACCTGGTAGGGACCTGGTAGAGACCTGGTAGAGACCTGGTAGGGACCTGGTAGGGACCTGGTAGGGACCTGGTAGAGACCTGGTAGAGACCTGGTAGAGACCTGGTAGGGACCTGGTAGGGACCTGGTAGAGACCTGGTAGAGACCTGGTAGCGACCTGGTAGGGACCTGGTAGGGACCTGGTAGGGACCTGGTAGAGACCTGGTAGAGACCTGGTAGAGGCCTGGTAGAGGCCTGGTAGAGACCTGGTAGAGACCTGGTAGGGACCTGGTAGGGACCTGGTAGGGACCTGGTAGAGACCTGGTAGAGACCTGGTAGAGACCTGGTAGGGACCTGGTAGAGACCTGGTAGGGACCTGGTAGAGACCTGGTAGAGACCTGGTAGAGACCTGGTAGGGACCTGGTAGGGACCTGGTAGAGACCTGGTAGAGACCTGGTAGAGACCTGGTAGGGACCTGGTAGAGACCTGGTAGAGACCTGGTAGAGACCTGGTAGGGACCTGGTAGAGACCTGGTAGAGACCTGGTAGAGACCTGGTAGGGACCTGGTAGAGACCTGGTAGGGACCTGGTAGAGACCTGGTAGGGACCTGGTAGAGACCTGGTAGAGACCTGGTAGAGGCCTGATAGAGACCTGATAGAGACCTGGTAGAGACCTGGTAGGGACCTGGTAGAGACCTGGTAGAGACCTGATAGAGGCCTGATAGAGACCTGGTAGAGACCTGATAGAGACCTGGTAGAGACCTGGTAGAGACCTGGTAGAGACCTGGTAGGGACCTGGTAGGGACCTGGTAGGGAACTGGTAGGGACCTGGTAGGGACCTGGTAGAGACCTGGTAGAGACCTGGTAGGGACCTGGTAGAGACCTGGTAGGGACCTGGTAGGGACCTGGTAGGGACCTGGTAGAGACCTGGTAGAGACCTGGTAGGGACCTGGTAGAGACCTGGTAGAGACCTGGTAGAGACCTGGTAGGGACCTGGTAGGGACCTGGTAGAGACCTGGTAGAGACCTGGTAGAGGCCTGGTAGAGACCTGGTAGAGACCTGGTAGGGACCTGGTAGAGACCTGGTAGGGACCTGGTAGGGACCTGGTAGAGACCTGGTAGAGACCTGGTAGAGACCTGGTAGGGACCTGGTAGGGACCTGGTAGAGACCTGGTAGGGACCTGGTAGGGACCTGGTAGAGACCTGGTAGAGACCTGGTAGAGACCTGGTAGAGGCCTGGTAGGGACCTGGTAGAGACCTGGTAGAGACCTGGTAGGGACCTGGTAGGGACCTGGTAGAGAGTGTACTGAGAGAGACCTGGTAGAGACCTGGTAGGGACCTGGTAGAGACCTGGTAGAGACCTGGTAGGGACCTGGTAGAGACCTGGTAGGGACCTGGTAGAGACCTGGTAGAGACCTGGTAGGGACCTGGTAGGGACCTGGTAGGGACCTGGTAGAGACCTGGTAGGGACCTGGTAGAGACCTGGTAGAGACCTGGTAGAGGCCTGGTAGAGACCTGGTAGGGACCTGGTAGAGACCTGGTAGAGAGTGTACTGAGAGAGACCTAGTAGAGACCTGGTAGAGACCTGGTAGAGACCTGGTAGAGACCTGGTAGAGACCTGGTAGAGACCTGGTAGAGACCTGATAGAGACCTGGTAGAGACCTGGTAGAGAGCTGGTAGGGACCTGGTAGGGACCTGGTAGAGACCTGGTAGGGACCTGGTAGGGACCTGTTAGAGACCTGGTAGAGAGTGTACTGAGAGAGACCTGGTAGAGACCTGGTAGAGACCTGGTAGAGACCTGGTAGGGACCTGGTAGAGACCTGGTAGGGACCTGGTAGGGACCTGGTAGAGACCTGGTAGAGACCTGGTAGAGACCTGGTAGAGACCTGATAGAGACCTGGTAGAGACCTGGTAGGGACCTGGTAGAGACCTGGTAGAGAGCTGGTAGGCCTGAGTAGAGACCTGGTAGAGACCTGGTAGAGACCTGGTAGAGACCTGGTAGAGACCTGGTAGAGACCTGGTAGAGACCTGGTAGGGACCTGGTAGAGACCTGGTAGAGACCTGGTAGGGACCTGGTAGGGACCTGGTAGGGACCTGGTAGAGACCTGGTAGAGACCTGGTAGGGACCTGGTAGAGACCTGGTAGAGACCTGGTAGGGACCTGGTAGAGACCTGGTAGAGACCTGGTAGGGACCTGGTAGAGACCTGGTAGAGACCTGGTAGAGACCTGGTAGGGACCTGGTAGGGACCTGGTAGAGACCTGGTAGAGACCTGGTAGGGACCTGGTAGAGACCTGGTAGAGACCTGGTAGAGACCTGGTAGGGACCTGGTAGGGACCTGGTAGAGACCTGGTAGAGACCTGGTAGGGACCTGGTAGAGACCTGGTAGGGACCTGGTAGAGGCCTGGTAGGGACCTGGTAGGGACCTGGTAGAGACCTGGTAGGGACCTGGTAGAGGACCTGGTAGGGACCTGGTAGAGAGCTGGTAGAGACCTGGTAGGGACCTGGTAGAGACCTGGTAGAGAGTGTACTGAGAGAGACCTGGTAGAGACCTGGTAGAGACCTGGTAGAGACCTGGTAGGGACCTGGTAGAGACCTGGTAGAGACCTGGTAGAGACCTGGTAGGGACCTGGTAGAGACCTGGTAGAGACCTGGTAGAGACCTGGTAGAGAGTGTACTGAGAGAGACCTGGTAGAGACCTGGTAGAGAGTGTACTGAGAGAGACCTGGTAGAGACCTGGTAGAGACCTGGTAGGGACCTGGTAGAGACCTGGTAGAGACCTGGTAGAGAGTGTACTGAGAGAGACCTGGTAGGGACCTGGTAGGGACCTGGTAGAGACCTGGTAGGGACCTGGTAGAGACCTGGTAGAGACCTGATAGAGACCTGTTAGAGACCTGGTAGAGGCCTGGTAGGGACCTGGTAGAGACCTGGTAGAGACCTGGTAGGGACCTGGTAGGGACCTGGTAGAGACCTGGTAGAGGCCTGGTAGGGACCTGGTAGAGACCTGGTAGGGACCTGGTAGGGACCTGGTAGAGACCTGGTAGAGGCCTGGTAGGGACCTGGTAGAGACCTGGTAGAGACCTGGTAGGGACCTGGTAGGGACCTGGTAGAGACCTGGTAGAGACCTGGTAGAGACCTGGTAGAGACCTGGTAGTGAGCTGGTAGGGACCTGGTAGAGACCTGGTAGAGACCTGGTAGGGACCTGGTAGGGACCTGGTAGAGACCTGGTAGAGACCTGGTAGAGGCCTGGTAGGGACCTGGTAGAGACCTGGTAGAGACCTGGTAGGGACCTGGTAGGGACCTGGTAGGGACCTGGTAGAGACCTGGTAGAGACCTGGTAGAGACCTGGTAGAGAGCTGGTAGGGACCTGGTAGAGACCTGGTAGAGACCTGGTAGAGACCTGGTAGGGACCTGGTGGAGACCTGGTAGAGAGCTGGTAGGGACCTGGTAGAGACCTGGTAGAGACCTGGTAGGGACCTGGTAGAGACCTGGTAGAGAGCTGGTAGGGACCTGGTAGAGACCTGGTAGAGACCTGGTAGAGACCTGGTAGAGACCTGGTAGAGAAATCCAGAACTAGAACAAAAGCAGATAGTTGATTGTTGTGATAGAATAGGGAGAGAGAAAAGAGACAAAATAGGAGAGGGGAAAATATTCTGCCACCGGTCCCCAAGAAAAAAGAGAAGAAGAAGAGAGGAGAAGGAAAGAGAGGAGAGGAAGGTGGTATGAGAGATGAAGGGGTAATGAATGATAGATGAGTAACAGCAGTTTGTTGTGACAGCAGGTCCAGTGAGAGAGAGAGAGAGAGACGAGAGAGATAGAAAGAGAGAGCGTGTGTGTGTGTGTGTGTGTGTGTGTGTGTGTGTGTGTGTGCGCACGTGCGTGCGTGCGTGCGTGCGTGCGTGTGTGCGTGTGTGTGTGCGCGCGCGTGCGTGCGTGCGTGGGTGCGTGTGTGTGTGTGCGCGCGCGCGCGCGTGCGTGTGTGTGTGTGTGTGTATCTATAAAAAGTTCATATAACTCACAACAGAGGACTTTGATACAGACAGCGTGCAGGTTGTTCTCCGCTCTGATCACAGATCTCATCCCGATGACAAAGAGGTTCCCAAAGCATGTGATGAAGGCCATGACCCACACGGAGACCCTGAGCACCACGTTGGCTAACAGGTCCTCGAAGGAAGAGATACCGTCTGTGTTGGGCTTACACGTTCTCACGTGGGGCGCATAGGAACAGTACTGGAAGGTCTTGAAGTAGCTACGGAGAGGAGAGGAAGGGGTGGGGGATAAGTGGAGAGGAGAGGAGAGGAGAGGAGATAGGAGGAGAGGAGAGGACAGGACAGGTGAGGAGAGACTATTGCTTCTCTCACTCACTCTCTCTTTCCTTTTCTTTCCTCCGTGTGTTTTCAGTGTTTAATGAGTGACTGACCAGCAATATGGATAATGGAAACTGCAAAATGTGATATACAGGACATATAGTATAGAACATGAAAATAGTGCAAATAGTATAGAATGTGATGAACATATAGTATAGAATGTGATATACAGGACACATAGTATAGAATGTGATATACAGGACATATAGTATAGAATGTTATATACAGGATATATAGTATAGAATGTGATGAACAAATATTATAGAATGTTATATACAGGACATATAGTATAGAATGTGATATACAATACATATGATGTACAATGTTATATAGGACATATAGTATTGAAAGTGATGAATATATAGTATAGAATGTGATATACAGGACATATAGTATAGAATGTGATGAACTGATAGAATGTGATATTCAATGAAGTGATATACAATGAAGAAGTGCATTCATTAAAATCCAAAGATGATATACAATAAATATGATGTAGAATGTTATATAGGACATATAGTATTGAAAGTGATGAATATATAGTATAGAATGTGATATACAGGACATATAGTATAGAATGTGATGAACATCTAGTATAGAATGTGATATACAGGACATATAGTATAGAATGTGATGAACATCTAGTATAGAATGTGATATACAGGACATATAGTATAGAATGTGATATACAGGACATATAGTATAGAATGTGATATACAGGACATATAGTATAGAATGTGATATACAGGACATATAGTATAGAATGTGATAAACATATAGTATATAATGTGATATACAGGACATATAGTATAGAATGTGATATACAGGACACATAGTATAGAATGTGATATACAGGACATATAGTATAGAATGTGATATACAGGACATATAGTATAGAATGTGATATACAGGACACATAGTATAGAATGTGATATACAGGACATATAGTATAGAATGTGATATACAGGACATATAGTATAGAATGTGATATACAGGACACATAGTATAGAATGTGATATACAGGACATATAGTATACAATGTGATGAACATCTAGTTTAGAATGTGATATACAGGACATATAGTATAGAATGTGATGAACATATAGTATAGAATGTGATATACAGGACATATAGTATAGAATGTGATATACAGGACATATAGTATAGAATGTGATGAACATATAGTATAGAATGTGATATACAGGACATATAGTATAGAATGTGATATACAGGACACATAGTATAGAATGTGATGAACATATAGTATAGAATGTGATATACAGGACATATAGTATAGAATGTGATATACAGGACATATAGTATAGAATGTGATGAACATATAGTATAGAATGTGATATACAGGACATATAGTATAGAATGTGATATACAGGACACATAGTATAGAATGTGATGAACATATAGTATAGAATGTGATATACATATAGTATAGAATGTGATATACAGGACATATAGTATAGAATGTGATATACAGGACATATAGTATAGAATGTGATATACAGGACATATAGTATAGAATGTGATATACAGGACATATAGTATAGAATGTGATATACATATAGTATAGAATGTGATGAACATCTAGTATAGAATGTGATATACAGGACATATAGTATAGAATGTGATATACAGGACATATAGTATAGAATGTGATGAACATATAGCATAGTGTAGAATGTGAATGTGTACATACATGTGTGAGAGCTTTCCCATGGGTAGAAACATCTTCGTCTGGATGTTTGGAATCTCAATACCTTCCAGACCACTACAGACAAGACAACACTGTTTATTAAGTTGAGTTGATTAATTATCAGCATAGTCAACATTTATCTTCATGTAGTGTGCTGTAGTGGTATGTTCTGGTAGTGTATCGTACTGGTAGGTAATGGTAGGTACTTGTAGATACTGGTAGGTACTGGTAGTGTACTGTACTGGTAGGTAATCATAGTGTACTGTACTGGTAGATAATGGTAGTGTACTGATAGGTAATGGTAGTGTACAGTACTGGTAGGTAATGGTAGGTAATGGTAGGTACTTGTAGGTACTGGTAGTGTACTGTACTGGTAGGTAATCATAGTGTACTGTACTGGTAGATAATGGTAGTGTACTGGTAGGTAATGGTAGTGTACAGTACTGGTAGGTAATGGTAGTGTACTGTACTGGTAGGTAATGTACTGGTAGGTAATGGTAGTGTACTGTACTGGTAGGTACTGGTAGTGTACAGTACTGGTAGGTAATGTACTGGTAGGTAATGTACTGGTAGGTAATGGTAGTGTACTGTACTGGTAGTGTACTGAACTGGTAGGTAATGTACTGGTAGGTAATGGTAGTGTTCTGTACTGGTAGGTAATGGTAGTGTACTGTACTGGTGGTGTACTGTACTGGTAGGTAATGTACTGGTAGGTAATGGTAATGCACTGTACTGGTAGGTAATGGTAGTGTACTGTGCTGGTAGGTAATGGTAGTGTACTGTACTGGTAGTGTACTGTACTGGTAGGTAATGTACTGGTAGGTGATGTACTGGTAGGTAAGGGTAGTGTACGGTACTGGCAGGTAATGTACTGGTAGGCAATTGTAGTGTACTGAACTGGTAGTGTACTGTACTGGTAGTGTACTGTACTGGTAGGTAATGTACTGGTAGGTAATGGTAATGTACTGGTAGGTAATGGTAGTGTACTGTACTGGCAGGTAATGTACTGGTAGGTAATGGTAGTGTACTGTACTTGTAGGTAATGGTAGTGTACTGTACTGGTAGGTAATGTACTGGTAGATAATGGTAGTGTACTGTACTGGCAGGTAATGTACTGGTAGGTAATGGTAGTGTACTGTGCTGGTAGGTAATGGTAGTGTACTGTACTGGTAGTGTATGGTACTGGTAGGCAATGGTAGTGTTCTGTACTGGTAGGTGATGGTAGTGTACTGTACTGGTAGGTAATGTACTGGTAGGTAATGTACTGGTAGGTAACGGTAATGTACTGTACTGGTAGGTAATGGTAGTGTACTGTGCTGGTAGGTAATGGTAGTGTACTGTACTGGTAGTGTTCTGTACTGGTAGGTAATGTACTGGTAGGTAATGGTAGTGTACTGTACTGGTAGGTAATGGTAGTGTACTGTACTGTACTGTACTGGTAGGTAATGGTAGTGTACGGTACTGGTAGGTACTGGTAGGTAATGGTAGTGTATGGTACTGGTAGGTAATGTACTGGTAGGTAATGGTAGTGTACTGTAGTGGTAGGTAACGGTAGTGTCCGGTACTGGGGGGTAATGTACTGGTAGGGAATGGTAGTGTACGGTACTTGTAGATAATGGTAGTGTACTGTACTGGTAGGTAATGTACTGGTAGATAATGGTAGTGTACTGTACTGGTAGGTAATGGTAGTGTTCTGTGCTGGTAGGTAATGGTAGGTAAATGTAGTGTACTGTACTGGTAGGTAATGTACTGGTAGGTACTGGTTGTGTACGGTACTGGAAGGTACAGGTAATGTACTGTGCTGGTAGGCTAGGCTATGCAGTATGTGGTCTACTCACAGGGACTGGAGCTGGGTCAGGTCATCAAAGTGACCCGGGTGGATGTGGAACAAAGGATTATGGGATATGTTCCTGTCACAACAGGTAAAAAACAAGTAAACAAGTGATTCTGTCTGACAGGCAGACAGACCTGTATGGTTTTCCCTGGCTGTGAGGATGAAACTAACTGGCTATTGTTATCTCAGCAGAGGAGAAGGCTCCAGAGTCATGTATCCTGTGACTAACAGTTTTTAACTGTCAACATCTTCTCCTCTGCTGAGTTTTTAACTGGTACTAGAACAACATTCGTCACTTTTTAAGCCCTGTTTGTCAGGTGTAATGCCATGTTGCAGGGCTAGTGGAGAAAATATTGCCAGGGATAGTGGAGGAGATGTTGCCAGGGCTAGTGGAGGAGATGTTGCCAGGGATAGTGGAGAAGATGTTGCCAGGGCTAGTGGAGGAGATGTTGCCAGGGCTAGTGGAGAAGATGTTGCCAGGTTGGCGGAGAAGATGTTGCCAGTTATGGTGGAGAAGAAATTGCCAGGGAAAGTGGAGGAGATATTGCTAGGGCTAGTGGAGTAGATGTTGCCAGGGTTAGTGGAGAAGATGTTGCTAGGGTAAGTGGAGAAGCTGTTGCCAGGGCAGGTGGAGAAGATGTTGCAGGGCTAATGGAGAAGATGTTGCCAGGGCTAGTGGAGAAGATGTTGCCAGGGAAAGTGGAGAACATGTTGCCAGAGATAGTGGAGAAGATGTTGCAGGGCTCGTGGAGAAGTTGTTGCAGGGCTAGTGGAGAAGTTGTTGCAGGGCTAGTGGAGAAGATGTTGCCAGGGCTCGTGGAGAAGATGTTGAAGGGCTAGTGGAGAAGATGTTGCAGGGGTAATGGAGAAGATGTTGCCAGTATTAATGGAGAAGATGTTGCAGGGCTAGTGGAGAAGATGTTGCAAGGGCTAGTGGAGAAGATGTTGCAGGGCTAGTGGAGAAGATATTACCAGTTATGGTGGAGAAGATTTTGCAGGGCTAGTGGAGAAGATGTTGCCAAGGCTAGTGGAGAGAATGTTGCCAGGGATAGTGGAGAAGATGTTGCCAGGGCTAGTGGAGAACATGTTGCCAGGGATAGTGGAGGAGATGTTGCAGGGATAGTGGAGAAGATGTTGCCAGAGATAGTGGAGAAGATGTTGCAAGGGCTAGTGGAGAAGATGTTGCAGGGCTAGTGGAGAAGATGTTGCAGGGCTAGTGGAGAAGATGGTGCCAGGGATAGTGGAGAAGATGTTGAAGGGATAGTGGAGAAGATATTGCCAGTTATGGTGGAGAATATTTTGCAGGGCTAGTGGAGAAGATGTTGCAGGGCTAGTGGAGAAGATGTTGCAGGGCTAGTGGAGAAGATATTGCCAGTTATGGTGGAGAAGATGTTGCAAGTTATGGTGGAGAAGATGTTGCCAGGACTAGTGGAGAAGTTGTTGCAGGGCTAGTGGAGAAGATTTTGCCAGTTATGGTGGAGAAGATGTTGCAATTTATGTTGGAGAAGATGTTGCCAGGACTAGTGGAGAAGTTGTTGCCAAAGCTAGTGGAGAAGATGTTGCCAGGTTAATGGACAATATTTTGATAGGGATATTGGAGAAGATGCTGCCAGGTTGGTGGAGAATATATTTTCAGGGCTAGTGGAGAAGATGTTGCCAAGGCTAGTTGAGAAGATGTTGCAGGGCTAGTGGAGAAGATGTTGGCAGTTATGGTGGAGAAGATTTTGCAGGGCTAGTAGAGAAGATGTTGCCACGACTAGTGGAGAAGATGTTGCAGGGCTAGTGGAGAAAGATGTTGGCAGTTATGGTGGAGAAGATGTTGCAGGGCTAGTGGAGAAGATGTTGCCAGTTATGGTGGAGAAGATGTTGAAGGGCTAGTGGAGAAGTTGTTGCCAGGGCTAGTGGAGAAGATGTTGCCAGGTTAGTGGAGAAGATATTGCCAGTTATGGTGGAGAAGATTTTGCAGGGCTAGTGGAGAAGATGTTGCCAAGGATAGTGGAGAAGATGTTGCCAGTTATGGTGGAGAAGATGTTGCCAGGACTAGTGGAGAAGTTGTTGCCAAGGCTAGTGGAGAAGATGTTGCCAGGTTAGTGGACAAGATTTTGATAGGGATAGTGGAGAAGATGTTGATAGGGATATTGGAAAAGATGTTGCCAGGTTGGTGGAGAAGATATTTTCAGGGTTAGTGGAGAAGATGTTACCAGGTTAGTGGAGAACATGTTGCCAGGTTGTTGGAAAATATATTTCCAGGGTTAGTGAAGAAGATATTTCCAAGGTTACTGGAGAAGCGGACATAAATAGTTCTGTATTATGTGACTCACAGTGTGAGGAAACTTTAAGCTCTTAAAAATGTTCAATTGAGGTATAAAGCAGCATATATTTTATTTCTTAAGTCCTATTTGTGAGATGTAATGCCATATACTATAGTACATCAGCAGTAATATACACTCTTAGAAATATAGTGCTATCTCAAAACATGAAGTTAAGCTTTATTTATACCGCACATTTCAGACATAAAAAGGGAAACATTTACTACACAACAAACATAAGAGAATGAAAAACTGAAGAATAACAATAAAAACATAACAACTAAAAAGCACCCAGAGGAAAAGCAAAGCTAAAAAATATGTTTTAAGATCTATTTTAAATATGTCCACAGTTCCAGCCCCCATCAGGTTCTCTGACAGCCTATTCCAGAAAATGGGGGCATAGTAACTAAAGGCTGTCTCTCCATGCCTCTTGGTCCCAGGCTGGGGGTATAGTAACTAAAGGCTGTCTCTCCATGCCTCTTGGTCCCAGGCTGGGGGTATAGTAACTAAAGGCTGTCTCTCCATGCCTCTTGGTCCCAGGCTGGGGGTATAGTAACTAAAGGCTGTCTCTCCATGCCTCTTGGTCCCAGGCTGGGGGTATAGTAACTAAAGGCTGTCTCTCCATGCCTCTTGGTCCCAGGCTGGGGGTATAGTAACTAAAGGCTGTCTCTCCATGCCTCTTGGTCCCAGGCTGGGGGTATAGTAACTAAAGGCTGTCTCTCCATGCCTCTTGGTCACAGGCTGGGGGTATAGTAACTAAAGGCTGTCTCTCCATGCCTCTTGGTCCCAGGCTGGGGGTATAGTAACTAAAGGCTGTCTCTCCATGCCTCTTGGTCCCAGGCTGGTGGTATAGTAACTAAAGGCTGTCTCTCCATGCCTCTTGGTCCCAGGCTGGTGGTATAGTAACTAAAGGCTGTCTCTCCATGCCTCTTGGTCCCAGGCTGGGGGTATAGTAACTAAAGGCTGTCTCTCCATGCCTCTTGGTCCCAGGCTGGGGGTATAGTAACTAAAGGCTGTCTCTCCATGCCTCTTGGTCCCAGGCTGGTGGTATAGTAACTAAAGGCTGTCTCTCCATGCCTCTTGGTCCCAGGCTGGGGGTATAGTAACTAAAGGCTGTCTCTCCATGCCTCTTGGTCCCAGGCTGGGGGTATAGTAACTAAAGGCTGTCTCTCCATGCCTCTTGGTCCCAGGCTGGGGGTATAGTAACTAAAGGCTGTCTCTCCATGCCTCTTGGTCCCAGGCTGGGGGTATAGTAACTAAAGGCTGTCTCTCCATGCCTCTTGGTCCCAGGCTGGGGGTATAGTAACTAAAGGCTGTCTCTCCATGCCTCTTGGTCCCAGGCTGGGGGTATAGTAACTAAATGCTGTCTCTCCATGCCTCTTGGTCCCAGGCTGGGGGTATAGTAACTAAAGGCTGTCTCTCCATGCCTCTTGGTCCCAGGCTGGGGGTATAGTAACTAAAGGCTGTCTCTCCATGCCTCTTGGTCCCAGGCTGGGGGTATAGTAACTAAAGGCTGTCTCTCCATGCCTCTTGGTCCCAGGCTGGGGGTATAGTAACTAAAGGCTGTCTCTCCATGCCTCTTGGTCCCAGGCTGGGGGTATAGTAACTAAATGCTGTCTCTCCATGCCTCTTGGTCCCAGGCTGGGGGTATAGTAACTAAAGGCTGTCTCTCCATGCCTCTTGGTCCCAGGCTGGGGGTATAGTAACTAAAGGCTGTCTCTCCATGCCTCTTGGTCCCAGGCTGGGGGTATAGTAACTAAAGGCTGTCTCTCCATGCCTCTTGGTCCCAGGCTGGGGGTATAGTAACTAAAGGCTGTCTCTCCATGCCTCTTGGTCCCAGGCTGGGGGTATAGTAACTAAAGGCTGTCTCTCCATGCCTCTTGGTCCCAGGCTGGGGGTATAGTAACTAAAGGCTGTCTCTCCATGCCTCTTGGTCCCAGGCTGGGGGTATAGTAACTAAAGGCTGTCTCTCCATGCCTCTTGGTCCCAGGCTGGTGGTATAGTAACTAAAGGCTGTCTCTCCATGCCTCTTGGTCCCAGGCTGGGGGCATAGTAACTAAAGGCTGTCTCTCCATGCCTCTTGGTCCCAGGCTGGGGGTAGAGTAACTAAAGGCTGTCTCTCCATGCCTCTTGGTCCTGGGCTTTAGGATAGTTATAAGGCCAGAGAACATTAGGGACCTACTGGGTACATAACTTAAAAGCATGTCTGATATGTATTGGGGTGAACAATGATGGATTGATAAAAAAAAAAAACTCTCAACCGGTTAAATAGGTCTTTATCCTATTTAGAACTGGACCAGAGAGGCCAACCCACCTCTCCAGTCTGTCCAGAAGGACATCATGGTCAACAGTGTTGAAGGCAGCAATTAAATCAAAGAATACAAGGACAGAGAGCTGTTTGGCATCTGTGTTCGCTCTAAGATCATGTACCACTTTACCTAATCCCGTCTCTGTGCTGTGGTGAGCACTTAAAACATTATTTATCTGTTTGAAAACCAATTTCTCCAGAATTTTCCTTAAGAGTTGAAGTTTGGAGATTGGCCAAAAATTGTTAAGTGCTGAAGAATGTAGATTACTTTTCTTCAGAAGGGGTTTCATTATAACAGTTTTTAGTGCATTGGGGAAAGTGTCTGTGAACAGGAAGTGATTAACACAATAGCTTGCACTTCTTCGGATATGCAATTAAAAACTGTTTTGAAGAAGGTGGTTGAGAGAAGGCAGGTAGAAGGTGATATCACTTTCCTTGGCATGTCTGTGTCAACCAGGGAAAATATATCCATAGTGCCTTTGCGTGGTAGGCTAGGGTACTGTCAGGTCTGCTCCCGCTCCCCATCTCTGGCACTCGAGGTCGGCAGGCTGCTCATCATTACGCACACCTGTCACCATCGTCACGCGCACCAGCGCTTCATCGGACTCACCTGGACTCCATCACGTCATTGATTGCCTCCCCTAAATCTGTCACTTCCTCAGTTTCATTTCCGTAACTGCATTAAGTCCTCACCCTGTACTTGCTTCCCGTCTCCCAGCGTCTGTAGTTACGGAACCGTTACAGAATGCAGGTGTCGCTGCCGAAGCAACCGGGGATGCCTCAGCTGGCTAACAAGCCTTGGTTGGCTCGCCCTGCTCCCACGCCACGCCTAGTCCGGCTCGCCAGGCTCCCACGCCTCGGCCTGCTCACCAGGCTCCCACGCCACGCCTCGGCCGGCTCACCAGGCTCCCACGCCTCGGCCGGCTCGCCAGGCTCCCACGCCACGCCTAGTCCGGCTCGCCAGGCTCCCACGCCTCGGGCTGCTCACCAGGCTCCCACGCCACGCCTCGGCCGGCTCACCAGGCTCCCACGCCTCGGCCGGCTCGCCAGGCTCCCACGCCACGCCTAGTCCGGCTCACCAGGCTCCCACGCCTCGGCCTGCTCACCAGGCTCCCACGCCACGCCTAGTCCGGCTCACCAGGCTCCCACGCCACGCCTCGGCCTGCTCACCAGGCTCCCACGCCACGCCTAGTCCGGCTCACCAGGCTCCCACGCCTCGCCCTGCTCACCAGGCTCCCACGCCACGCCTAGTCCGGCTCACCAGGCTCCCACGCCACGCCTAGTCCGGCTCGGCCGGCTCCCACGCCTCGCCCTGCTCACCAGGCTCCCACGCCACGCCTAGTCCGGCTCACCAGGCTCCCACGCCACGCCTAGTCCGGCTCGGCCGGCTCCCACGCCTCGCCTCGGCCGGCTCGCCAGGCTCCCACGCCACGCCTAGTCCGGCTCGCCAGGCTCCCACGCCTCGGCCTGCTCACCAGGCTCCCACGCCTCGGCCTGCTCACCAGGCTCCCACGCCACGCCTCGGCCGGCTCACCAGGCTCCCACGCCACGCCTAGTCCGGCTCGGCCGGCTCCCACGCCACGCCTCGGCCTGCTCGGCCGGCTCCCACGCCTCGCCCTGCTCACCAGGCTCCCACGCCACGCCTAGTCCGGCTCACCAGGCTCCCACGCCACGCCTAGTCCGGCTCACCAGGCTCCCACGCCACGCCTAGTCCGGCTCGGCCGGCTCCCACGCCACGCCTCGGCCGGCTCGCCAGGCTCCCACGCCTCGGCCGGCTCGCCAGGCTCCCACGCCACGCCTAGAAAGTGTGTGCCGTCAGGCCTGCAGGGAAGCTAAAGTCATCCCGCTACCCAAGAAAAGTAAAGCCCCGTTTACAGGCTCAAGTAGCCGACCAATCCGCCTGTTACCAACCCTTAGTAAACTTCCGTAAAATATTGTGTTTTACCAGATACAATGCTATTTCACAGTAACAAACAAACTCTCAGCGCGCATCTAGAAAAGGAAATTCAACAAGCACAGCACTTAGACACATATGACTGATGATTGGCTGAGAGAAATTGATTATAAAATTATTGTGGGGGCTGTCTTGCTAGACTTCAGTGCAGCTTTTGACATTATTGATCATAGCCTGCTGCTGGAAAAACGTACGTGTTATGTCTTTACACCCCCTGCTATAATATGGATAAAGGGTTACTTGTCTAACAGAAGACAGAGGGTGTTCTTTAATGGAAGAATCTCAAACATAATCCAGGTAGAAGCAAGAATTCCCCAGCGTAGCTTTTCAGGCCCCTTGCTTTGTTCAATCTTTACTAACGACATGCCACTGAGTAAAGCCAGTGTGTCTACGTATGCGGATGACTCAACACTATACACATCAGTGACTGAAATGACTGCAACGCAGCTGTAGTTAGTTTCGAAATGGGTAGCAAGGAATTAGTTAGTCCTAAATATTTACAAAACTAAAAGCATTGTATTTGGGTTAAATCATTCACTAAACCCTAAACCTCAACTTCATCTCATAATGAATAATGTTGAAATTGAGCAAGTTGAGGTGACTAAACTGCTTGGAGTTATCCTGGATTGTAAACTACCCTGTTCTGAGCCAATTGCAATTTCCCTAAGTCCCTCTTTGTGGCACCTGACCACACTACTGAACAGTAGTCCAGGTGAGACAAAACCAAGGCCTGTAGGACCTGACTTGTTGATAGTGTTGTTAAGAAGGCAGAGCAGTGCTTTATTATGGACAGACTTCTCCCCATCTTAACTACTGTTGTATCAATATGTTTTGACCATGACAGCACGGCTGGCCCTTAAAAGTCATGGAGAGTTAGCATGCATGTCAATTTCTCATGGATCAAAGTGGAAGAGAGATTGACTTACTCATCACTTGTTTTTGTAAGAGCTGAAGGTAACGAGCTGTCTGTATAAAATACTAGCACACAGCTCAGACACCCATGCATACTCCACAAGTCATGCCACCTGAGGTCTCTTCACAATCCCCAAGTCCAGAACAGAGTATGGGAGGCACACTGTCACGTCCTGACCAGTATAGGTGTTATTTGTTTTGTAGGTTGGTCAGGACGTGGCAGAGGGTATTTGTTTTATGTGGTTCGGGGGTTATGTGTATTGTAGAGGGGTGTTTTATTTATGTATTCCGGGGTTTTGGTGTATGTTCTGGGTTTTGTATTCTAGGTTTGTTTTCTAGTTTGTTTATTTCTGTGTGGTCTGTATGGCTCCCGATCAGGAACAGCTGTACGTCGTTGTTCCTGATTGGGAGTCATATATTAGTTGCGTGTTTTCACCTGGGGATTTGTGGGTAGTTGATTTTGCACTGCTTGTTATTATAGCCTGTAAAACTGTTCCTGTCGTTTCTTTGTTTATTGTTTTTCCGTGTTCACATTTTAATAAATAATAATGATGAGCACGCAACCCGCTGCGCCTTGGTCCTCTCTCTCTCCTACGACAGCCGTTACACACACAGTACTACACAGAACTCTATTCAACATCAGGTAATTGATGTAAGCAGTAGAATCAGATTTAAAAAGCAAGTAAAAATACATCTTATGGAACAGCGCGGACTGTGAAGTAACACAAACATAGGCACAGACGGTTGCCTTGGCAACAACTAATGGGGATCCATAACAAATACAAATACAAGAGGCTCTCTGTTTGGATGTGTCCTATTTAAACCTTAATAGGAGACATGGCATCAATGGTTGCCCTTCATTTACTGTTAAAGTTATCAACTAAATCATCACAAGGGGAAGGCAGAATAGGTGACGCAGTATTGTTCAGACACTCAATAAAATCTCTATCAACTTCAGAGGTAAGATAGCGTTTCTTAATAATAATGAGTTCAGTATTACCCTGTTCTGTGGGCATCAAGG
The DNA here is from genome assembly GCF_965601325.2 of Salmo salar. Lineage (NCBI taxonomy): Eukaryota > Metazoa > Chordata > Actinopteri > Salmoniformes > Salmonidae > Salmo > Salmo salar. The sequence continues at coordinate 92,084,467 of NC_138294.1, read as the reverse complement.
TAGTATAAATCCCCAGTGGTGATCAGATAAAGCAACATCAACAATAGAGGATATGTCAATAGAAAATCCCTTGGTAATAACCAGGTCCAGAGTATGGCTGTGGTTAAAGATGGGCCTAGTAGAAAGCCCCTTGGTAATAACCAGGTCCAGAGTATGGCTGTGGTTATGGGTGGGCCCAGTAGAAAGCCCCTTGGTAATAACCAGGTCCAGAGTATGGCTGTGGTTAAGGATTGGCCCAGTAGAAAGCCCCTTGGTAATAACCAGGTCCAGAGTATGGCTGTGGTTAAGGATTGGCCCAGTAGAAAGCCCCTTGGTAATAACCAGGTCCAGAGTATGGCTGTGGTTATGGGTGGGCCCAGTAGAAAGCCCCTTGGTATTAACCAGGTCCAGAGTATGGCTGTGGTTAAAGATGGGCCTAGTAGAAAGCCCCTTGGTAATAACCAGGTCCAGAGTATGGCTGTGGTTATGGGTGGGCCCAGTAGAAAGCCCCTTGGTAATAACCAGGTCCAGAGTATGGCTGTGGTTATGGGTGGGCCCAGTAGAAAGCCCCTTGGTAATAACCAGGTCCAGAGTATGGCTGTGGTTAAGGATTGGCCCAGTAGAAAGCCCCTTGGTAATAACCAGGTCCAGAGTATGGCTGTGGTTAAAGATGGGCCTAGTAGAAAGCCCCTTGTTAATAACCAGGTCCAGAGTATGGCTGTGGTTAAGGATTGGCCCAGTAGAAAGCCCCTTGGTAATAACCAGGTCCAGAGTATGGCTGTGGTTATGGGTGGGCCCAGTAGAAAGCCCCTTGGTAATAACCAGGTCCAGAGTATGGCTGTGGTTATGGGTGGGCCCAGTAGAAAGCCCCTTGGTAATAACCAGGTCCAGAGTATGGCTGTGGTTATGGGTGGGCCCAGTAGAAAGCCCCTTGGTAATAACCAGGTCCAGAGTATGGCTGTGGTTAAGGATTGGCCCAGTAGAAAGCCCCTTGGTAATTACCAGGTCCAGAGTATGGCTGTGGTTAAAGATGGGCCCAGTAGAAAGCCCCTTGGTATTAACCAGGACCAGAGTATGGCTGTGGTTGTGGGTGGGCCCAGTAGAAAGCCCCTTGGTAATAACCAGGTCCAGAGTATGGCTGTGGTTATGGGTGGGCCCAGTAGAAAGCCCCTTGGTAATAACCAGGTCCAGAGTATGGCTGTGGTTATGGGTGGGCCCAGTAGAAAGCCCCTTGGTAATAACCAGGTCCAGAGTATGGCTGTGGTTATGGGTGGGCCCAGTAGAAAGCCCCTTGGTAATTACCAGGTCCAGAGTATGGCTGTGGTTGTGGGTGGGCCCAGCAGGTAGCCTAGTGGTTAGAGTGTAGGGGGGGCAGGTAGCCTAGTCGTTAGTGTAGGGCCAGTAACTGAAAGGTTGCAAGTTCGAATCCCCGAGCTGACAAGGTACAAATCTGTTGTTCTGCCCCTGAACAAGGCAGTTAACCCACTGTTCCTAGGCCGTCATTGAAAATAAGAATTTGTTCTGACTTGCCTAGTTAAATAAAGGTAAAAAATTAAATATAGTGCACTAGTTTTGACCAGAGACCAACGGGAATAGTGTGCCATTTTGGAACACAGTTTTTGTGACTCACAGTTTGACGAGGGACTTTAAGCTCTTAAAGGTGTTGTTGGGGAGCTCCTTAATCCGGTTGTTAGAGAGGTCTCTAAAAAAACAGGCAGAGTAAAGAAGAGAGCCACGGGAGAGAGAGAAGGAGGGGGGCGAGAGAGAGAGAAGAGAGAAGAGAAAAACAGATTTAAAATAAACGAAAGGTGAAATTGGATGAAATAGCAGAAATCCCCATACACTTCTCCCTCCTTGCAGCGTTTTACTATTTAATTAAAATAGTACACGTTTCAAGCTACTGAGTTTCATCCATTGGGAATGTATCCTTTTTTTCTCAGTTTATAACAGAATGACATGTCAGTGTATCAGAGCTGCATCCCAAATGAGCCCTTTTCCGTATATAGTGCACTATATTTTACCAAGGCCCATAGAGCTCTGTTCAACAGTAACACACTATAAAGAGAACAGGCGGCCATTTGGGACGGAAACCCAGAATGTCTGAATGAGGGAATGATTTCTACTCACAGTTCTTCCAGCAACACCAGAGTCTGAAAAGAGTGTACAGGAAGAGTATGAATCCTGTTGTTCATCAGGAGGCTAACGGGGAGAGAGAATTACTATAGTTTAATGGTTTCCACTACTTATTTATCACACACACACACACACACACACGCACACACACACACACACACACACACACACACACACACACACACACACACACACACACACACACACACACACACACACACACACCTCAGTGAGTGAATGTCGGAGTCACAACCACCAAATGAAAAACTTCCAGACAGTCCCACAGGCACAGAGAGGCAGAAACTCTACTACTTACACCTCCCCCATATCTTACCACCCCTCCCCCACACATCTTACTACACCTCCCCCACACATCTTACCAAACCTCCCCCCCACATCTTACCACACCTCCCCCCACATCTTACCACACCTCCCCCATATCTTACTACACCTCCCCCATATCTTACCACACCTCCCCCACATCTTACCACAACCTCCCCCCACATCTTACCACACCTCCCCCATATCTTACTACACCTCCCCCATATCTTACCACACCTCCCCCACATCTTACCACACCTCCCCCCACATCTTACCACACCTCCCCCATATCTTACCACACCTCCCCCACATCTTACCACACCTCCCCCACATCTTACCACACCTCACCCCACATCTTACCACATCTCCCACATCTTACTACACCTCCCCCACATCTTACTACACCTCCCCCACATCTTACCACACCTCCCCCCCACATCTTACCACATCTCCCCCCACATCTTACCACACCTCCCCCATATCTTACCACACCTCCCCCCCACATCTTACCACACCTCCCCCCCACATCTTACCACACCTCCCCCCCACATCTTACCACATCTCCCCCCACATCTTACCACACCTCCCCCCCACATCTTACCACACCTCCCCCCCACATCTTACCACACCTCCCCCACATCTTACCACACCTCCCCCATATCTTACCACACCTCCCCCCATCTTACCACACCTCCCCCATATCTTAACACACCTCCCCCACATCTTACCACATCTCCCCCCACATCTTACCACACCTCCCCCACATCTTACTACACCTCCCCCACATCTTACCACACCCCCCCACATCTTATCACACCCTCCCCCACATCTTACCACACCTTCCCCCACATCTTACCACCCCCCCATCTTACCACACCTCCCCCCCACATCTTACCACACCTCCCCCCCACATCTTACCACACCTCCCCCAATCTTACCACATCTCCCCCCATCTTACCAAACCTCCCCCATATCTTACCACACCTCCCCCCACATCTTACCAAACCTCCCCCACATCTTACCACACCTCCTCCCAATCTTACCACACCTCCCCCCACATCTTACCACACCTCCCCACACCTCCCCCATATCTTACCACATCTCCCCCATCCTACCACATCTCCCCCATATCTTACCACACCTCCCCCACATCCTACCACACCTCCCCCCAATCTTACTACACCTCCCCCCACATCTTACCACACCTCCCCCCACATCTTACCACACCTCCCCCACTCTTACCACCCCCCCTCTTACCACCCTCCCCCACATCTTACCACACCTCCCCCCCACATCTTACCACACCTCCCCCCCACATCTTACCACACCCCCCCTCCCCCCCCCCATCACCCCTCCCCCTTCACCACCCCCCCACCTCCCCCCCCCCCAATCTTACCAAACCTCCCCCACATCTTACCACATCTCCCCCCATCTTACCAAACCTCCCCATATCTTACCACACCCCTCCCCCACATCTTACCACACCTCCCTCCCACATCTTACCACACCTCCCCCACATCTTACCACACCTCCCCCACATCTTACCACACTCCCCCATCCTACCACATCTCCCCCATATCTTACCCCACCTCCCCCACATCTTACCACACCTCCCCCACATCTTACCACACCTCCCTCCCATCTCCTACCACACCTCCCCTCACATCTTGATTTTTTTGTCATTTCCGGTCACAGCTTGTAGACTTGTTTACGTGCTGCTGTGCGTTTTGTGGCCAACCTTACTTTGCTACTTTACGGTTTCTACTTTTTAATGACCGTTTATACTTTTTTAGTTTTTCCATCCCTCAACTTTTTTCATTCAACTTTTTCACCCCAGACTCTTTATCTGGACGTGGTTCGTCAGGACCTCCACCAGCCGAAGCTAAGTAGTAACATTAACATGATGCCTTCTAATTGCAGTCGCTGTACTCATAATATACTGGAGAACAATCGCCTTATGGCGAGGATAGCCGTGCTGGAAGCCCAACTTCAGACGCAGTCGTTAGGGAAGGGCAATTTAAGTGTAGGAAAGGATGAAACAGCATCTGTGCCACCAGTACGTACAGATAGTAACGTTAGTATAAATCCCCTCGCACGGTCCCCGCAGCCGGACAACTTTCTCATGGCTTCTGGAAGGAAATGCTGTAGGAAAGGTCAACCGATGATGCTCATTCAGCCGACAGAAACTTTCAACCGGTTCTCCCCATTAAGCAGCGAGTCGGAGTCAGAGGCCGAGCCTTCTCTGGTCTCTACTCCTCCCGTTACGGGGTCTGAGACGTCGAAGCCTCCCACCATTAGCTCTGACAAATTGAAAACCCTAGTCATTGGCGACTCCATTACCCGCAGTATTAGACTTAAAACGAATCATCCAGCGACCATACACTGTTTACCGGGGGGCAGGGCTACCGACGTTAAGGCTAATCTGAAGATGGTGCTGGCTAAGGCTAAAACTGGTGAGTGTAGAGAGTATAGGGATATTGTTATCCACGTCGGCACCAACGATGTTAGGATGAAACAGTCAGAGGTCACCAAGCGCAACATAGCATTCAGCGTGTAAATCAGCTAGAAAGATGTGTCGGCATCGAGTAATTGTTTCTGGCCCCCTCCCAGTTAGGGGGAGTGATGAGCTCTACCGCAGAGTCTCACAACTCAATCGCTGGTTGAAAACTGTTTTCTGCCGCTCCCAAAAGATAGAATTTGTAGATAATTGGCCCTCTTTCTGGGACTCACCCATAAACAAGGCCAAGCTTGGCCTTGTGAGGAGTGACGGACTCCATCCTAGCTGGAGGGGTGCTCTCATCTTATCTACGAACATAGACAGGGCTCTAACTCCTCTAGCTCCACAATGAAATAGGGTGCAGGCCAGGCAGAAGGCTGTTAGCCAGCCTGCCAGCTTAGCGGAGTCTGCCACTAGCACAGTCAGTGTAGTCAGCTCAGCTATGCCCATTGAGACCCTGTCTGTGCCTCGATCTAGGTTGGGAAAAACTAAACATGGCGGTGTTCGCCTTAGCAATCTCACTGGAATAAAGACCTCCTCCATTCCTGCCATTATTGAAAGAGATTGTGATGCCTCACATCTCAAAATGGGGCTACTTAATGATACATCCCTCACTTTGTCACGAATTCCGCTGAAGTCGGCTCCTCTCCTTGTTCGGGCGACGTTCGGCCGTCGACGTCACCAGCTTTCTAGCCATCGCCGCTCCATTTTTTAATTGTTCCATTTGTTTTGTCTTGTTCCCTGCACACCTGGTTTACATTCCCCAATCACACTACAGGTATTTATTCCTCTGTTCCCCTCCATGTCTTTGTGTGAAATTGTTTCGTGTTACATGTTTGAGGTTACGCGCCAGGCTGGTGTTAATGATCCGTCTTATTGCACGAAGTATATTTATTTGATATCATTAGCTTTTGTGATTGTGTTTTGCGCTCTGCACTTTTGCTATTGTGGCTGGAGGTTTTGACGCAGTTGCGTCCGTCTGCTGTTTTCTCCTGCCTCAATAAAGTGTGCGCCTGTTCACAACTCTCTGCTCTCCTGCACCTGACTTCGCTACCAGTACACACCACCTTGACACACTCCCAAGGCAGTTATAGTCACTATACAAACACACCTCGCCCACATACACTATATACACAAAAGTATGTGGACACCCATTCAAATTAGTGGATTTCGGCTATTTCAGTCACACACGTTGCTGACAGGTGTATAAAATCGAGCACACAGCCATGCAATCTCCATAGACAAACACGTGGCAGTAAAATGGCCTGTACTGAAGAGCTCAGGGACTTTCAATGTGGCACCGTCGTATGATGACATCACGTTTGTCAAATTTCGGCCCTGCTAGAGCTTCCCCGGTTATTGTGAAGTGGAAACGTCTACGAGCAACAAAGGCTCAGCCTCGAAGTGGTAGAACACGCAAGCTCACAGAACGGAACCGACGAGTGCTGTAGCAAGTATCGCTGACACATCGTCTGTCCTCGGTTGCAACACTCACTACCAAGTTCCAAACTGTTCGTCAGGAGCTTTATGAAATGGGTTTCCATGGCCGAGCTGCTGCACACAAGTCGAAGATCACCATCTGCAATGCCAAGCGTTGGCTGGAGTGGTGTAAAACTCGACGTCATTGGACTCTGGAGCAGTGGAAACGTGTTCTCTGGAGTGATAAATCATGCTACACCAACAGATGCCAGGAGAACGCTGCCTGCCCTAATGCATAGTGCCAACTGTAAAGTTTGGTGGAGGAGGAATAATGGTCTGGGGCTGTTTGTCATGGTTTGGGGTAGGCCCCTTAGTTCCAGTGAAGGGAAATCTTAACGCTACAGCATACAATGACATTCTAGATGATTCTGTGCTTCCAACTTTGTGGCAACAGTTTGGGTAAGGCCCTATCCTGTTTCAGCACAACAGTCGCCCTGTGCACAAAGGTTCATACAGAAATGGTTTGTTGAGATCTTTGTGAAAGAACTTGACTGGCCTGCACAGAGCCCTGACCTCAAGCCCATCGAACACCTTTGGGAGTGATGACCAACTCAATATGAATCCCCGATATTAGTGCCATGATTTTGGAATGAGATATTTGACGAGCAGGTGTCCACATACTTTTGGTCATGTTGTGTATGTATATCAATGAATTGGTGAGGACTCTAGAACAGTCTGCAGCACCTGACCTCAACCTAGTAATCTCTGAAATAAAATGTTTACTGTTTTCTGATGATCTGGTGCTTCTGTCCCCAACCAAGTAGGGCATACTAGATAATAGTAATAGCACCTAGATAATTTACACAGATTCTATCAGACTTGGGCCCTGACAGTGAAATTAGTAAGGCAAAAATAATGGTGTTCATTCCCAAAAAAGGTCCAGTTGCCAGGACAACAAATTCAAATTCCATCTAGAAACTGTTGCCCTGGAGCACACAAAAAATTATATGTACCTCGGCCTAAACATCAGCGCCACAGGTAACTTCCAAAAAGCTGTGAACGATCTGAGAGACAAGGAAAGAAGGGCATTCTATGCCATCAAAAGGCAGGTAAAAATTTCACATCCCAATTCGGATCTTGCTAAAATACTTGAATCAGTTATAGAACCCATTGCCCTTTATGGTTGTGAGATCTGGGGTCCGCTCACCAACCAAGAATTCACAAAATGGGACAAACACCAAATTTAGACTGCGTGCAGAAATCTGCAAAAATATCCTGTGTACAACTTAAAACACCAAATAATCTATGCATAACTGAATTAGAACGATTCCCACTAATTATCCAAATCCAGAAAAGAGCAATTCTTTAACCACCTAAAAATAAGATTCTCAAACCTTACATAACAAAGCCCACACTACAGAGAGATTCCCCATGAGAAGAGTCCCCTCTGCCAGCTGGTATGAGGACTCAGCAACACAAACAGACCCCACAGAGCCCCAGGACAGCAACACAAACAGACCCCACAGAGCCCCAGGACAGCAACACAAACAGACCCCACAGAGCCCCAGGACAGCAACACAAACAGACCCCACAGAGCCCCAGGACAGCAACACAATTAGACCCCACAGAGCCCCAGGACAGCAACACAATTAGACCCCACAGAGCCCCAGGACAGCAACACTATTTGACCCCACAGAGCCCCAGGAAAGCAACACAAACAGACCCCACAGAGCCACAGGACAGCAACACTATTAGACCCCACAGAGTCCCAGGACAGCAACACAATTAGACCCAACCAAATCATGAGAAAACAAAAAGATAATTACTTGACATATTGGAAAGAAATAACAAAAAAAACAGAGCAAACTAGAATGCTATTTGGCCCTAAACAGAGAGGACACAGTGGCAGAATACCTGACCAGTGTGACTGACCCCAAATTAAGGAAAGCTTTGACTATGTACAGACTCAGTGAGCATAGCATTGCCATCATGAAAAAACACTATTGGCAGACCTAGCTCTCAAGAGAAGACAGGCTTTGTGCCCAAGCACTTCCTGTCCTCCTGCCAAATATATGACCATATTAGAGACACAGTAGTTCCCTCAGATTACGCAGATACACAAAGAATTTGAAAACAAACCCAATGTTGATTAACTCCCATATCCACTGGGTGTAATCGTAAAAGCCTTGGTTTCATGCATGTTAACATCAGAAGCCTCCTCCCTAAGTTTGTTTTATTAACTGCTTTAGCACACTCTGCCAACCCGGATGTCCTAGACGTGTCTTAATCCTGGTTTAGGAAGGCCACCAAAAATTCAGAAATGTCCATCCCCAACTACAACATTTTCCGTCAAGATTGAACTGCTAAAGGGGGCGGAGTTGCAATCTACCCCAGAGATAGCCTGCAGAGTTCTGTCATACTATCCAGGTCTGTACCCAAACAGTTCGAGCTTCTACTTTTAAAAATCCATCTCTCCAGAAATAAGTCTCTCACTGTTGCCACTTGTTATAGACCCCCCTCAGCTCCCAGCTGTGCCCTGGACACCATATGTGAATTGATTGTCCCCATCTATCTTCAGAGTTCGTACTGTTAGGTGACCTAAACTGGGATATGCTTAACACCCCGGCCGTCCTACAATCTAAGCTAGATGCCCTCAATCTTACACAAATTATCAAGGAACCTACCAGGTACAACCCTAAATCTGTAAACATGTGCACCCTCACAGATATCATCCTGACCAACTTGCCCTCTAAATACACCTCTGCTGTTTTCAACCAGGATCAACCAGCAATCACCACCTCATTGCCTACGTCCGTTATGGGTCCACGGTCAAAAGACCACCCCTCATCCCTGTCAAACGCTCCCTAAAACACTTCTGCGAGCAGGCCTTTCTAATCGAACTGGCCCGGGTATCCTGGAAGGATATTGACCTCATCCTGTCAGTAGAGGATTCCTGGTTGTTCTTTAAAAGTGCTTTCCTCACCATCTTAAATATGCTTGCCACTTTCAAAAAATGTAGAACTAAGAACAGATATAGCCCTTGGTTCACTCCAGACTTGACTGCCCTTGACCAGCACAAAAACATCCCATGGCGTACTGCACTAGCATTGAATAGTCCCCGCGATATGCAACTTTTCAGGGAAGTCAGGAACCAATATACACAGTCAGTCAGGAAAGCAAAGGCTAGCTTTTTCAAACAGAAATGTGCTTCCTGCAGCACTAATTCCAAAAGTTTTGGGACACTGTAAAGTCCATGGAGAATAAAAGCACCTCCTCTCAGCTGCCCACTGCACTGAGGCTAGGAAACACTGTCACCGCTGATAAATCCACGATAATTGAGAATTTCAATAAGCATTCCTCTACGGCTGGCCATGCTTTCCACCTGGCTACCCCAACCCCGGCCAACACCCTCTGCACCCCCCGCAGCAACTGGCCCAAGTCCCCCCTGCTTCTCCTTCACCCAAATCCAGACAGCTGAGAGAGCTGCAAAATCTGGATTCCTACAAATCAGCTGGGCAAGACAATCTGGACCCACTCTTCCTAAAATTATCCACCGCCATTGTTGCAACCCCTCATGCTAGTCTGTTCAATCTCTCTTTCATATCGTCTGAGATTCCTAAAGATTGGAAAGCGGCCGCTGTCATCCCCCTCTTCAAAGGGGGAGACACTCTAGACTCAAACTGCTACAGACATATATCTGTCCTGCCCTGCCTTTCTAAAGTCTTCGAAAACCAAGAAAACAAACAGATCCCCGACCATTTCGAATCCCAACGTACCTTTTCCGCTATGCAATCCAGTTTCCGAGCTGGTCACGGGTGCACTTCAGCCACGCTCAAGGTCCTAAACAATATCATAACCGCCATCGACAAAAGACAGTACTGTGCAGCTGTCTTCATCGACCTGGCCAAGGCTTTCGACTCTGTCAATCATCGTATTCTTATCGGCAGACTCAACAGCCTTGGTTTCTCAAATGACTGCCTCGTCTGGTTCACTAACTACTTCTCAGACAGAGTTCAGTGTGTCAAATCGGAGGGCCTGTTGTCTGAACCTCTGGCAGTCTCCATGGGGGTGCCACAGGGTTCAATTCTTGGGCCGACTCTTTTCTCTGTTTATATCAATGATGTCGCTCTTGCTGCAGGTGTTTCTCTGATCCACCTCTACGCAGATGACACCCTTCTGTATACATCTGGCCCTTCTTTGGACACTGCTAACAAACCTCCAAACGAGCTTCAATGCCATACAATACTCCTTCCGTGGCCTCAACTGCTCTTAAATGCAAGTAAAACCAAATGCATGCTCTTCAACCGATCGCTGCCCGCACGCGCCCGTCCGACTAGCATCACTTCTCTGGACGGTTCTGACTTAGAATATGTGGACAACTATAAATACCTAGGTGTCTGGTTAGACTGTAAACTCTCCTTCCAGACCCACATTAAGCATCTCCAATCCAAAATGAAATCTAGACTCGTCTTCCAATTTCGCAACAAAGCATCCTTCACTCATGCTGCCAAACATACCCTCGTAAAACTGACTATCCTACCGATCCTTGACTTCAGCGATGTCATTTACAAAATAGCTTCCAACACTCTACTCAGCAATTTGGATGCAGTCTATCACAGTGCCATCTGTTTTGTCACCAAAGCCCCGTATGGCTCAGTTGGTAGAGCATGGTGAATGCAATGCCAGGGTTGTGGGTTCAATTCCCATGGGAGACCAGTATGGAGAAAAAAATGTATGAAATGTATGCATTCACTACTGTAAGTTGCTCTGGATAAGAGCGTCTGCTAAATGACTAAAATGTAAAATTTACTACCCACCACTGCAACCTGTATGCTCTCGTTGGCTGGCCCTCGCTACATATCTGTCACCAAACCCACTGGCTCCAGGTCATCTATAAGTCTTTGCTAGGTAAAGCTCCACCTCAGCTCACTGGTCACCATAGCAACACCCACTCCAGCAGGTATATTTCTCTCGCCAACACCTACTTTGGCCGCCTTTCCTTCCAGTTCTTTACTGCCAATGACTGGAACGAAATGCAAAAATCACTGAAGTTGGAGACTTATATTTCCCTCACTAACTTTAAGCATCAGCTGTCAGAGCAGCTTACTGATCACTGCAGCTGTACACAGCCCATCTGTAAATCCAGCTATCTACATATTGTTTTTGTTTTTCTGCTCTTTTGCACCCCAGTATCTCTACTTGCACATACTCATCTGCACATCTATCACTCCAGTGTTAATTTCTAAATTGTAATTACTTCACCACTATTAAAGGAGAGGCGCACACTCTAGAAGATACAAAAATCTTTATGTCCAACATTTCGACAAGCTGTCTTCATCAGGATATAATCAGGGTATTTAGCGAGAGAGAGAGAGAGAGAGAGAGAGAGAGAGAGAGAGAGAGAGAGAGAGAGAGACAGAGAGAGACAGAGAGAGAGACAGAGAGAGACAGAGAGAGAGACAGAAAGAGACAGAAAGACAGAGTAAGACAGAGAGAGAGAGAGAGAGAGACAGAGTAGAGACAGAGAGAGAGAGCGAGAGCGCGAGAGAGAGCGAGAGAGAGAGAGAGCGAGAGAGCGCAGAGCAGAGAGACAGAGAGACAGACAGACAGACAGACAGACAGACAGACAGACAGACAGACAGACAGACAGACAGACACAGACAGACAGACAGACAGACAGACAGATAGATATACAGATAGGATGGAGAGATAGCCCTGTTTAGGGCTATTTGGCCATAAACAGAGAGTACACAGTGGCAGAATGACTGACCCAAACTTAAGGAAACCTTTGACTATATACAGACTCAGTGAGCATAGCCTTGCTATTGAGAAAGGCCGCCGTAGGCAGACATGGATCTCAAGAGAAGACAGGCTATGTGCAACACTGCCCACAAAATGAGGTGGAAACTGAGCTGCACTTCCTAACCTCCTGCCAAATGTATGACCATATTAGAGACACATATTTCCCTCAGATTACACAGATCCACAAAGAATTTGAAAACAAACCCGATTTTGATAAACTCCCATATCTATTGGGTGAAATACCACAGTGTTCCATCACAGCAGTAAGATTTGTGACCTGTTGCCACAAGAAAAGGGCAACCAGTGAAGAACAAACACCATTGTAAATACAACCCATATTTATGCTTATTTATTTTCCGTTTTGTACTTTAACCATTTATACATCGTTAAAAACACTGTATATAGACATAATATGACATTTGTAATGTCTTTATTCTTTTGAAACTTCTGTATGTTAAATGTTTACTGTTCATTTTTATTGTTTATTTCACTTTTGTATATTATCTACCTCACTTGCTTTGGCGATGTTAACACATGATTTCCATGGCAATAAAGCCCCTTGAATTGAATTGATAGATAGACAGATAACTTCCACAAAGCTGTGATCTGAGAGACAAGGCAAAAGGAACATAAAATTCGACATACCAATTAGGATCTGGCTAAAAATACTTGAATCAGTTATAGAACCCATTGCCCTTTATGTTTGTGAGGTCTGGGGTCCGCTCACCAACCAAGAGTTCACAAAATGGGACAAACTCCAAATTGCGACTCTGGATGCAGATTTTTGCAAAAATGTCCTCTGTGTACAACGTAGAACACCAAATAATGCATGCAGAGCAGAATTTCGCCGATACCCGCAATTATCAAAATCCAGAAAAGAGCCGTTAAATTCTACAACCACCTAAAGGGAAGCGATTTCCAAACCTTTCATAACAAAGCAATCACCTACAGAGAGATGAACCTGGAGAAGAGTCAACTAAGCAAGCTGGTCCTGGGGCTCTGTTCACAAACACAAACAGACCCCCACAGAGCTTCAGGACAGCAACACAATTAGACCCAACCAAATCATGAGAAAACAAAAAGATAATTACTTGACACATTGGAAAGAATTAACAAAAAAACAGAGCAAACTAGAATGCTATTTGGCCCTAAATAGAGAGTACACAGTGGCAGAATACGTGACCACTGTGACTGATCCAAACTTAAGGAAAGCTTTGACTATATACAGACTCAGTGAGCATAGCCTTGCTATTGAGAAAGGCCACCGTAGGCAGACCTGGCTCTCAAGAGAAGACAGGCTATGTGCAACACTGCCCACAAAATGAGGTGGAAACTGAGCTGCACTTCCTAACCTCCTGCCAAATGTATGACCATATTAGAGACACATATTTCCCTCAGATTACACAGATCCACAAAGAATTAGAAAAAAATCTAATTTTGATAAACTCCCATATCTACTGGGTGAAATACCACAGTGTGCCATCACAGCAGCAAGATTTGTGACCTGTTGCCACAAGAAAAGGTCAACCAGTGAAGAACAAACACCAGTGTAAATACAACCCATATTTGGGATGAATTGTAAATACAACCCACACGCCTTTGGGATGAATTGGAACGCCGACTGCCTAATCGCCCAACATCAGTGCTCGACCTTACTAATGCTCTTGTGGCTAAATAGAACCAAGTCCCCGTAGCAAAGGGAGGACCAACACCATATTAATGCCTATGATTTTGGAATGAGATGTTCGACGAGCAGGTGTCCACATACTTTTGATAAAGTAGTGTATGTTTAGCAGATGTTATTGCGGGTGTAGAGAAATGCTTGTGTTCCTAGCTCCAACAGTGCAGTAATATCAAACAAAACACAACAATACACACAAATCTAAAAAGTATAGAATTAAGAATTACATAACTATTAGGATGAGCAATGTCAGAATCACTAGTATAAAATATACACTGCTCAAAAAAATAAAGGGAACACTTAAAGAACACAATGTAACTCCAAGTCAATTACACTTCTGTGAAATCAAACTGTCCACTTAGGAAGCAACACTGATTGACAATAAATTTCACATGCTGTTGTGCAAATGGAATAGACAACAGGTGGAAATTATAGGCAATTAGCAAGACACCCCCAATAAAGGAGTGGTTCTGCAGGTGGGGACCACAGACCACTTCTCAGTTCCTATGCTTCCTGGCTGATGTTTTGGTCACTTTTGAATGCTGGCGGTGCTTTCACTCTAGTGGTAGCATGAGACGGAGTCTACAACCCACACAAGTGGCTCAGGTAGTGCAGCTCATCCAGGATGGCACATCAATGCGAGCTGTGGCAAGAAGGTTTGCTGTGTCTGTCAGCGTAGTGTCCAGAGCATGGAGGCGCTACCAGGAGACAGGCCAGTACATCAGGAGACGTGGAGGAGGCCGTAGGAGGGCAACAACCCAGCAGCAGGACCACTACCTCCGCCTTTGTGCAAGGAGGAGCAGGAGAAGCACTGCCAGAGCCCTGCAAAATGACCTCCAGCAGGCCACAAATGTGCATGTGTCTGCTCAAACGGTCAGAAACAGACTCCATGAGGGTGGTATGAGGGCCCGACGTCCACAGGTGGGGGTTGTGCTTACAGCCCAACACCGTGGAGGACGTTTGGCATTTGCCAGAGAACACCAAGATTGGCAAATTCGTCACTGGCGCCCTGTGCTCTTCACAGATGAAGCAGGTTTACACTGAGCACATGTGACAGACGTGACAGAGTCTGGAGACGCCGTGGAGAACGTTCTGCTGCCTGCAACATCCTCCAGCATGACCGGTTTGGCGGTGGGTCAGTCATGGTGTGGGGTGGCATTTCTTTGGGGGGCCGCACAGCCCTCCATGTGCTCGCCAGAGGTAGCCTGACTGCCATTAGGTACCAAGATGAGATCCTCAGACCCCTTGTGAGACCATATGCTGGTGCGGTTGGCCCTGGGTTCCTCCTAATGCAAGACAATGCTAGACCTCATGTGGCTGGAGTGTGTCAGCAGTTCCTGCAAGAGGAAGGCATTGATGCTATGGACTGGCCCGCCCGTTCCCCAGACCTGAATCCAATTGAGCACATCTGGGACATCATGTCTCGCTCCATCCACCAATGCCATGTTGCACCACAGACTGTCCAGGAGTTGGCGGATGCTTTAGTCCAGGTCTGGGAGGAGATCCCTCAGGAGACCATCCGCCACCTCATCAGGAGCATGCCCAGGCATTGTAGGGAGGTCATACAGGCACGTGGAGGCCACACACACTACTGAGCCTCATTTTGACTTGTTTTAAGGACATTACATCAAAGTTGGATCAGCCTGTAGTGTGATTTTCCACTTTCATTTTGAGTGTGACTCCAAATCCAGACCTCCATGGGTTGATAAATTGGATTTCCATTGAATATTTTTGTGTGATTTTGTTGTCAGCACATTCAACTATGTAAAGAAAAAAGTATTTAATAAGATTATTTCATTCATTCAGATCTAGGATGTGTTATTTTAGTGTTCCCTTTATTTTTTTGAGCAGTATATATATATATATATATATATATATATATATATATATATATATATATATAAAAGACATGGAGACATGATCTGATTTGCCGAAGGGAGGGCGGGGGAGGGCTTTGTAGGGCTTTGGTCTAGAGTTTTTTAAAGTGCAAGTACTGGAAGCGATATGTTGATAGAACTTCGGTTGTGTTTTCCTCAAACTTGCTTTGTTAAAATCCCCAGATACAATAAATGCGTCCTCAGGATATGTGGTTCCCAGTTTTCACAAAGTCCAGTGTCGTTCCTTGAGAGCTGTTGTGGTATTGGCTTGAGGGGGAATATATACGGCTGTGACAATTACCAAAGAGAATTCTCCAGGGATGTAATGCGGTCTGCATTTTATTGTGAGGTTTTCTAGGTAGGGTGAACAAAAGGACTTGAGTTCCTGTACATTACCTCAATTACAGTAGTTAATCATGAAACATACACTACTTTCAAAAGTTTGGGGTCACTTAGAAATGTCCTTTTTATTTTATTTTTATTTTATTTTACCCCTTTTCTCTCCCCAATTTCGTGATTTCCAATTGGTAGTAGTTACAGTCTTGTCTCATCGCTGCAACTCCCGTACGGACTCTGGAGAAGCGAAGGTCAAGAGCCATGCGTCCTCCGAAACATAACCCAACCGCACTGCTTCTTGACACAATGCATATCCAACCCAGAAGCCAGCCGCACCAATGTGTCGGAGGAAACACTGAACACCTGGCGATCTAGTCAGCGTGCACTGCATCCACAGGAATCACTAGTGCGCGATGAGACAAGGATATTCTTGCAGGCCAAACCCTCCCTAACCCGGACGACGCTGGGCCAATTGTGCGTCGCCCCATGGGCCTCCCGGTCGCGGCCGGCTGCAACAGAACCTGGGCTCAAACCCAGAAATCTCTGGTGGCACTGCGACGCAGTGCCTTAGACCACTGCGCCACCCGGGAGGCCCCTCAAGAAATGTCATTTTCTTTATATAGAAAAGCACATTTTTGTCCATGAAAATGACACCAAAATGATCAGAAATACAGTGTAGATATTGTTAAGGTTGTAAATGACTATTGTAGCTGGAAATGGCTGATTTTTAATGGAATATCTACATAGGCGTACAGAGGCCCATTATCAGCAACCATCACTCCTGTGTTCCAATGGCACGTTGTGTTAGCTAATCCAAGTTTATCACTTTAAAAGGCTAATTGATCATTAGAAAACCCTTTTGCAATTATGTTAGCACAGCTGCAAACTGTTGTTCTGATTAAAGAAGCAATAAAACTGGCCTTCTTTAGACTAGTTGAGTATCTGGAGAATCAGCATTTGTGGGTTAGATTACAGGCTCAAAATGGCCAGAAACAAAGAACTTTCTTCTGAAACTCGTCAGTCTATTCTTGTTTTGAGAAATGAAGGCTGATGTCTATCGGCGCCAACTGGATGGATACTCAGATGGGAAGATACATATATATATATACTCACACCCAGCTGAGGTTAGGTGTGTGGTGACAGAGGCTGGGCTGGGGTAGCTGCACGAGAGACGTATTCACCATGGAACTGGGGAGAGAGAGAGAACACGCTGTTGTTTAGAGAATATACACACACAGACACACATGGATGGACGGACACACACACACACACACACACCCACAGATGGAGGGGCACACACACACACGGACTCACACACACACACACACAACTCTGGGACCTCCTTCAGGAAGACCCACACCTGGGAGCCATATTTGGAGAGAAAAGAAGAGCACAAAGACACACTCCTACACACTCAGAAAAAAAGGCTTCCAAAAGGGTTCTTTGGCTGTCCCCGTTGGAGAATCCTTTTTGGTTCCAGAGAGAGAGAGAACCCTTTTTAGGTTTCATGTGGAACCCTCGTTGGAAAGGGTCCTACGTGGAACCCAAAAGACAGTGTATTTTTGGGGTATCTGTACTTTACTATTTATATTTTTGATAACTTTTACTTTACTACATTCCTAAAGAAAATATTGTACTTTTTACTCCATAGGTTTTACCTGACACCCTAAAGTACTCATTATATTTTGAATGCTTAGCAGGACAGGAAAATGGTGTAATTCACACACTTATTAAGAGAACCCCCTTGGTCATCCCTACTGCCTCTGCTCTGGATGACTCACTAAATACACATTTCATTTGTAAATGGTGTCTGGGTGTTGCAGTGTGCTCTGGCTATTCGTAAATAAAATACATTAAAAAAAATACATTAAAAAAAATCATGCCATCTGGTTTGCTCAATATAAGGAACGTGAAATGATTTCAACTTTTTTCTTTTGACACTCAAGTATATTTTAGCAATTACATTGACTTTTGATACTTAAGAATATTTAAAACCAAATACTTTTAGACTTTTACTCAAGTAGTATTTTACTGGGTGACACGATTAAATGTCTTACTCACGTCGGCCACGGCGAGCTAAGGTATCTCTTTACTTTTACTCAAGTATGACTATTGGGTACATTTTCCACTATTGAAAATAGGATTCTTCAAAAGGTTCTCCTACAGTTGAAGAAACCCTTTTAGGTTCGAGACAGCACCTTTTTTTTTCTAAGAGTGGTGCTGCCTTGGCAAGACTACAGTGTCACGTCCTGACCATGGTAAGCTGTTATTTTCTATGGTAGAGTAGGTCAGGGCATGACAGGGGGTGTTTTTCTATGTTTTGTATTTCTATGTTCAGGTTCTAGTTTTCTATTTCTATGTTGGGTTTCTTTGGGATGATCTCCAATTAGAGGCAGCTGGTCCTCGTTGTCTCTAATTGGAGATCATACTTAAGTAGGTTTTTTTTTTTTTTTTACACCTGGGTTTGTGGGATCTAGTTTTTGTATTGCTCAGTGAAGCCTGCAGAACGTGACGTTCGTGTTTTTGTATAGTGTTCTGAGTTAATAATAAATATTTTATCATGAGCACTCAACACGCGGCACCTTGGTCTACTCCTTTTGACGAGCGTCACATATAGAGATTATGTAATGATGAAGTTCAACTTGTCAAACTGTTAATCGGTGTACAGTAACAGGTGTCCAACCACCTCTCACAGTCTCATGTCAGAATTAGACGTTCATTCATGTTTCTCAAATGTCAAAATTGATCCAAACGACAAAATTTTGAAGTGTTTAAGGTTAATTTTAGGGATTAACTCAGAATGGTTGAGGTAAGGATTACGGTTTGGGATAGGCTTAAAACAAAAATATCAAAAACACCTTTCTATCACTGGATTCAAACATGCAACCTTTGGAACCAGAAGCAGATGCTTACGCCGATCCTCCATCGTTGTCCACAACACACTAGAAAAACTAAAACCTACTTGAAGGTAACAGAGCTTACTGTTACCCCTAGTGGCCGGTTTCCACATCCTCTTCCGACCGCCTCAGACATGGATGGACGTTGAATACTGACTTGTATCACGGGTGACCTGGCTGAGTATGTCACAAAACGATTTGACTACACGAACGTCAATTTCAAAGGGTAGTTCACCAACTCGAAACTAGGAACAATTCAGCCATTCATAAAACAGAAAAAACCTCCAAGGGCGCTAACTTTTTAGAAGCAGTAGTTTACTACGCCTGCCTTTGGTCATTACGACGCAAGTTTGACACCCGGTCAAGGATGGGGGACTTTCTCCGCCCAATTCGCTACGCTACTTCACTTGACTTGGGTATGGACGTAACATAAGCGCTGATTCCTTCTGCTTCTCAAAATGGACTGACAGCTAATAGATAATGGTTATTGTGGTAACACTTTATTTGGATAGTTCATCTGTAGATGCTCTACACACTATCTACAGATCAGTAACATTACAACTGTCTGCTAACCCTAACCCTAGCCCTAACCTTAACCCTTATCCTAACTATAAACTTAACCCTTATTCCAAACCTAACCCGAACCGTAACCTTAGCAAGCAGTTGATCATCAGTAGATAGTCAGTTGATTATCAGCAGATAGTCAGTTGATTATCAGTAGATAGTCAGTTGATTATCAGCAGATAGTCAGTTGATTATCAACAGATAGTCAGTTGATTATCAACAGATAGTCAGTTGATTATCAACAGATAGTCAGTTGATTATCAGCAGATAGTCAGATGATTATCAGCAGATAGTCAGTTGATTATCAGCAGATAGTCAGTTGATTATCAGCAGATAGTCAGTTGATTATCAGCAGATAGTCAGTTGATTATCAGCAGATAGTCAGTTGATCATCAGTAGATAGTCAGTTGATTATCAGTAGATAGTCAGTTGATTATCAGCAGATAGTCAGTTGATTATCAGCAGATAGTCAGTTGATTATCAGCAGATAGTCAGTTGATTATCAGCAGATAGTCAGTTGATTATCAGCAGATAGTCAGTTGATTATCAGCAGATAGTCAGTTGATTATCAGCAGATAGTCAGTTGATTATCAGCAGATAGTCAGTTGATCATCAGCAGATAGTCAGTTGATTATCAGTAGATAGTCAGTTGATTATCAGCAGATAGTCAGTTGATTATCAGCAGATAGTCAGTTGATCCTGAAGAGATAGTCAGTTGATCATCAGTAGATAGTCTGATTATCAGCAGATAGTCAGTTGATTATCAGCAGATAGTCAGATGATTATCAGCAGATAGTCAGTTGATTATCAGTAGATAGTATGACCATCTGTAGAACATCTTTTTTTTCTTTAGCTTTTTTTATTTTCTCTCTGTTTTTATCCCTCCTATCTCAATATCCCTCCTATCTCAATATCCCTCCTATCTCAATATCCCTCCTCACAACTCAATATCTCTCCTATCTCAGTATCTCTCCCCACCTCCCAGAGTCTCTCCCCACCTCTCAGTATCTCTCCCCACCTCTCAGTCTCTCTCCCCACCTCTCAGTATCTCTCCTCACCTCTCAGTATCTCTCCTCACCTCTCAGTATCTCTCCTATCTCAGTATCTCTCCCCACCTCTCAGTCTCTCTCCCCACCTCTCAGTCTCTCTCCCCACCTCTCAGTATCTCTCCTCACCTCTCAGTATCTCTCCTCACCTCTCAGTATCTCTCCTCACCTCTCAGTATCTCTCCTCACCTCTCAGTATCTCTCCTCACCTCTCAGTATCTCACCCCACCTCTCAGTATCTCTCCTATCTCAGTATCTCTCCCCACCTATCAGTGTCTCTCCCCACCTATCAGTATCTCTCCCCACCTATCAGTATCTCTCCCCACCTATCAGTATCTCCCCCCCCGCGCCCCACCTATCAGTATCTCGCCCCACCTCTCAGTCTCTCTCCTATCTCAGTATCTCTCCCCACCTCTCAGTATCTCTCCTCACCTCTCAGTATCTCTCCCCACCTCTCTGTATCTCTCCCCACCTCTCTATCTCAGTATCTCTCCCCACCTATCAGTATCTCGCCCCACCTATCAGTATCTCGCCCCACCTCTCAGTCTCTCTCCTATCTCAGTATCTCTCCCCACCTATCAGTCTCTCTCCCCACCTCTCAGTATCTCACCCCACCTCTCTGTCTCTCCCCCCTCCCCGTCTCTCCCCAGCTATCGTCTCCTCCCCACCTCTCAGTATCTCCCCCCACCTCTCTGTCTCGCTTGTCTCTCAGTCGCTCTCTCTTTCTCTGTCTGTCTCTCCATCTCCCTCTCTTTCTCTGAGATGGGGGGGATGTACCGTAGAGGATTAACTACTAATGCAATAGAGGAATGAAACAAGCCATTTGGAGAAAAAAAGGATGACACACTTGCACGCGCAAACACACACACACACACACACACACAGAGCGACAGAGAAAGAGAGAAGGACTGTGTGTGTATGTGCTACTCACAGGAACATGAGGGAGGTGAGGCCGGTGAAGGTGTCTTGGGAGATACTTTTCAAAGGGTTATGATCCAACACCCTGGAGAGAGAGAGAGACAAATACCTTACAGTACAGTTATGGAGAGAGAGAGAGACCCAAAGACCTTACAGTACAGTTATGGAGAGAGAGAGACCCAAAGACCTTACAGTACAGTTATGGAGAGAGAGAGACACCCAAAGACTTTACAGTACAGTTATGGAGAGAGAGAGAGACAAAGACCTTACAGTACAGTTATGGAGAGAGAGAGACTCAAAGACCTTACAGTACAGTTATGGAGAGAGAGACACCCAAAGACCTTACAGTACAGATATGGAGAGAGAGAGAGAGAGAGAGAGACAGCCAAAGACCTTACAGTACAGTTATGGAGAGAGAGAGACACCCAAAGACTTTACAGTACAGTTATGGAGAGAGAGAGACCCAAAGACCTTACAGTACAGTTATGGAGAGAGAGAGACACCCAAAGACCTCACAGTACAGTTATGGAGAGAGAGAGACCCAAAGACCTTACAGTACAGTTATGGAGAGAGAGAGACACCCAAAGACCTCACAGTACAGTTATGGAGAGAGAGAGAGAGAGAGAGAGAGAGAGAGACAGCCAAAGACCTTACAGTACAGTTATGGAGAGAGAGAGAGAGAGAGAGAGAGAGAGAGAGAGAGAGAGAGACAGCCAAAGACTTTACAGTACAGTTATGGAGAGAGAGAGAGACCCAAAGACCTCACAGTACAGTTATGGAGAGAGAGAGAGACACCCAAAGACCTTACAGTACAGTTATGGAGAGAGAGAGAGACACCCGAGACCGACAGAGAGAGAGAGAGAGAGAGAGAGAGAGAGAGAGAGAGAGAGAGAGAGAGAGAGAGAGAGAGAGAGAGAGAGAGAGAGAGAGAGAGAGAGAGACAAAGACTTTAAGGTACAGTTATGGAGAGAGAATACCGTATAAAGTACAATACATCGGTCTAAGGCACTGTATCGCAGTGCTTGAGTTGTCACTACAGACCCGGGTTACAGACCCGGGCTCTAGCGACTCCTTGTGGCGGGCCGGACCCCTGCAGGCTGACTTCGGTTGTTGGTTGAACGGTGTTTCCTCCGACACATTGGTGCGGCTGGCTTCCGGGGATCAGCGTTAAGGAGCGCGGTTTGGTGGGTCCTATTTCGCAGGACGCATGACCCGACCTTCGCCTCTCCCGAGCCCGTTGGAGAGCTGCAGTGATGAGACAAGATCGTAATTGCCACTTTAAGAGCGCACAGGAAGGAGGAAGCGCACCAGCTGTCAGGAAGGAGGACGTAAATATAGCTCTTCCATCTCTGTGTGGGAGCTCTTGGTTGGCGAAGCAGTTTTGACGGTGTGTGCAACTCTTTTGCACAAGTCTTGTTTGTTTTCGGCCTATTTCATTCGTAAAAGTTTTAAGTTCAGTGTTACCGCTTCACTAGGTGTCTGACACCTGTGGGGAATGTTGTTACCGCTTCACTAGGTGTCTGACACCTGTGGGGAATGTTGTTACCGCTTCACTAGGTGTCTGACACCTGTGGGGAATGTTGTTACTGAACTGGGTGTCTGACACCTGTGGGGAATGCTGTTACTGCTCCACTAGGTGTCTGACACCTGTGAGGAATGTTGTTACTGTACTAGGTGTCTGACACCTGTGGGGAATGTTGTTACTGCTCACTAGGTGTCTGACACCTGTGAGGAATGTTGTTACTGTACTAGGTGTCTGACACCTGTGGGGAATGTTGTTACTGTACTAGGTGTCTGACACCTGTGGGGAATGTTGTTACTGTACTAGGTGTCTGACACCTGTGGGGAATGTTGTTAATGAACTAGGTGTCTGACACCTGTGAGGAATGTTGTTACTGTACTAGGTGTCTGACACCTGTGGGGAATGTTGTTACTGTACTAGGTGTCTGACACCTGTGGGGAATGTTGTTACTGTACTAGGTGTCTGACACCTGTGGGGAATGTTGTTACTGAACTAGGTGTCTGACACCTGTGGGAAATGTTGTTACTGTACTAGGTGTCTGACACCTGTGGGGAATGTTGTTACTGAACTAGGTGTCTGACACCTGTGGGGAATGTTGTTACTGTACTAGGTGTCTGACACCTGTGAGGAATGTTGTTACTGAACTAGGTGTCTGACACCTGTGGGGAATGTTGTTACTGTACTAGGTGTCTGACACCTGTGGGGAATGTTGTTACTGAACTAGGTGTCTGACACCTGTGGGGAATGTTGTTACTGTACTAGGTGTCTGACACCTGTGGAGAATGTTGTTACTGTACTAGGTGTCTGACACCTGTGGGGAATGTTGTTACTGTACTAGGTGTTTGACACTCTTGCTGCTGGTGAGTCTCTGATCCACCTCTATGCAGACGACACCATTCTGTATACATCTGGCCCTTCTTTGGACACTGTGCTAACAAACCTCCAAACGAGCTTCAACACCATACAACACTCCTTCCATGGTCTCCAACTGCTTTTAACTGCTAGTAAAACCAAATTCATGTTCTTCAACCCACACCCTCCCGCCTGACTAGCATCACTACTCTGGACGGTTCTGACCGAGAATATGTGGACAACTATAAATACCTAGGTGTCTGGTTAGACTGTAAACTCTCCTTCCAGACTCATATTAAGCATCTCCAATACAGAATTAAATCTAGAATCGGCTTCCTTTTTTGCTACAAAGCCTCCTTCACTCATGCTGCCAAACATACCCTCGTAATACTGACTATCCTACCGATCCTCGACTTCGGCGATGTCATTTACAAAATAGCCCCCAACACTCTACTCAGCAAACTGGATGTAGTCTATCACAGTGTCATCCGTTTTGTCACCAAAGCCCCATATTTGTAAGTCGCTTTGGATAAGAGCGTCTGCTAAATGACTTAAATGTAAATGTATATACTACCCACCACTGTGACCTGTATGCTCTCGTTGGCTGGTCCTCACTACAGTCATGGCCAAAAGTTTTGAGAATGACACAAATATTAATTTTCACAAAGTCTGCTGCCTCAGTTTGTATGATGGCAATTTGCATATACTCCAGAATGTTATGAAGAGTGATCAGATGAATTGCAAAGTCCCTCTTTGCCATGCAAATGAACTGAATCCCCCCCCCCCCAAAATTCCACTGCATTTTAGCCCTGCCACAAAAGGACCAGCTGGCATCATGTCAGTGATTCTCTCGTTAACACAGATTTGAGTGTTGACGAGGACAAGGCTGAAGATCACTCTGTCATGCTGATTGAGTTTGAATAACAGACTGGAAGCTTCAAAAGGAGGGTGGTGCTTGGAATCATTGTTCTTCCTCTGTCAACAATGGTTCCCTGCAAGGAAACGTGCCGTCATCATTGCTTTGCACAAAAAAGGGCTTCACAGGCAAGGATATTGCTGCCAGTAAGAGTGCACCTAAATCAACCATTTATCGGATCATCAAGAACTTCAAGGAGAGCGTTTCATTTGTTGTGAAGAAGGCTTCAGGGCGCCCGAGAAAGTCCAGCAAGTGCCAGGGCCATCTCCTAAAGTTGATTCAGCTGCAGGATCGGGGCACCACCAGTACAGAGCTTGCTCAGGAATGGCAGCAGGCAGGTGTGAGTGCATCTGCACGCACAGTGAGGCGAAGACTGTAGCTCAGTTGGTAGAGCATGGTGTTTGCAACGCCAGGGTTGTGGGTTTGCTTCCCACGGGGGGCCAGCACAGGGGGGGAAAAAAATGTATGAAATGTATGCATTCACAACTGTAAGTTGCTCTGGATAAGAGTGTCTGCTAAATGACTAAAAAAATGTCAAGAAGGGCAGCAAAGAAGCCACTTCTCTCCAGGAAATACATCAGGGACAGACTAATATTCTGCAAAAAGTACAGGGATTGGACTGCTGAGGACTGGGGTAAAGTCATTTTCTCTGATGAATCCCCTTTCCGATTTTTTGGGGCATCTGGAAAAAAGCTTGTCCGGAGAAGACAAGGTGAGCGCTACCATCAGTCCTGTGTCATGCCAACAGTAAAGCATCCTGAGACCATTCATGTGTGGGGTTGCTTCTCAGCCAAGGGAGTGGGCTCACTCACAATTTTGCCTAAGAACACAGCCATGAATAAAGAATGGTACCAACACATCCTCCGAGAGCAACTTCTCCCAACCATCCAGGAACAGTTTGGTGATGAACAGTACCTTTTCCAGCATGATGGAGCACCTTGCCATAAGGCAAAAGTGATAACTAAGTGGCTCGGGGAACAAAACATCAATATTTTGGGTCCATGGCCAGGAAACTCCCCAGACCTTAATCTCATTGAGACCTTGTGGTCAATCCTTAAGAGGCGGGTGGACAAACAAAAACTCACAAATTCTGACAAACTCCAAGCATTGATTATGCAACAATGGGATGCCATCAGTCAGGATGTGGCCCAAAAGTTAATTGACAGCATGCCAGGGCAGATTGCAGAAGTCTTGAAAAAGAAGGGTCAACACTGCGGATATTGACACTTTGCATCAACTTCATGTAATGGTCAATAAAAGCCTTTGACACTTATGAAATGCTTGTAATTATACTTCAGTATTCCATAGTAACATCTGACAAAAATATCTAAAGACACTGAAGCAGCAAACTTTGTGGAAATTAATATTTGTGTAATTCTCAAAACCTTTGGCCACGACTGTACAATTCAACATAATGACAGAGTGAAAACAGGTTTTTAGAATTTTGTTATTAAAATTACTTTTGGCCACGACTGTACATATCCATCGCCAAATCCACTGGCTCCAGGTCATCTATAAGTCTTTGCTAGGTAAAGCCCCGCCTTATCTCAGCTCACTGGTCACCATAGCAACACCCACCCGTAGCACGTGCTCCAGCAGGTCCAGCAGGTATATTTCACTGGTCATCGCCCAAAGCCAAAACTTCATTTGGCCGCCTTTCCTTCCAGTTCTCTGCCGCCAACGACTGGAACGAATTGCAAGAATCACTGAAGCTGGAGTCTTATATATCTCCCTCTCTAACTTTAAGCATCAGATGTCAGAGCAGCTTACCGATCATTGCACCTGTACACAGCCCATCTGTAAATTGCCCACCCAACTACCCCATCCCCATATTGTTATTTAGTTTTTGCTCCTTTGCACCCCAGTATCTCTACTTGCACATTCATCTTCTGCACATCTATCACTCCAGTGTTTAATTGCTAAATTGTAATTATTTTGCCACTATGGTCTATGTATTGCCTTACCTCCCTAATCTTACTGCATTTGCACACACTGTATATGCACTTTTCTATTGTGTTATTGACTGTGCGTTTGTTTATTCCATGTGTAACTCTGTGTTGTTTATGTCACACTGCTTTGCTTTATCTTGGCCAGGTCGCAGTTGTAAATGAGAACTTGTTCTCAACTGGCCTACCTGGTAAAATAAAGCTGAAAAAAAAATTACAATTAATATTAAATAAAAATGTACCCAACACCCTTTTCACTTTACCAATCATCTAATGATCACTGGGTTTATTATTGTCTAGTGCCTCTGAAGTTGTTCAGTTCATTATTATTGTAGGAGGTGTTATTGGTTGGGTGACTGGTGTTTATATGAGGTGCTTCTCCTTTCTTGCCACTGGCTATCTGGCCAGCAGGCTACCCTCTCTACTGGCTATCTGGCCTACAGGCTACCCTCTCTACTGGCTATCTGGCCTACAGGCTACCCTCTCTACTGGCTATCTGGCCAGCAGGCTACCCTCTCTACTGGCTATCTGGCCAGCAGGCTACCCTCTCTACTGGCTATCTGGCCTACAGGCTACCCTCTCTACTGGCTATCTGGCCTACAGGCTACCCTCTCTACTGGCTATCTGGCCAACAGGCTACCCTCTCTACTGGCTATCTGGCCAACAGGCTACCCTCTCTACTGGCTATCTGGCCAACAGGCTACCCTCTCTACTGGCTATCTGGCCAGCAGGCTACCCTCTCTACTGGCTATCTGGCCTACAGGCTACCCTCTCTACTGGCTATCTGGCCAGCAGGCTACCCTCTCTACTGGCTATCTGGCCAGCAGGCTACCCTCTCTACTGGCTATCTGGCCAACAGGCTACCCTCTCTACTGGCTGTCTGGCCAGCAGGCTACCCTCTCTACTGGCTATCTGGCCAACAGGCTACCCTCTCTACTGGCTATCTGGCCAACAGGCTACCCTCTCTACTGGCTATCTGGCCAACAGGCTACCCTCTCTACTGGCTATCTGGCCAACAGGCTACCCTCTCTACTGGCTATCTGGCCAACAGGCTACCCTCTCTACTGGCTGTCTGGCCAACAGGCTACCCTCTCTACTGGCTATCTGGCCAACAGGCTACCCTCTCTACTGGCTATCTGGCCAACAGGCTACCCTCTCTACTGGCTATCTGGCCAACAGGCTACCCTCTCTACTGGCTATCTGGCCAACAGGCGCTGTGATCAAATGGATCATGTTGAGCTGCATTCCTGTGTGGTAATGTGATATGTCTGGTGATATGGGCTCAGCTGGTTTCTGTTATTATCTGCTAGCTGCAGAACGGACCAAATCCCACCTTTGGTGGGTCTGTTGTATGAAGGAGAGCTTTGTATGTGTCTCTGTGTGTGGAGTAAAGATGGTCCAGAGTTTTTCCCCCCCTCTGGTTGCACATTTAACATTCTGATAGAAATTTGATGAGACAAATTTCAGTTTCCCTGCATTAGGGGAAAGGTTTAGGGTTAGGGTTTGTGGATAGCTTTAGGGTTAAGGTTAGGTTAAGGGTTAGGAGATTGGATTTTGAATGGAATCAATTGTTTTGGTCCCCACAAGGATAGTAAAACGTGTGCGTGTGTGTTTCGGCTTTGTACTCACAGCCACCATAAATTACGGAGATCACTGAACACGCCCAGTTTGAGAGATGAAATGGAGTTCACACTAAGAAACCTGAGAAAGACAGAGAGAGAGAGAGAGAGAGAGAGAGAGAGAGGAGAGAGAGAGAGAGAGAGAGAGAGAGAGAGAGAGAGAGAGCAGAGAGACAGAGAGAGAGGAAAACACCTATTAATGAACGTTATTCCTTCTACACAACAGATAAATATATGAGAACATCATCCTCCATCCCCTCATTCCTCCCTCCCTCCCTCCCTCCCTCCCTCCCTCCCTCCCTCCCTCCCTCCCTCCCTCCCTCCCTCCCTCCCTCCCTCCCTCCCCTCCCCTCCCCTCCCCTCCCTCCCCTCCCTCCCTCCCTCCCCTCATTCCTTCCTCCTCCTCCTCCCTCCTCCCTCCACCCCTCAACAATTAGTGACAGCTGTGCCGTTTAGATTGCACAAAAATAGTTAGTAAGAGATTTTCGATGTACCGATTCCATGGCACATGGTTTGTGAATACACAAAACAACTCTGGATTCAAAAGAGTTTTTCCAATTTAAATTGTTATACAAAATTCTTGCAACCAATTGAATGTATATATAATGTATAATGTATGTATATATATATATATATCCTGTTAGGGCTAGGGGGCAGTATTTACACGGCCGGATAAAAAACGTACCCGATTTAATCTGGTTATTACTACTGTCCAGAAACTAGAATATGCATATAATTATTGGCTTTGGATAGAAAACACCCTAAAGTTTCTAAAACTGTTTGAATGGTGTCTGTGAGTATAACAGAACTCATATGGCAGGCAAAAACCTGAGAAGATTCCGAACAGGAAGTACCCTCACTGACCATTCCTTGGGCTTCTTGGCTCTGTTTATTGAACATTTAGGATCTTTGCTGTAACGTAACACTTCCTACGGCTCCCATAGGCTCTCAGAACCCGGGAAAAAGCTGAATGATGTAATTCCAGCCGCTGGCTGAAAAACTTTAGCGCCTTGGTTAAGTGGTCTATCAGAGGACCATCAGACTGAGGCTCGTGCACGAGGGGATCCCATGTTTTTATTTTCTCTCTCTTTGAACGTAAACACGCTTTCCCGGTCGGAATATTATCGCTTTTTTACGAGAAAAATGGCATAAAAATTGATTTTAAACAGCGGTTGACATGCTTCGAAGTACGGTAATGGAATATTTAGAATTTTTTTGTCACGAAACGCGTCGTGCGCGTCACCCTTCTTTACACTTCGGATAGTGTCTTGAACGCACGAACAAAACAGAGGATATTTGAACATAACTATGGATTATTTTGAACCAAACCAACATTTGTTATTGAAGTAGAAGTCCTGGGAGTGCATTCTGACAAAGTACAGCAAAGGTAATAACATTTTTAACATTTTTCTTATAGTAAATCTGACTTTGGTGAGGGCTAAACTTGGTGGGTGTCTAAATAGCTAGCCCTGTGATGCCGGGCTATCTACTGAGAATATTGCAAAATGTGCTTTCACCGAAAAGCTATTTTAAAATCGGACATAGCGAGTGCATAGAGGAGTTCTGTATCTTTAATTCTTAAAATAATTGTTACGTTTTATGTTTTTTTGTGAACGTTTATTGTGAGTAATTTAGTAAATTCACCGGAAGTTTGCGGGGGGTATGCTAGTTCTGAACGTCACATGCTAATGTAAAAAGTTGGTTTTTGATATAAATATGAACTTGATTGAACAAAACATGCATGTATTGTATAACATAATGTCCTAGGGTTGTCATCTGATGAAGATCATCAAAGGTTAGTGCTGCATTTAGCTGTGGTTTGGGTTTATGTGACATTATATGCTAGCTTGAAAAATGGGTGTCTGATTATTTCTGGCTGGGTACTCTGCTGACATAATCTAATGTTTTGCTTTCGTTGTAAAGCCTTTTTGAAATCGGACAGTGTGGTTAGATTAACGAGAGTCTTGTCTTTTAAATGGTGTAAAATAGTCATATGTTTGAGAAATTGAAGTAATAGCATTTCTAAGGTATTTGAATATCGCGCCACGGGATTACGCTGGCTGTTGAGTAGGTAGCCCATAGAGGCTAACAAATGAACAGACATACTAGAAAAACACAAACCCTTCTGCCACATCCTGACCAAAATACTAATACAATACTCCCTCTGCTGGTCAGGACGTGACAATTATGTGGTATTGTGATGTCATTATGGGGTATTGTGTGTAGATTGCTGAATGTTTTTTTGTTCAACCCATTTTAGAATAAGGCTGTAATGTAATAAAATGTGGAAAAAGTCAAGGGGCCTGAATACTTTCCGAAGGCACTGTAAATGTCACGTCCTGACCAATATAAGTTGTTATTTTCTATGGTAGAGTGGTCAGGGCGTGACCGGGGGTGTTTTTGTGTTCTATGTTTTCTATGTTGAAGTTCTAGTTTGTCTATTTCTACGTTGGGGTTTATTGGGTTGACCTCTCTGCGTCACGGTTTGTTGCTTTTTGCTTTTGTCTTTAAAATGGTGTAAAATAGTCATATGTTTAAGAAATTGAAGTAATAGCATTTCTAAGGTATTTGAAACCCGCGCCACAGGATTCCACTGGCTGTTACGTAGGTGGGACGATTTCGTCCCACTGGCCCTAGAGAAGATATATATATATATATATATATATATTATATATATATATATATATATGCAGTACCAGTCAAAGGTTTGGACACACCTACTCATTCAAGGGTTTTTAATTATTTTTTACTATTTTCTACATTGGAAAAGAATAGTGAAGACATCAAAACTATGAAATAACACATATGGAATCATGTAGTAACCAAAAAAAGTGTTAAACAAATATTTTATATTTGAGATTCTTCACCCTTTGGCTTGACGACAACTTTGCATCAAGGTAAAATGCAGGTGAGCCTTTGCCCCAGCCTGAGGTCCTGAGCACTCTGGAGCAGGTTTTCATCAAGGATCTCTCTGTACATTGCTCCGTTCATCTTTCCCTCAATCCTGACTAGTCTCCCAGTCCCTGCCGCTGAAAAACATCCACACAGCATGATGCTGCCACCACCATGCTTCACTGTAGGGATGGTGCCAGGTTTCCTCCAGACGTGACGTTTGGCATTCAGGCCAAAGAATTCAATCTTGGTTTCTTTAGACCAGAGAATCTTGTTCCTCATGGTCTGAGAGTCTTTAGGTGCCTTTTGGCAAACTCCAAGCGGGCTGTCGTGTGCCTTTTACTGAGGAGTGGATTCCGTCTGGCAGCTCTACCATAAAGGCCTGATTGGTGGAATGCTGCAGAGATGGTTGTCCTTCTGGAAGGTTCTCCCATCTCCACAGAGGAACTCTCGATGGTCACTCTGTTAGAGTGTTCTTGATCAACTCCCTGACCAAGGACCTTCTCCCCAATTGCTCAGTTTGGCCGGGCGGCCAGCTCTAGGAGGAGTCTTGTTGGTTCTGTACTTCTTTCATTTAAGAATGATGGAGGCCACTGTGTTCATGGGGACCTTTAATGCTGCAGAAATGTTTTGGTACACTTCCCCAGATCTGTGCCTCGACATAATCCTGCCTCGGGGGTCTACTGACAGTTTCTTTGACCTCATGGCTTGGGTTTTTCGTCTGGCTCTGGTGAACATTCCCCTAAACTATTCAATACAATTCCTTATTATATTCTGTGTGCTGTCATTCAGCCAGTACTCCATTGAAGTATATATTATATATATAGGGAATTGGGTGACCTTTGAGTCACATCTCCAGACTGTATTTACAGCCTGTATGTTAAAGCTGACGCACGGTCTAGTTTCAGCCATGCTTTATGGAGAGAGGATATTGCCATTACTGTGTGTCTGGGCTGGTACATGCTTTATGGCTATATGCTATGAGATAATAATATGAGATGGATAACAGTTGTAATTTAGGGGGATATTTAACGGTCTCCTGGTACTTTACTTTTATGTCCCAATGACGAGTGTTGCATTCCACTTATAAAGTAGACTTGCAGGAATAACTGCATTATCTATCATCACAGACAGACAGAAAGAGAGACAGACAGAAAGAGAGAGACAGACAGAAAGAGAGAGACAGACAGAAAGAGAGACAGACAGAAAGACAGACAGACAGACAGACAGACAGACAGACAGACAGACAGACAGACAGACAGACAGACAGACAGACAGACAGACAGACAGACAGACAGACAGACAGACAGACAGACAGACAGACAGACAGACAGACAGACAGAGTGACAGAAAGACAGAGAGAGACAGACAGAGAGAGACAGAGAGAATGAGAGACAGAAAGAGAGACAGAGAGAGAGAGACAGAAAGAGAGACAGAGAGAGACAGAGAGAGAGACAGAGAGAGAGAGACAGAGAGAATGAGAGACAGAGAGAGAGACAGAGAGAGAGACAGAGAGAGAGAGACAGAGAGACAGAGAGACAGAGAGAGAGACAGAGAGAGAGAGACAGAGAGAGACAGAGAGAGAGACAGAGAGAGAGAGACAGAGAGAATGAGAGAGAGACAGAGAGAGAGAGACAGAGAGAGACAGAGAGAGAGACAGAGAGAGAGAGACAGAGAGAATGAGAGACAGAGAGAGACAGAGAGAGAGACAGAGAGAGAGAGACAGAGAGAATGAGAGACAGAGAGAGAGAGACAGAAAGAGAGACAGAGAGAGAGAGACAGAAAGAGAGACAGAGAGACAGAGAGAGAGACAGAGAGAGAGAGACAGAGAGAGACAGAGAGAGAGACAGAGAGAGAGAGACAGAGAGAATGAGAGACAGAGAGAGAGAGACAGAAAGAGAGACAGAGAGAGAGAGACAGAAAGAGAGACAGAGAGACAGAGAGAGAGACAGAGAGAGAGAGACAGAGAGAGAGAGACAGAGAGACAGAGAGAGAGACAGAGAGAGAGAGAGAGAGAGACAGAGAGAGAGAGACAGAGAGAGACAGAGAGAGACAGAGAGAGAGAGACAGAGAGAGAGAGAGAATGAGAGACAGAGAATGAACATTACAAAAGGAGAAAGGTTAAAATAACATAGTTATAATAACTTTTCTGTAGGATACGATGTTAAGTATAGTTATTAGATAAATATGGCTACGATGCCCTAGATGAGAAAGTTGAATGACTTTTACACTGAGACACTTTGACATTTACAGAGAGAATTTGACTTTTAACAATTTAATGGAAACCAGTAGGGTCTCTATTTTCGGCTGCCTTTAAACCAGCGCATTTGTCAAACGCACGCTCGTTGCCAAGTTTGCCTTGTTAAAGCTAGTCAATCAATCAATCAAATGTATTTATAAAGCCCTTTTTACATCAGCCGATGTCACAAAGTGCTGTACAGAAACCCAGCCTAAAACCCCAAACAGCAAGCAATGCAGATGTAGAAGCACCGTGGCTAGGAAAAACTCTCTAGAAAGGCCAGAACCTAGGAATAAACCTAGAGAGGAACCAGGCCAGTCCTCTTCTGGCTGTGCCGGGTGGAGATTATAACAGTACATGG
The DNA here is from genome assembly GCF_965601325.2 of Salmo salar. Taxonomy (NCBI): domain Eukaryota; kingdom Metazoa; phylum Chordata; class Actinopteri; order Salmoniformes; family Salmonidae; genus Salmo; species Salmo salar. The sequence goes on along the minus strand of NC_138294.1, from coordinate 92,050,650 downwards.
CCAAGATGTTCAAATGTTCATAGATGACCAGCAGGGTCAAATAATAATAATCACAGTAGGTGTCGAGGGTGCAACAGGTCAGCATCTCAGGAGTAAATGTCAGTTGGCTTTTCATAGCCGATCATTCAGAGTTCAAGACAGCAGGTGTGGTAGAGAGAGAGAGTAGAAAACAGCATATCCGAAAGTGCAAAGTAGAAATATAAATAATGGGGTGCAAAGGAGCAAAATAAATAAATAAATAAAAACAGTAGGGGAAGAGGTAGTTGTTTGGGTTGTGGACCCTCCTTGGTTGGGGACAGATCTAGGCTGTAGGCCCTCCTTGGTTGGGGACAGATCTAGGTTGTGGACCCTCCTTGGTTGGGGACAGATCTAGGTTGTGGACCCTCCTTGGTTGGGGACAGATCTAGGTTGTGGGCCCTCCTTGGTTGGGGACAGATCTAGGTTGTGGGCCCTCCTTTGTTGGGGACAGATCTAGGTTGTGGGCCCTCCTTGGTTGGGGACAGATCTAGGTTGTGGGCCCTCCTTGGTTGGGGACCGATCTAGGCTGTGGACCCTGCTTGGTTGGGGACAGATCTAGGTTGTAGACCCTCCTTGGTTGGGGACAGATCTAGGCTGTAGACCCTCCTTGGTTGGGGACAGATCTAGGCTGTGGACCCTCCTTGGTTGGGGACAGATCTAGGCTGTAGGCCCTCCTTGGTTGGGGACAGATCTAGGTTGTGGACCCTCCTTTGTTGGGGACAGATCTAGGTTGTGGGCCCTCCTTGGTTGGGGACAGATCTAGGTTGTGGGCCCTCCTTGGTTGGGGACCGATCTAGGCTGTGGACCCTGCTTGGTTGGGGACAGATCTAGGTTGTAGACCCTCCTTGGTTGGGGACAGATCTAGGCTGTGGACCCTCCTTGGTTGGGGACAGATCTAGGCTGTGGACCCTCCTTGGTTGGGGACAGATCTAGGCTGTAGGCCCTCCTTGGTTGGGGACAGATCTAGGTTGTGGACCCTCCTTGGTTGGGGACAGATCTAGGTTGTGGGCCCTCCTTGGTTGGGGACAGATCTAGGTTGTGGGCCCTCCTTGGTTGGGGACCGATCTAGGTTGTGGACCCTCCTTGGTTGGGGACAGATCTAGGTTGTGGACCCTCCTTGGTTGGGGACCGATCTAGGCTGTGGACCCTCCTTGGTTGGGGACAGATCTAGGCTGTAGACCCTCCTTGGTTGGGGACAGATCTAGGCTGTGGACCCTCCTTGGTTGGGGACAGATCTAGGCTGTGGACCCTCCTTGGTTGGGGACAGATTTAGGTTGTAGACCCTCCTTGGTTGGGGACAGATCTAGGCTGTAGACCCTCCTTGGTTGGGGACAGATCTAGGCTGTGGACCCTCCTTGGTTGGGGACAGATCTAGGCTGTGGACCCTCCTTGGTTGGGGACAGATCTAGGCTGTGGACCCTCCTTGGTTGGGGACAGATCTAGGCTGTAGGCCCTCCTTGGTTGGGGACAGATCTAGGCTGTAGGCCCTCCTTGGTTGGGGACAGATCTAGGCTGTGGACCCTCCTTGGTTGGGGACAGATCTAGGTTGTGGACCCTCCTTGGTTGGGGACAGATCTAGGCTGTGGACCCTCCTTGGTGACCGTAGGAATATGCATATATGTAAATGAATATGTAAATGTAAATGAATATGTAAAGCAAGAACACCCGCAGACACATTCCCTGAAACAGCAGTTCTGTCTTTATCAACATAAAACGGTATTGTTGTAAATTAGGAGTATTTTCTGTCTGTGTCTCTCTCAATCAATTCAATTCAAATGATTTTATTGGCATGGGAAACACATATTTACATTGCCCCCCCTTCTCTCTCTCTCTCTCTCTCTCTCTCTCTCTCTCTCTCTGCCTCTCTCTGCCTCTCTTTCCCCACCCTTCCCTCTCTCTCTTTCTACCTCTCTCCCTCTCTCCCTCCCTCTCCCCAACTCTCTCTCTTTCTTCCTCTCTCCCTCTCTCCCTCCCTCTCCCCACCTCTCTCTCTTTCTACCTCTCTCCCTCTCTCCCTCCCTCCCTCCCTCTCCCCACCTCTCTCTCTTTCTACCTCTCTCCCTCACTCACTCGCTCCCTCCCTCTCCCTCTTTCTACCTCTCTCTCTCCCTCCCTCTCACCCTCCCTCTCCCCACCTCTCTTTCTCTCTCCCTCTCTTTCCCCACCCCACCCCGCTCTCTCTCTGTCTCTCTCTCTGTCCCCCTCTGTCTTCAGTAAGTGGTAAAGAGGTATGTCAGTACTCACAGTTTCTCTAGTTTGTAGAGTCCACTGAAGGCTTGACTGGAGATTATCTGGATGCTGTTGTTCTGTAGGAACCTGGGAGAAGAAACAAACAAAAGCACATCGTTAAGTCAAGCACAGCGGTTCAACATTCCTTCACCAGGAACTAGTAAACATAATTGTTAATGGCCTTCCCGTTCTAAAATAACATTAAGTCATTCAGGTTGTGGTACATAACATATGTTTCTAGCTGCAACACAACCCAGTACAGTCACAACCCAGTACAGTGTTAACCCAGTACAGTCCCAACCCAGTACAGTCCCAACCCAGTACAGTCACAACCCAGTACAGTGTTAACCCAGTACAGTCACAACCCAGTACAGTGTTAACCCAGTACAGTGTTAACCCAGTACAGTCACAACCCAGTACAGTCCCAACCCAGTACAGTCACAACCCAGTAAAATGTTAACCCAGTACAGTCCCAACCCAGTACAGTCACAACCCAGTAAAATGTTAACCCAGTACAGTCCCAACCCAGTACAGTCCCAACCCAGTACAGTCACAACCCAGTAAAATGTTAACCCAGTACAGTCCCAACCCAGTACAGTCCCAACCCAGTACAGTCACAACCCAGTACAGTCCCAAACCAGTACAGTCCCAACCCAGTACAGTCACAACCCAGTACAGTCACAACCCAGTACAGTCCTAAACCAGTACAGTCCCTACCCAGTACAGTCCCTACCCAGTACAGTCCCAACCCAGTACAGTCCCAACCCAGTACAGTGTTAACCCAGTACAGTCCCAACCCAGTACAGTGTTAACCAAGTACAGTCGCAACCCAGCACAGTCGCAACGCAGCACAGTCGCAACCCAGCACAGTCCCAACCCAGCACAGTCCCAACCCAGCACAGTCCCAACCCAGTACAGTCCCAACCCAGTACAGTCCCAACCCAGTAAAGTGTTAACCCAGTACAGTCCCAACCCAGTACAGTGTTAACCCAGTACATTGTTAACCCAGTACAGTCCCAAACCAGTACAGTCCCAACCCAGTACAGTCCCAACCCAGCACAGACCCAACCCAGCACAGTCCCAACCCAGTACAGTCCCAACCCAGTAAAGTGTTAACCCAGCACAGTCCCAACCCAGTACAGTCCCAACCAAGTACAGGGTTAACCCAGTACAGTCCCAACGCAGTACTGTCCCAACCCAGTACAGTCACAACCCAGTATGGTGTTAACCCAGTATAGTGTTAACCCAGTACAGTCACAACCCAGTACAGTCCCAACCCAGTACAGTCACAAACCAGTACAGGGTTAACCCAGTACAGTCCCAACCCAGTACAGTGTTAACCAAGTACAGTCGCAACCCAGCACAGTCGCAACGCAGCACAGTCGCAACCCAGCACAGTCCCAACCCAGCACAGTCCCAACCCAGCACAGTCCCAACCCAGTACAGTCCCAACCCAGTACAGTCCCAACCCAGTACAGTCCCAACCCAGTAAAGTGTTAACCCAGTACAGTCCCAACCCAGTACAGTGTTAACCCAGTACATTGTTAACCCAGTACAGTCCCAAACCAGTACAGTCCCAACCCAGTACAGTCCCAACCCAGCACAGACCCAACCCAGCACAGTCCCAACCCAGTACAGTCCCAACCCAGTAAAGTGTTAACCCAGCACAGTCCCAACCCAGTACAGTCCCAACCAAGTACAGGGTTAACCCAGTGCAGTCCCAACGCAGTACAGTCCCAACCCAGTACAGTCACAACCCAGTATGGTGTTAACCCAGTATAGTGTTAACCCAGTACAGTCACAACCCAGTACAGTCCCAACCCAGTACAGTCACAAACCAGTACAGGGTTAACCCAGTACAGTCACAAACCAGTACAGTGTTAACCCAGTACAGTGTTAACCCAGTACAGACTTAACCCAGTACAGTCCCAACCCAGTACAGTGTTAACCCAGTACAGTGTTAACCCAGTACAGTGTTAACCCAGTACAGTTCCAACCCAGTACAGTGTTAACCCAGTACAGTGTTAATCCAGTACAGTGTTAACCCAGTACAGTGTTAACCCAGTACAGTCCAAACCCAGTACAGTGTTAACCCAGTACAGTCCAAACCCAGTACAGTCCAAACCCAGTACAGTGTTAACCCAGTACAGTGTTAACCCAATACATTGTTAACCCAGTACAGTGTTAACCCAGTACAGTGTTAACCCAGTACAGTCCCAACCCAGTACAGTGTTAACCCAGTACAGTGTTAAGCCAGTACAGTGTTAATCCAGTACAGTGTTAATCCAGTTGGAATGGATTCCAACCCAGTACAGTCCCAACCCAGTACAGTGTTAACCCAATACATTGTTAACCCAGTACAGTGTTAACCCAGTACAGTGTTAACCCAGTACAGTGTTAACCCAGTACAGTGTTAACCCAGTACAGTGTTAACCCAGTACAGTGTTAATCCAGTACAGTGTTAACCCAGTACAGTGTTAACCCAGTACAGTGTTAACCCAGTACAGTGTTAATCCAGTACAGTGTTAATCCAGTTGGAATGGATTCCAACCCAGAGGTGGTGGCAGGGTTTATCCGCCCGTCTAGTGCTTAACAGCATGGTGAAGGTCTTTATAGTCAATCACACATGACTTGTTAGGTGTGTGTGTGTGTGTGTGTGTGTGTGTGTGTGTGTGTGTGTGTGTGTGTGTGTGTGTGTGTAACTTAATGAATAAAGGATGAGGATCATAATGAAACACACACACACACACACACACACACACACACACACACACACACACACACACACACACACACACACACACACAAACCCCATATTCCATCCATCTGGACCACAATAACAGACTCTCTGGTGAATAACTAATACCGGATATGCAAATTGCATCTCTTTGATAAACGCTGTAAACAAACTCTAACATGACCTACGAACCTTTGCCTTAATTCAAACTGGGGGAGGCGGGTGTGGGGAGTAGTAACATAAATTATGATATTACTCCTCACTGTTGCAGACAGGGTAGGTCACAGGGAAGATTGAAAACCACAAACAGCAAGAATCTAGACAGCCACAAGCCCGGGACAATCCGCTGTCCCAGCTACTATGGCTAACCGCGTTGCGGGCTGCGTTCGAGCACTCAAGAAAACCCTGCTAGCTTAATAAGCAGCTAGCTATCAGCTAGGGCCAAATAGCTCATCAGACCCGGCCTTGGTCGGCAGGATCACTGGACAGATAGTAGTGGTCCCAGAGACTGATACCATCCGCGTCGCACGATCTCAAACTCAAAAAAGTAACTAACTAACTAACTAAAAAAAAACATTTCAATACACTTTCAAAGCAACAAACTTTCCAAAACATTTTGCCATGTCTAATTTATATTCATCTGATATTTGAGTGATTTAAAACCATTTTTTTTAAATGACAACAATATCTATGGGCTAAAAACAACTAAAACAAGCATTAGCTGACATGGACTAGTTGATCTGGACATTTCTAACGTTATAAATAAATATTCAACGATTAACAAGAGGAAAACCGATGACACACAACCTAATTTCTGAAAAATAGACCTTGTGCATTCTACTATTACGCCGTTCAAGAGTAAAGTTAAAAGCTGGATTGAGTTCCTTCAAAAGTATTTTTTAATTTTTTTTTAAATGTATGGCCCAACCTCTTCACCGCTAGGCTACCTCCAACCTGATGAATAAAAAACGGATAAATAGGAGTCACGCAATGTGCATTCCTGTGTGTGTGTGTGTGTGTGTGTGTGTGTGTGTGTGTGTGTGTGTGTGTGTGTGTGTGTGTGTGTGTGTGTGTGTGTGTGTGTGTGTGTGTGTGTGTGTGTATATATATAGGTCTGTGTGTGTTTGTTTGTGTTTTTCTGTGTGTGATTGATAGTAGCTATATTAAATAGTGAATCTCTCCCTGAGAGATGTCAGATAATGTTATTACAGATCACTATATGACAGTGTTAGTGTGTAAAATATGAAAACATTACTCTTTCCCAGACTAACGGACTGCACCTGGGACCTGCGTTGGAATACATGTGATTGGATGAGCCGCCACAGAAGGGAAGAAAAAAAAACACAAGCTATATATATATATATATATATATATATATATATTTTTTACCTTTTATCTAAACCAAGAAGTCCCACTGAGACAAGGACATTTCAGTATGTGTCACAAGGGATTTGGGGTTAAAACGCAAAAAAGACAGACGTCCCTATGCAACAAAAGTATCTTGGTTTTAGATGGTTTTAGGCTTTTGACAAGCGGCCTTAGTCTTGAGTTTTAGATGTTGACCTACATCCTGGTAAAAACGTTTTGTTACCCCATAATCATTCAAGGGTTATTCTTTATTTTTACGATTTTATGATCAGAGTATTTTGGGTAATTATTCATCATTTTCGGGTGTCCGTAGGCATTTTATGTCAGTCAGTCATGCGTGAGGTTCTATGTCAGTGTTGTCAAACTCATTCTATAGAGGGCCTGGTGTCCGTGAGTTTGAGTTTTTTCCTTTCAATTAAGACCTAGACAACAATGTGAAGGGAGTTCCTTACTAATTAGTGACTGTTACGGATACAGGTAGTGTGTATCCTGTATTTGTATTTCTTTTCTCTCCTTCTCCTCCTCACAGGTGACAATCATCCTTCTCCCAATCAGTCACCAATCAGAAGACACCTGCTCCTCTTCCCTCACCCAATCACAGCCCCTTTCCCTTGGTTTAAAAACCCAGTCAGTTGTTTTCTCCCCAGATCAATCTTTGTGTTCATTCTCAATCTCTCTCTCTCTGTCTCTATCTCTCTCTTGTTTTTGCAACTACATGTCACATTTGTGTGGTTATCCTGTGAGTATTGTTTTGTTGTTTGACTGTTTGTTTGATGGTGGGAAAAGGGGGTACCAAGACAAGTCGCCCATGGGCATACATTACCCGTAGGAATACTGTGTCTAAGTACCCTAGTTAGAACTGGGCGGACCACCCTCTGTATTTTACTGGTTAGTTAGCTAGCTGTTCTTGAGGTAGGCTAGTCTAGTTTAGGGGTGTTTTTGGATTATTGTTTCTTTGCTTGGGTCCAGCTCAGCCCCTTTTCTCACACGCCATTACTGTGTGATTTAAAATAAACCATTAGTGTTTGACGGTAGATTTCAGTTGTCTGTGGTTTTTGTTCTCACTGTTCATTATCACGATTATAATTTGCATGATTTATGTTACGGGTCTCGTTTCCATCCCCCCCCACTAGACTGCAGGGCCAAAGGGATTCGTAACAGTGACCTTAATTCATCAATCAAGTACAAGGGAGGAGCGAAAACCTGCAGACACTTGTCCCTCCGCGTAATGAGTTTGACACTTTTTTTTTCCCACGTGGTCTAAATAACTCAATTGGTTGGTTTGCCTGTCTATAACAAGAAGGGGCGGGCAACACTTAGATCCTGCAGCTCTGATTGGATAGAGTGAAGCTGTGTTTCGCCATCCAGTCGCTTCATCATTTCACCCAATCATTTTTCCTTGCATGTTTTGGATCTGATCATCTAGGATTGCTGCTTCCTGCTACTATGATAAATAACAAGGCGAGGACGTTTACTAATCAAGCTATCAATGTGCGTAATATCTAACAAGCGTGGTGATGGGGAAATATGATGAAACGCTGATGCGCATTCTGACTGAATGAGAGCCATCTTGACTGCCTCACTGCAGGTTGAGGACAGACACACCCACCCCTCCGCGCTGTTCCTAATCTGTAGCATTTTTTTTTTTTTGCAGTCAGAACGTGCTGAGAGGTACTTTGTCAATTTAGTTTTTTTTGTTGGCATTCCTACTATCAACTGTCAACTTACACATACGATTGTTGGTAAACCCAGGACTTAAAACCCTACAGCTGGGCTACTCAATTCCAGTTCTGGAGGGCCGGGAACATTTCTGGTTTGGGAAATTTGTACGGTTCTTGAAAGAACCATCCCATTCTTCAGAGACCCTAAAACGTTTCCCATATGGCATCGCTCTCAATACATTTATTTTGGGATGTAGTAGCAAAATGTCTCTATTTTCAGCACTTAAGACCACTTCTACTCTGAGACGCTTTGTGGATATAGGTCCTGGGCAAAAGTAGTGACTATTTCTGGACCGGTTCAGACTGACCTGTCTGTGAACATTCTGGTTGTCCTGCTTCACATGCCACTCTCTGGTGTTAACGCTGCTCTGGTGTTAACGCTGCTCTGGTGTTAACGCTCTCTAACTCTCTGGTGTTAACTCGCTCTGGTGTTGTCACGTCCTGACCAGTAAAGGGGTTATTTGTTATTATAGTTTGGTCAGGACGTGGCAGGGGGTGTTTGTTTTATATGGTTTTGAGTGTGTGTTTATGTAGAGGGGTGTTTGATTTATTAGTCCTGGGTTTTGGTTCATGTTCTATGTTTGTATATTTCTATATCTGTTCTAGGGTGTTTAATTCTATGTTTAGGTAATTGGGATTGGGGCCTTCAATTGGAGGCAGCTGTTTATCGTTGCCTCTGATTGAAGGTCCTATACGTAGGAGTATGTTTGCTATGGGAATTGTGGGAGGTTGTTCTTAGCACTGCTGTATTTAGCCTGCAAGACTGTTAGTTCGTTCGTTTCTTGTTTTGTTTATTTAAGTGTTTGCAAATAAAGTTATGAGCACTCGACCCACTGCGCCTTGGTCCATTTACTATGACGAGCCTCCCACCTCCAATGGACCAAGCAGCGGAGAAAGGAGCAGCAGGTGGACTATCGGGAGTTTTGGACTTGGGAGGACATATTAGCCGGAGTGGGACCATGGAGAAAGGCTATAGAGGACCGGGAACGCTACAGGGGAACACGGCTGGCAAGGAAGCCGGAGAGGTAGCCCCCCCCAAAAAAAATGTTGGGGGGGGGGGGGGGGGACGGGACACGGGTAGTTTGGCAAGGGCAGGCAGTAGACCTGAGCCAACTATCTGTGATTATTATGGGGAACAGAGGATCAGAGGAGCACAGTACTATGCGGAAGTGCGCACGATCTCACCTATGCTCACGAACAGTCCGGTGAAAATGATTCCAGCCCTTCGCAAGTGCCATGCTCGAGTGAACACTCAGGCCGTAGGGGTTGTATGCTCCAGACCGCCAGTAATGCTTCACGGCCCAGTGTATCCTGTTCCCACTTCTCGCACTAGCCCTGAGGTGCGTGTCTCCAATCTGATACCTCCAGTACCAGCCCCACGCACCAGGCTTCCAGTGCGTCAGCCCAGTCCCGAGCTTCCGATGATAGTGCCTCGTCCAGAGCTTCCGGCGACAGTGCCCCGTAGAGAGACGGCCCACTGTCCGGAACCAAGAGAGACGGCCCACTGTCCGGAACCAAGAGAGACGGCCCACTGTCCGGAACCGAGTGAGTCGCCCTACAGTCCGGAGCTCCCAGAGTACAGTCCAGGTTCTACAGTGGAATGCTTCAGGCCGAGGTATTCAGTAGAGGTGGACTGGTTAGGTGGGAGACTAAGGCCAGAGCCTGAGCTACCTCCACTGTAGGAGGTTTGGGGAGAGGGGGTGTAGCACGGAAGCCGCCGGTGACGGCAGCCACCCTCCCTTCCTTCCCTCCCTTTAGTTTAGTTTTGGTAGATATTTTTTGTTATTAGGTGCATCCGGGGTTCTGCACCTTTGGGGGGGGGGGGGGGGGGTGTACTGTCACGTCCTGACCAGTAAAGGGGTTATTTGTTATTATAGTTTGGTCAGGACGTGGCAGGGGGTATTTGTTTTATATGGTTTTGAGTGTGTTTATGTAGAGGGGTGTTTGATTTATTAGTCCGGGGTTTTGGTCCAAGCCTTCCCTGTGGCTCTGTTGGTAGAGCATGGTATTTGCAACGCCAGGGTTGTGGGTTCGATTCCCACGGGGGGCCAGTACAAAAAAAGATATATATATTTCATTTTCATTTCATGCATTTAAAAAAAATATATGTATTCACTACTATAAGTCGCTCTGGATAAGAGCGTCTGCTAAATGACTAAAATATAAATGTAAAAAAAATGTTCTGTTTGTATATTTCTATATCTGTTCTAGGGTGTTTAATTCTATGTTTAGGTAATTGGGATTGAGGCCTTCAATTGGAGGCAGCTGTTTATCGTTGCCTCTGATTGAAGGTCCTATACGTAGGAGTATGTTTGCTATGAGAATTGTGGGAGGTTGTTCTTAGCACTGCTGTATTTAGCCTGCAAGACTGTTAGTTAGTTCGTTTCTTGTTTTGTTTATTTAAGTGTTCGCAAATAAAGTTAAGATGAGCACTCGACCCGCTGCGCCTTGGTCCATTTACTACGACGAGCGTGACAGCTGTTAACTTCTCAGCTGAGATGCAGTATGTGAAATATGACACCTCATTTGCATAGGGAGCGACCCATCACATTTTCTGGACTATCCAAACCAAGGATTGATTTCCTGTGCCTGTGAACCTTGTAGCGCTGCTTACAATAGGGTATATGAGAAAGAGAGAGAGAGAGAGAATCTAGTGATTGCATCAAAAGCAGTCTCATCTCGCTGTGACGTTCCCAGATAGATTTACAGAGCTCTCAACATGAAAATAATACAAAATAATCTGTAGAGTTTAAACAACTTTCTCTTGGTCACAAGAGGGACACTGTCACTTTTTTTTTGCTTAAAGCTGAAATTGTAACGAGTTAGCAGGCATTTGATTGGCGACTCTGCGTCGCTAGGCAGAAAATGCTCTGTCAGTTAAATAAAATGGTGCCAATTTAATTGACTATAGAATATTTATTGTACAGTTATAAAAAAGATGTAAGTTGTTTAATTGTTGCTATATTTAAAAAGGCACTTCGACAATTTCAAGCCCTACTACTCCACTTTTGTTGAATAGGAAAAGAAAATCTTATGATTTTTCATATTTGTACTGTATATTTGAGCTTGTATCCTCTAAAGTGACTACAACTCAGCGATTTAATAACTCATTTTATTACCAGAAATGTAATATTTAATATTTTCTGGCAGTTAAAGCATTACTAGGTATTGTTTCTGGCCCTCTCAGGATAAATCATTACTTTGGGGTATGTCAACTTAGGAGGAAATCTACATTTAACCAGCCTTAAAACCGTTCTTTAGAGGATTCCTTGGATAAGGCCCCAAATGGTCCTCAAATACAGCAGCCTCTGTTTAAGCTGGCTTCCAAAATGGCACCCTATTCCCTATATAGTACACTACTTTAGACCAGAGCCCTATGGAACCCTATTCCCTACATAGTGTACTACTTTAGACCAGAGCCCTATTGGGCAGCAGGTAGCCTAGTGGTTAGAGTGTTGGACTAGTAACCGAAAAGTTGCAAGATCAAATCCCTGAGCTGACAAGGTAAACATCTGGTAAACATCTGTCGTTCTGCCCCTGAACAAGGCAGTTACTCCACTGTTCCTAGGCTGTCATTGAAAATATGAATTTGTTCTTAACTGGCTTGCCTAGTTAAATAAAGGAAAAATAGCACCCTATTCCCTATATAGTACACTACTTTAGACCAGAGCTCTGGTCAAATGTAGTGCACTATGTAGGGAAGAGGCTGCCATTGGATGTACAGTAAAATCCTGAATATATTATGTGATAACCCAAAATTACACATTCGCTGTACAATATTCTATGAGTTTAGCTGTAGTAGAACTATTTTCAAAACCAAATTGTATTGGTCGCATATTTACATTCATTTCCACGTTCGTGTTTTATGCAAATAGTCCTGTAATTGTAATGCTTTCTCCAGACACTTTTATTCATTCAACCATTCAGTCCTCTCAACCATTCAGTCCTCTCAACCAGTCAGTCCTCTCAACCAGTCAGTCCTCTCAACCAGTCAGTCCTCTCAACCATTCAGTCCTCTCAACCATTCAGTCCTCTCAACCAGTCAGTCCTCTCAACCAGTCAGTCCTCTCAACCAGTCAGTCCTCTCAACCATTCAGTCCTCTCAACCAGTCAGTCCTCTCAACCAATCAGTTCTCTCATATAGTACCATTATTCCCCAAGGTTGTTGCTGTACATCAGATTGTACATTTTGCCAAATTACCTGGTGCACTTTACCTTGCGTGAAGACCTGTCCTGGTAGGTCCAGGTGTTAACTCAGTGTTTCTCAAACTCGGTTCTGGGGCCCCATTTTTTTGTTGCCCTAACACTACACAGCTGATTCAAATAATCTAGACCTTGATGATGAGATGGTTAGTTGAATCAGCTGTGTAGTTCTAGGGCCAAAAACCAAACCTTGCACCCCCATGGGGTCCCTAAGACAGAGTTTGGGAAAACTCTGCGTTAACTTGTATTAACTCATTCCTAGGAAACCTGGTTAACGACTAAGCAACCCTGTTCCTGGAGCTACTGCAGGATTTTTTTCTGTCCAAACTAGGCACAAACACCTGACCAACTGAGCTAATTGATCAGTTCAGTGATTGCCTAAAAATCAACACACCTGGTCTTCCAGATCGGTTAAATCATGAACATGAAGGGCCTGTGGTACTCCGGGAACCAGGGTTGCCTGGTTACCCTGATATAGCTACCATTTCCCCTGTCAACATCGAATGAGAATAATGATGAATGTGATGGTCCTCCTCAGGCTGTGTCTATGAAGTCCATTAAACAAGCTGTTTTGACCACGTATCGAGAGCGTTTTCTAGTGTTCACTGTGTTTCGTAAGAATCACTAGTACAACAACTAGAATCTAGGCCGGGATTCAAATCCGACCAAGGTTGCCTGGTTACCCTGATAAATCTGGACTAGATTTTTATCTCGGTAGGATAACAGTCTCAAACCCAGACATGTTTCTAACTAGATATGATATCCTTTCTAACAGGATGACTCGTCAACTTTTATAAATGGACTCAATTATTTTCATGCAAATGGACAACAAAAGTATGACTGACTTGACAATAAATCAAGTCCAGTCCAGTCGTGTCCAGTTAAATCCAGTCCAGTCGTGTCCAGTCAAATCCAGTCCAGTCCAGTCGTGTCCAATCCAGTCGTGTCCAGTCCAGTCGTGTCCAATCCAGTCCAGTCTAGTCGTGTCCAGTTAAATCCAATCCAGTCGTGTCCAGTCAAATCCAGTCCAGTCGTGTCCAGTCAAATCCAGTCCAGTTGTGTCCAGTCAAATCCAGTCCAGTCCAGTCGTGTCCAGTCAAATCCAGTCGTGTCCAGTCAAATCCAGTCCAGTTGTGTCCAGTCAAATCCAGTCCAGTCGTGTCCAGTCAAATCCAGTCCAGTCGTGTCCAGTCAAATCCAGTCCAGTCAAATCCAGTCCAGTCGTGTCCAGTCAAATCCAGTCTAGTCCAGTTTCGTATTAGTACTCACAGTCTCTGCAAGTGTGTGTATTTGGAGAAGATGTTGTCAGACAAGCTCTTTATCTTGTTACTCTTCAGAGACCTGAAACAGGAACCAGACAACACAGTACTGTTACTATGGTTACACACACACACACACACACACACACACTTAACAGCGGGGTGATGACAAGCTAGAAGTAAAGCACAGACAAAGATAAGGAGATAGCAGATTTCTACAGATGTAGGATCTTAATTTGACCAGATTCTCACAGCAGTAAAATAATCCTGCAGCAACAGAAAAATGTGAATTATTATGTGGATTATAAATAATGGACATCTTTGTAGGGGTTGTTACATTTTTTTGTTTGTTTAAATCAAGTCTGATGTTTTAAAGTAAAATTACTGTCACGTCCTGACCACAGTAAGTTGTTATTTTCTATGGTAGAGTAGGTCAGGGCGTGACAGGGGGGTTTTCTAGTTTAGTTTTTCTATGTTATGTTCTAGTTTTGTATTTCTATGTTGGGTTGTTCTACGTTTCTATTTCTATGTTGGGCTGTGTTTGGGATAATCTCCAATTAGAGGCAGCTGGTCATCGTTGTCTCTAATTGGAGGTCATATTTAAGTTGGTGTTTTTCCCACCTGGGTTTGTGGGAGATTAATTTTGAGTTGTGTATGTTTCACCTCTGCGTCACGGTTTGTTGTTTTTTGTCATTCAGTTTATTTATATGTATTGCATAGTTTCACAGTGTACTTTAAATGTGGAACGACACACACGCTGCACTTTTGTCCGCTCATTCCTACGACAACCGTGGCAATTACAAACTTTAGAAGCCTTTTTAAACCTTGCATACACTACAATTTGCATTTTCTGCTGTGCAGGAAAATTCTCTGTGTGAACAAATTATGATAATACATCTGTACACACACTACTGACTTCAAACCGTAAAGCATGTGCTCTCTCTTGGCAGGAAGAGGAGAGAGGACAAGAGAGAATAAACAGCGAACAAGGGGAAGCCACTAGTAATAAACTAAGTCTCTGTTTCTTCCTTTTCTTTTGACTAATAACTCACTGACATCTTACTGCAGAACACACACACACACACACACACACACACACACACACACACACACACACACACACACACACACACACACACACACACACACACACAGGCGATGTGACTTAGACAGCATGTTATTTATAATCCATACAGTAGCAGTCAAAAGTTTGGACACACCTACTCATTCCAGGGTTTTTTAAATATTTTTTTTACTCTTTTCTACATTGTAGAATAATAGTGAAGACATCAAAACTCTGAAATAACACATATGGAATCATGTAGTAACCAAAAAAAGTGTTAAACAAATATTTTATATTTGAGATTCTTCATAGTAGCCACCCTTGATGACAGCTTTACACACTATTTGCATTCTCTCAACCAGCTTCATGAAGTAGTCACCTGGAATGCATTTCAGTTAACAGGTGTACCTTGTTAAAAATGTATTTGTGGAATTTCTTTCCTTCTTAATGTGTTTGAGTCAATCAGTTGTGCTGTGACAAGATAGGGGTAGTATACAGAATATAGCCCTATTTGGTAAAAGACTAAGTCCATATTATGGAAAGAACATCTCAAATAAGCAAAGAGAAACGACAGTCCATCATTACTTTAAGACATGAAGATCAGTCAATCCGGAAAATTTCAAGAACTTTGAACGTTTCTTCAAGTGCAGTTTCAAAAAACATCAAGCGCTATGATGAAACTGTCTCTCAAGAGGACCGCCACAGGAAAGGAAGAACCAGAGTTACCTCTGTTGCAGAGTTCAAGTTCATTAGCGTTAACTGCACCTCAGATTGCATCCCAAATAAATGCTTCACAGAGCTCAAGTAACAAGACACATCTCAACATCAACTGTTCAGAGGAGACTACGTGAATCAGGCCTTTGTAGTCGAATTGCTGCAAAGAAACCACTACTAAAGGACACAAATAAGAAGAAGATACTTGTTTGGGTCAAGAAACACGAACAATGGACATAAGACTAATGAAATTCTGTCCCTTGGTCTGATGAGTCCAAATGTGAGATTTTTGGTTCCAACAGCCGTGTCTTTGTGAGATGCAGAGTAGGTGAATGGATGATCTCCGCATGTGTGGTTCCCCCCGTGAAGCATGGAGGAGGAGGTGTGATGGTGCTTTGCTGGTGACACTGTCAGTGAATTATTTACAATTCAAGGCACACTTAACCAGCATGGCCAACACAGGATTCTGCAGCGATACGCCATCCTATCTGGTTTGCGCTTAGTGGGGACTATCATTTGTGTTTCAACAAGACAATGACCCAAAACACAACTCCAGGCTGTGCAAGGGCTATTTGACCAAGGAGAGTGAAGGACTGCTGCCTCAGATGACCTGGCATCCACAATCACCCGACCTCAAACCAATTGAGATGGTTTGGGATGAGTTGGCCTGCAGAGTGAAGGAAAAGCAGCCAACAAGTGCTCAGGATATGTGGGAACTCCTTCAAGACTGTTGGAAAATAATTCTTCATGAAGCTGGTTGAGAGAATGCCAAGAGTGTGCAAAGCTGTCATCAAGGCAAGGGTGGCAACTTTGAAGAATCTCAAATATAAAATATATTTGGATTTGTTTAACACTTTTTTGGTTACTACATGATTCCATATGTGTTATTTCATAGTTTTAATGTCTTCACTATTATTCTACAATGTAAAAAATAGTTTAAAAAAATACAAATAAACATTAATGAGTAGGTGTTCAAACTTTTGACTGGTACTGTAAGTCATCCAGGCCCTGGGTAACTCTAGTCCCATGCCCTGGGTAACTCTAGTCCCATGCCCTGGGTAACTCTAGTCCTTCAAGCCCTGGTTACCTCTAGTCCTCCAAGCCCTGGTTACCTCTAGTCCTCCAAGCCCTGGTTACCTATAATCCTCCAGGCCCTGGTTACCTCTATTCCTCCAGGCCCTGGTTACCTCTATTCCTCCAGGCTCTGGGTTACTCGTGTTCCCCAGGCCCAGGGTAACTCTAGCCCTCCATGCCCTGGGTAGCTCTAGTCCTCCAAGCCCTGGGTAGCTCTGGTCCCCCAGGGCCTGGCTAACTCCGGTCCACCAGGCCCTGGGTAACTCTAGTCCTCCAGGCCCTGGGTATGTCTCGCCAGCAGCGTACCACCCTGCATCCCACTGCTGGCTTGCTTCTGAAGCTTAGCAGGGTTGGTCCTGGTTGGTCCCTGGATGGGAGACCAGATGCTGCTGGAGTGGTGTTGGAGAGCCAGTAGGAGGTCTAATAAGATATCCCAATACCTCAGGGCAGTGATTGGGGACATTTCCTTATGTAGGGTGCTGTCTTTCAGATGGGACAATAAATGGGTGTCCTGACTCTCTGTGGTCACTAAAGATCCCATGCCACTTATCGTAAGAGTAGGGGTGTTAATGCCAGTGTCCTGGCTAAATGTACAATCTGGCCCTCATATGGTCTTGTCTTCCATCACACCTGGTTCCAATTCCATCAATTACATATTGTGTATTTAACCCTCTGTTCCCCCCCATGTCCTTGTCCGTAATTGTTTGTTGTAGTGCTTGTGCATGGTATGCTGGTTATTACTACCGGGTTTTGTTTGACCCATTGATTGTATTATTCTGTTGACGGTGGTTTATGGTTATTAAACACAACCGTTGTAAATCAGTTTCCGCTCTCCTGCGTCTGACTTCTCTGCCGCCAGTAGTAGTAGCATCGCATTACAGAATTACGGACCAATACTATGGAGTCAGCAGGAGCAGGTACCCCGGGTATAGGGGTGGAGGAGTGCGTCCGGGAGCACGCAGCCATGATCCAACATCTTGGCACTGCCATGGACCGCGTTGTCCAGACAATGGACCGCTGGGAGAGACAGGTAGTTCTCCCATCGCCTCCACCAGCACAACTGGGGTCTCCACTGAGCGCCGCTCTTCATCCTGGTCCCAGTGGAATTCGTCTCTCCCTGCCCCAGGAATACGATGGGAAGGCTGCGAACTGCCAGGGGTTCCTTCTACAACTGGACCTATACCTGGCCACCGTCCACCCGGCTCCGTCGGGCCGTGAGAGGGTGTCCTCCCTCGTCTCGTGCCTCACCGGGAAAGCCCTGGAGTGGGACAACGCAGTGTGGAGAGAGGGAGATGCGGCGTTGGACCAGTTTGAGGAGTTCACCCGCCGTTTCCAGGCCGCAGAGGTCACACTGCCGGTCAGTGCAGGGTTGGTTCCTCTGGGGATCGAGGCAGCAGGCAGGGCGCTCTGGCGTCACCCCAAGTGAGCCAGCACCATTCTCACCCAGAGCCCTCTCTTGCTCATATGTTTGTCTATGTTACTTTTTCTGAGTTTTCCCCGTATTCCCAGCACAAGGCGCTCGTCGATTCAGGCGCGGCTGAGAACTTTATAGATAGATTGTTCGCCCATAGTTTAGGGATTCCCATTGTTCCCGTGGCTGTGCCCTTCCCCGTTCACGCCTTAGATAGTCAACCATTAGGGTCAGGTTTGATCAGGGAGGCCACTGCTCCTCTGGGCATGGTGATGCAGGGGGGGGCACAAGGAGAGAATTAGTCTCTTCCTTATTGACTCTCCTGCATTTCCCGTGGTGCTAGGCCTGCCCTGGTTAGTTTGTCATGACCCCACTGTTTCTTGGCCACAGAGGGCTCTCACGGGGTGGTCGCGGGAGTGCTCGGGGAGGTGTTTAGGGGTTTCCGTTGGTGCTACTACGGTGGAGAGTCCAGACCAGGTCTCCACCGTGCGCATTCCCCCTGAATATGCCGATTTGACTCTCGCCTTCTCTAAAAAGAAGGTGACTCAATTACCACCCCATCGATGAGGCGATTGTGCGATAAATCTCCTGGTGGAGGCTGCACTTCCCAGGAGTCACGTGTGTCCCCTCTCACAGGCGGCGACTGAGGCTATGGAAACATATGTCTCCGAATCCCTGCGTCAAGGGTACATTCGGTCCTCCACTTAACCTGTCTTCTCGAGTTTCTTTTTTGTGAAGAAGAAGGAGGGAGTCTGAACCAGATCACTGTGAGGTATAGTTACCCGCTACCACTCATAGCCACAGCGATTGAGCCAATGCACTGGGCGCGCTTCTTCACCAAACTAGATCTCAGGAGCGCTTACAACCTGGTGCGTATCCGAGAGGGAGACGAGTGGAAGACGGTTTTCAGTACCACCTCAGGGCACTATGAGTACCTCGTCATGCCGTACGAGTTGATGAATACGCCATCAGTCTTCCAAGCCTTTGTAGACAAGATTTTCAGGGACCTGCACGGGCAGGGTGTAGTGGTGTATATCGATGACATTCTGATATACTCCGCTACACGCGCCGAGCATGTGTCCCTGGTGCGCAGGGTGCTTGGTCGCCTGTTGGAGCATGACCCGTCCGTCAAGGCTGAGAAATGCTTGTTTTTCCAGCAATCCGTCTCCTTCCTAGGGTATCACATTTCCAGGGGTGGAGATGGAGAGTGACCGCATTGCAGCCGTGCGTAATTGGCCGACTCCCACCACGGTAAAGGAGGTGCAGCGGTTCTTAGGGTTTGCCAACTACTAACGGAGGTTTATCCGAGGTTTTCATCAGATAGCGGCTCCCATTACCTCACTGCTGAAGGGGGCCCGGTGCATTTGCAGTGGTCAGCTGAGGCGGACAGGGCTTTTGGGCACCTAAGAGCTCTGTTTACCTTGGCTCCCGTGTTGGCCCATCCGGATCCCTCTTTGGCGTTCATAGTGGAGGTGGACGCGTCTGAGGCTGGGATAGGAGCCGTGCTCTCTCAGCGCTCGGGTACGCCACCGAAGCTCCGCCCCTGTGCCTTCTTCTCGAAGAAGCTCAGCCCGGAGGAGCGAAACTATGACGTGGGGGACCGGGAGCTGTTGGCTGTCGTCAAAGCCTTGAAGGTGTGGAGACATTGGCTTGAGGGGTGTTACGGATACAGGTATCCTGAGTGTGTATCCTGTATGTGTATTTCTTTTCTCTCCTTCTCCTCCTCACAGGTGACAATCATCACTCCCCAATCAGTCACCAATCAGCCACAATCCGAAGACACCTGCTCCTTTTCCCTCACCCAATCACAGGCCCTTTCCCTTGGTTTAAAAACAGTCAGTTGTTTTCTCCCCAGATCAATCTCTGTGTGTTCAGTCTCTCTCTGTAACTCATTCTCTCTCAATCTCTCTCTCGCTCTGTGTTCCCAGTTCTCTCTTTCTGTATTGATCTCTTTTTTGTTTTGCTCCTACATTGCTCCCACATTTGTGTGGTTAACCTGTGAGTATTGTTTTGTTGTTTGACTGTTTGTTTGTTTGGTGGGAAAAGGGGGTACCAAGACAAGTCGCCCATGGGCATACATTACCCGTAGGAAAACAGTGTCTAAATACACTAGTTAGAACTGGGCGGACCACACACTGTATTTTTGGTTAGTTAGTTAGCTGTACTGAAGTAGGCTAGTCTAGCTTAGGGGTGTTTTTGGATTATTGTTTCTTTGCTTGGGTCCAGCTCTGCCCCTTTTCCCACACCGCATTACCATGTGTTTATAAATAAACCATTAGAGTTTGACGGTAGATTGTAGTTGTCTGTGGTTATTTTGTTCTCACTGTTACTTTTTCACTATTATAATTTGCATGATTTATGTTACGGGTCTTGTTGCCATCCCCCCCTAGACTGCAGGGCCAAAGAGTATTCGTAACAAGGGGGCTAGACACCCTTTTCTCATCTGAACTGACCACCGCAATCTGGAGTACATCCGGGCAGCGAGGAGACATTCCTCCCTCTCTCCCCTGTAACCTTTCCCCAGGTCATTACTGTAATTGAGTTCTCAGTCAACTTACTGGGTAAAATAAATAAAAACTCCAGGCCCTGGATAATTCTAGTCCCCCAGGCCCTGGGCAACGCTGTCTACAGTTTTTCATCACACTCAATCTTATTTTTTCAATAACGAGATGGTCCCTTTCGAACCAATCAATGGCTTTGCATTATACTTGCGATTTCGATTTCATTCTCTCTTTGAAAGTTAAAGAAACTGAATTTAGCAGACACTACTGACCAGTTTCATGGATACATAATCATCAAATGATTGATTATAATGTAGCCTATAAGGGACTAAAAAGCAATTTCAGGATCCAACCAAACACATCTCTAGTACTCTGGGACTGTAATGAAACCTCGCAACCACAAACACAGACCCACATCCTGTACATACACAAGCAAAGGCCACATGGTTGCAAAAGCATACACACACACACTCTTAAAACTGCTGGGTTGTTTGGTTGACCCTGCTGCTGGGTTGTTTGGTTGACCCTGCTGCTGGGTTGCAGGAATTGGGTCACTTAGTTGGGTTGTTTTCTTTCAAAACTGCTGTGTTATTGATGCTGGATTATTGATGCTGGGTTATTGATGCTGGATGCTGGGTTATTGATGCAGGGTTATTGATGCTGGGTTATTGATGCTGGGTTATTGATACTGGGTTATTGATGCTGGGTTATTGATGCTGGGTTATTGGTGCTGGATGCTGGGTTATTGATGCTGGGTTATTGATGCTGGGTTATTGATGCAGGGTTATTGATGCTGGGTTATTGATGCTGGGTTATTGATGCTGGGTTATTGGTGCTGGGTTATTGATGCTGGGTTATTGATGCTGGGTTAGTGATGCTGGGTTATTGGTGCTGGGTTATTGATGCTGGGTTATTGATGCTGGGTTATTGGTGCTGGGTTATTGATGCTGGGTTAGTGATGCTGGGTTAGTGGTGCTGGGTTATTGATGCTGGGTTATTGATGCTGGGTTATTGATGCTGGGTGCTGGGTTAGTGATGCTGGGTTATTGGTACTGGGTTATTGGTGCTGGGTTATTGGTACTGGGTTATTGGTGCTGGGTTATTGGTACTGGGTTATTGGTGCTGGGTTATTGGTGCTGGGTTATTGGTGCTGGGTACTGGGTTATTGGTGCTGGGTTATTGGTTCTGGGTTACTGAGATAATGACCCAACAGGTCAGATCAGAAGACTGAAGGCGTAGTTTAGCAGGGGCGTGGCTTTCAGATAGTTGTTTTTAGCCACCCATGAGAGTAAAAGTCATTCCTGTTCATCTGTTCGTTGTGATAACTATACATGTTAAGGCACATTGACATTTTTAAAGCTTCAATAATGCTTACTGTGTCACGTCCCGACCAGTAAAGGGGTTATTTGTTATTATAGATTGGTCAGGATGTGGCAGGGGGTATTTGTTTAGTGTTTGGGGTTTGTTGGGTTATGTGTTTATGTAGAGGGGTGTTTGTTTAGAATATTCTGTTTTTTTTGGTTATGTTCTATGTTAGTATATTTCGATGTTCTGGTCTAGTCTTCCTAGTTCTATGTTTAGGGTTATTGGTTTGGCCTTCAATTGGAGGCAGCTGTTTTTCGTTGCCTCTGATTGAAGGTCCTATATAGAGGGATGTTTTTTGTAATGGGTTTTGTGGGAAGTTGTTTTTGCACTGCTGTGTTTAGCCTGCAATACAGTGCGTCCGTTCGTTTTCTTGTTTTGTTTTTTAAGTGTTCAATAAAAGTTCAAATGAGCACTCAACCCGCTGCGCCTTGGTCTACTACATACGGCGACCGTTACATACTGAGGTGTATGAGTTCCCTAAAAGCCTATGTAAATCCTATTGTTGTCACGCCCTGATCCGTTTCACCTGTCCTTGTGCTTGTCTCCACCCCCTCCAGGTGTCTCCCATCTTCCCCATTATCCCCTGTGTATTTATACCTGTGTTTTCTGTCTGTCTGGTGCCAGTTTGTCTCGTTTGTTCAAGCCTACCAGCGTTTTGTCTCAGCTCCTGTTTTTTCCCTAGTCTCAATTTTTCTCATCCTCCTGGTTTTTGACCTTTGTCTGTCCTGACCCTGTGCCCGCCTGACCACTGCCTAACAAGATGTTATTTTCTATGGTAGAGTAGGTCAGGGCATGACAGTTTTTTTCCTATGTTTTGTATTTCTATGTTTAGGTTCTAGTTTTGTATTTCTATGTTGGGGTTTTGTTTGGGATGATCTCCAATTAGAGGCAGCTGGTCCTCGTTGTCTCTAATTGGAGATCATACTTAAGTAGGGGTTTTGTGGGTGATTAATTTGGAGTTGTGTATGTGTTAATCTCTGTGTCACGGTTTGTTTTGTTTTTTCTTCATTCAGTGTATTTATGTATTGCATAGTTTCACAGTATAAATAAAATGTGGAACGACACACACGCTGCACTTTGGTCCGCTCATTCCTATGACAACCGTGACACCCTGACCCCTGACCCTGACCCCTGAGCCTGCCAGCCGTCCTGTACCTTTGCTCCACCTCTGGATTATCAACCCCTGCCTGCCTTGATCTGTTGTTTACCTGCCCCTGTGGTTATAATGAACATTGTTACTTCACACAGTCTGCGCTTGGGCTTTACCGTGATACCTGATAATTGTTGAGATTCAATAAGGCTGTATATGTTATTCTAATATGTAATCAATAATTTTAATAGTATAGAAGAATGTGTCAAATATTTTTTTGTGTGGAAACATTTTATTCTGCACTATGTAAACTTAACATAATGAACAAGAATGAACATTTACTCTCACGGGTGGCCAATAAGCTCTGTCTGAAAAGTCATGCCCCTAATAAACCATACCTCCAGAAAATAGACTAAGGAATATATTCATAAAAGACCCAGCTGCTAGGTCAACCCAGCTTGAGAGTAAAAATTACCCAACTGATGGTTAAATTAACCCATGTTTGGGTAATCCCAACAACCCAACATGTTGGGCTATTCACGCAACCCAACGGGTTGGGAAAAATAACCCCAAATGTGTTCTGTGCACTATTTAACCAGCACTGGGTTACCAAATAACCCAACATGTGTTCTGTCCACTATTTAACCAGCACTGGGTTACCAAATAAACCAACATGTGTTCTGTCCACTATTTAACCAGCACTGGGTTACCAAATATCCCAACATGTGTTCTGTCCACTATTTAACCAGCACTGGGTTACCAAATAACCCAACATGTGTTCTGTCCACTATTTAACCAGCGCTGGGTTACCAAATAACCTAAATTGGGAGTGCTTTCTCTCTCTCTCTCACACACACACACATACAACACACACACACCACAGACAAACACACACACACACACACACAGAGAGAGGTACTTACAGCCAGGTGACATTGGTGGAGACTTGAGGAACGTCATGTAGGTTGACTTCCACACACTCCAGTTCTGTCTTGATACAGTCACAATGCTCTGGGTACTGCTGCAAGACTACACAACAACACAATTAATACAGCACTACACACACATACACACACAAACGTGCACGCTCACACACACTGACACACAACCACACACACCAACACACACACACGCATGCACATACACACACTGATGACACACACTGATGAACAAACTGACACACAAACACACACAGACTGCCACACACACACACATACACACACACTGACACACAAACGGACACACTAACACACACACACACACACACACTGACACAAACACTGACACACAAACACACACATTGACAAACACACACACTGACACAAGCACACACACTGACAGCAGTCTTCTGGTGGTGGTAGGACCTGTGGGTCGACCTTCCTGACGGTTCGATCAAAGATGTCCGCCCAGCCGCTGTTGTCCCCTATAGACACAAGGTAATATTAAAGTTATATTTGGAGCTAGCATTACACAATGACAGTGGATTACAGCTGTGGAGGCCACAAAATTTCAACAGCTGGCGATTGTCAAGCAAGTCAAGCAAATAAGTGTCAAGCAAATAATTGTCGGTCTCACGGTAATTAACCATTAATTAACATAAACACATTTAACATCTTCTGGCTTCCACACAAGCCACTGATGCAGACCTTTTGGAACATCCATGTAATATAGTCTTCACCTTCACAATAAATCCATTATTTATTTTTTACACAGGTCTAAAGAAACATGATAGGAAGAAAATGTAGTCTATTTTCAGAAGAACAGAATAACATAACTCTGAGTTGTCCTTATGTTAGTTCCTGATCTGGCTATGCCATATGGCTGTGGGCTACAGTAATTCATTTAGCAGACAAGATTTGGCATTATTTTATAGTATGTAGAATACAATCGAACAAACCTGAATTAAAAAACAATTTGAGAAAGTGAGCACGAGGCTATTCTGTTTTGAGCGGTTAACAAAGGAATAACTATTCCTATATGGTTAATTTTAGAGTTATTAATGTAACTTTAGTTGTTCTATAAACGTTGGGATATATATGTATTGATGTGTAATACATTGTAAGGCTGCATGATGAGACTCTAATGATGATTTGAAAAAAGAAACTTAAAAAAAGGCCTGAGCTCTGCTTAGTTTTTTTGTGCAGGCTGTACACACTACATCAGTCTCTCACTGACAATTTGACAAGCACTTGATAATTGCCTCGAATTTCACGACGGGATCCCCTTTGTGTGGCGGTAATGCACCCTAAGAAAATCCAATGCCTTTTGCGGCCAGTGGCTGTTCTTCCCTTCTCCCTGAGTGCTGCGTGCTCCATCACGTGATCGGGTCTTTCTCACAGGCTACAAGTGAAGACCAACACATCTGGGATGCAACTGTCCTTATCCAATTCCAAGGTGCATATTGAAGATATTGGAAGAACTGTCTACATTTACCAACATTATAAGTAGGTCTAACGAACAGCAAAAGCACTAGCCTATGTCAATCTACTATCCCCCATAGTACAAATGTCGACCTATTCTATTCTGTGCGAGAAATAAATATTCCAAACAGTCTTTGATAGTTATTATGGGATGCGATAGATCCCAAATTAATACAACCAGTAGCATCAAAAAACCTTCTTTACCCAATGTGGCTTACAAAACAGATCAGAACATTTAGCTGAAAATGTTGATAAACTATTAGTCTATTTCCTCATGCTATAAGCATGAATGTTCCATTAGCGGACAACACTATTATCAAAAGTGACCACAAATGTGATTATGCAGGTAATGCTTTTTTTTTATAAAAGTGCATTTTTTTTTTTCAAAATGATCTTCCCCAAACTTGAAACTCACCCGCTGCTTATGTATACCAGTTAGGCCCTTCACCCCTTGTAGAGCGAATTAATGTGCTTAATTTGCTTAAAGTTATTTGGCCACTCTATTTGTGATACAATCCTTATAGGCCTATGGGCTAGGATACATGAGGTGTGCTAGTATGATTCAAAAAGTTGCAAAAAAAGGCAGGACACTTTTCCCCGTGGTTTATTTTCATGCCAGCCAGGTAGACTATACTCCTGTTTTAAAGAGAAACCAATGTACTTAACATTTGGAAAGTTGATAAATAAATATAGTAGGCCTAGCCTATAGAAAGCTGATCCTCCTATTTTTAGTAGAGGCCATCACTCTGTTTTCTCGCGCAATTGCATAGCCTATAGAAATGTTGCGCAACCTGAACTCGTGGGCTCTCATGAAATGTTTGATTAGATTTTCGAACACATTTGCATTGATGTCAGAGTGTTTAGAGGAACAATAGAGTGTTGATTACCAGGCAGTTAACAAGTTTGGTAGGCTACTAATGACCATCAGCAGCATCAGAGCTTGGAGAAACCTGATTATCCTGCCTTCATGACTCATGACTGCCGGTGTGGCGGTAATTTGGTCACCACAACAGCCCTAGTCTGGATACCCATACTTGCGTCCTAAATAGTATACTATTTGGGTAAGCAAAATGTTTTTGTTTTATAGTATGTGAAAATGTAAAAACATGAAGTTTGAAGTACTTCCGATGAAGTACTTCCGCTTTTCATCCAGAATGTTCTGCACACGTTAAGTCACCTTCCCAGACACCTGGAACTCTATTGCCCGCTGACAAACAAAACCAATGGTTTGGTACCTTCAACATCAGGGTTGATCTGGAGATCTACCAGTCCAACCCTGACCTAACATGCATGATTAAATTAGTTAAATAGCAACTGAATCAAAATAAACAACTTCTATGGTTGAAATGAGCCAGAAACATGAAATGAAATGAATCAGAAACATGAAATGAAATGAGCCAGAAACATGAAATGAAATGAGTCAGAAACATGAAATGAAATGAGCCAGAAACATGAAATGAAATGAGTCAGAAACATGAAATGAAATGAGTCAGAAACATTTATTCTAGTGTCAAAATTAAATACAAAGTATAAATAATAAATAGGATAATTTTGGTCTTTAAGTCTCGTCTAAAACGGACATTTGCGAGATTATCAGGGATAAATGGTACGTCATGGAACGAAGGGTACGTAACACACACACACACGTAACACACACACACTAACACGTAACATACACACACTAACACGTAACACACACACACTAACACGTAACATTCATACATACTCTCTCTCTCTCCGTCTCTGTCTCTCTCTCTCTCTCTCTCTCTCTTCTGTCTGTCTCTCTCTCTCTCTCTCTCTGTCTCTCTCTCTCTCTCTCTCTCTCTGTCTCTCTCTCTCTCTCTCTCTCTTTCTCTCTCTGTCTCTCTGTCTCTCCCTCTCTCTCTCTCACCACAGTTTTCCTCGTCGGCTCCGTTGGGGCAGTCTCTGTGTCCATCACACTGCAGAGCTTGGTGGAGACACACTGTCACGTTACCACAGGGGAATTGCCCCAGAGGACAGCTGCTCTCTACTGCCGTCCTGCTGGACACCATCGCTGGAGGAGGGAAGGGGGAGGGGCATTATAAGTACATTTAAATATACGGTAATGATTTACTTTGACTTCATTACACATTTATTACACATCTATAAACATTTCATCATCGTGTTATAAAAGGGTCCCAACCGCATCGTTTAAGGTTCACTAAATATATCCATATGAGAGCATTTCACGTCATGCCGCGCAGGCAGAGCTCATATTTAGGTAACTTAATAGACGCATAATTACAATGGCAGCGTAGTGTCATCATTACGGCTGTTCTCAAAAAAGTGTGCTTTTGCAATACCACTGTCAGAGAATATGCCAAAAGGTATTTATTTATTTATTTTTATTTCACCTTTATTTAACCAGGTAGGCAAGTTGAGAACAAGTTCTCATTTACAATTGCGACCTGGCCAAGATAAAGCAAAGCGGTTCGACAACATACAAAAACACAGAGTTACACATGGAGTAAAACAACATACAATCAATGATACAGTAGACAAAAATAAGACTATATACAATGTGAGCAAATGATGTGAGATAAGGGAGGTAAAGGCTAGTTTCAAACCAGTATGTAGGGGATCTAGTTTCAGACCAGTATGTTGTAGGGGATCTAGTTTCAGACCAGTATGTTGTAGGGGGATCTAGTTTCAGACCAGTATGTAGGGGATCTAGTTTCAGACCAGTATGTTGTAAGGGATCTAGTTTCAGACCAGTATGTAGGGGGATCTAGTTTCAAACCAGTACGTAGGGGATCTAGTTTCAGATCAGTATGTGGGGGATCTAGTTTCAGACCAGTATGTTGTAGGGGGATCTAGTTTCAGACCAGTATGTAGGGGATCTAGTTTCAGACCAGTATGTAGGGGATCTAGTTTCAGACCAGTATGTTGTAGGGGATCTAGTTTCAGACCAGTATGTAGGGGATCTAGTTTCAGACCAGTATGTTGTAGGGGGATCTAGTTTCAGCCCAGTATGTAGGGGATCTAGTTTCAGTCCAGTATGTAGTAGGGGATCTAGTTTCAGACCAGTATGTTGGAGGGAATTGAGTTTCAGACCAGTATGTAGGGGACCTAGTTTCTGTCGAGTATGTAGGGGGATCTAGTTTCAGACCAGTATGGAGCGGATCTAGTTTCAGACCAGTACGTAGGGGATCTAGTTTCAGACCAGTATGGAGCGGATCTAGTTTCAGACCAGTATGTAGGGGATCTAGTTTCAGACCAGTATGTAGGGGGATCTAGTTTCAGACCAGTATGTAGGGAATCTAGTTTCAGACCAGTATGGAGCGGATCTAGTTTCAGTCCAGTATGTTGTAGGGGATCTAGTTTCAGACCAGTATGTAGGGGACCTAGTTTCAGACCAGAAAGTAGGGGACCTAGTTTCAGACCAGTATGTAGGGGGGATCTAGTTTCAGACCAGTTTGTAGGGGATCTAGTTTCAGACCAGTATGTAGGGGATCTAGTTTCAGACCAGTATGAAGGGGATCTAGTTTCAGACCAGTATGAAGGGGATCTAGTTTCAGACCAGTATGAAGGGGATCTTGTTCAGACCAGTATGTAGGGGGATCTAGTTTCAGACCAGTATGTAGGGGATCTAGTTTTAGACCACTATGTAGGTGATCTCGTTTCAGACCAGTATGTTGTAGGGGACTAGTTTCAGACCAGTACGTAGGGGATCTAGTTTCACTCCAGAATGTTGTAGGGGGATCTAGTTCCAGTCCCATCTGTAGGGGACCTAGTTTCAGACCAGTATGTAGGGGGACCTAGTTTCAGACCAGTATGTTGTAGGGGATCTAGTTTCAGACCAGTATGTTGTAGGGGATCTAGTTTCAGACCAGTGTGTAGGGGATCTAGTTTCAGACCAGTATGTTGTAGGGGATCTAGTTTCAGACCAGTATGTTGTAGGGGATCTAGTTTCAGACCAGTGTGTAGTTGATCTAGTTCAGACCAGTGTGTAGGGGATCTAGTTTCAGACCAGTATGTAGGGGATCTAGTTCAGACCAGTATGTAGGGGATCTAGTTTCAGACCAGTATGTAGGGGATCTAGTTCCAGTCCCATCTGTAGGGGATCTAGTTTCAGACCAGTATGTAGGGGATCTAGTTTCAGACCAGTATGTTGTAGGGGATCTAGTTCCAGTCCCATCTGTAGGGGACCTAGTTTCAGACCAGTATGTAGGGGGACCTAGTTTCAGACCAGTATGTAGGGGGATCTAGTTTCAGACCAGAATGTAGGGGGATCTCATTTCAGACCAGTATGTAGGGGGATCTAGTTTCAGTCCAGTATGTTGTAGTGGATCTAGTTTCAGACCAGTATGTTGTAGGGGATCTAGTTTCAGACCAGTATGTTGTAGGGGATCTAGTTTCAGACCAGTATGTTGTAGGGGATCTAGTTTCACACCAGTATGTTGTAGGGGATCTAGTTTCAGTCCAGTATGTTGTAGGGGATCTAGTTTCAGACCAGTATGTTGTAGGGGGATCTAGTTTCAGCCCAGTATGTAGGGGACCTAGTTTCAGACCAGTATGTTTTAGGGGATCTAGTTTCAGACCAGTATGTTGTAGGGGATCTAGTTTCAGACCAGTATGTAGGGGATCTAGTTTCAGACCAGTATGTAGGGGATCTAGTTTCAGACCAGTATGTAGGGGACCTAGTTTCAGACCAGTATGTAGGGGATCTAGTTCCAGACCAGTATGTTGTAGGGGATCTAGTTTCAGACCAGTATGTAGGGGATCTAGTTTCAGACCAGTATGTATTTCACCCAATAGATATGCGAGTTTATCAAAATGTGATTTAAATTCTTTGTGGATCTGTGTGATCTGAGGGAAATATGTGTCTCTAAAATGGTCATACATTGGGCAGGAGGTTTGGAAGTGCAGCTCAGTTTCCACCTCATTTTGTGGGCAGTGTTGCACATAGCCTGTCTTCTCTTGAGAGCCAGGTCTGCCTACGGCGGCCTTTCTCAATAGCAAGGCTATGCTCACTGAGTCTGTACATAGTCAAAGCTTTCCTTAAGTTTGGGTCAGTCACAGTGGTCAGGTATTCTGCCACTGTGTACTCTCTGTTTAGGGCCAAATAGCATTCTAGTTTGCTCAGTTCTTTTTGTTAATTCTTTCCAATGCCTCAAGAAATTATCTTTTTGTTTTCTCATGATTTGGTTGGGTCTAATTGTGTTGCTGTCCTGGGGCTCTGTGGGGTCTGTTTGTGTTTGTGAACAGAGCCCCAGGACCAGCTTGCTTAGGGGACTCTTCTCCAGGTTTATCTCTCTGTAGGTGATGTTAACACAGCCTCTAACTTGTCATAGTACCTCCCTAGTCAGTGAGCTCTCTTTATACCCGTCACCCAGCCTGTCACGCCTGCTCCTGCTCTTCACCCCGGCGTTAGAGGGCGCCAGGCTCCTCAGCATTACACACTCCTGCCACCATCATTACGAACACCTGCCTTCCCCCCCGTTACGAGCATCAGCGATTATTGGACTCAATCACCTCTGTCATTACCTCTTCTCTCTCTCTCTCTCTCTCTCGCGCTCTCTTGCGCTCTCTCACTCTCTCGTTCAGTCTCTACCTCTGCCGTCTCTCTGTCTCTGTCTCTGTCTCTGTGTCGGTCTTTGTCTCCTGTGTCGGTCTTTGTCTTTGTCCGTCTCTCTTGCTCTCTCTGTCTGTCTGTCTGTCTGTCTGTCTGTCTGTCTGTCTGTCTGTCTGTCTGTCTGTCTGTCTGTCTGTCTGTCTGTCTGTCTGTCTGTCTGTCTGTCTGTCTGTCTGTCGCGCTGCCCTCTCTCTCTCTCCCTTCTATATCTAAGTACTGTTACATTTGCAGTTTCAGCTGAGTTTGAGTGGTTTCAATATATTTTATTTATTTATTTATTTCACCTTTATTTAACCAGGTAGGCAAGTTGAGAACAAGTTCTCATTTACAATTGCGACCTGGCCAAGATAAAGCAAAGCGGTTCGACAACATACAAAAACACAGAGTTACACATGGAGTAAAACAACATACAATCAATGATACAGTAGACAAAAATAAGACTATATACAATGTGAGCAAATGATGTGAGATAAGGGAGGTAAAGGCAAAAAAAGGCCATGGTGGCAAAGTAAATAAAGTATAGCAAGTAAAACACTGGAATGGTAGAATTATAATTTGAAGAAAGTTCAAAGTTCAAATATAAATAATATGGTGCAAAGGAGCAAAATAATAAATAAAATAAATAAATACAGTAGGGGAAGAGGTAGTAGTTTGGGCTAAATTATAGATGGGCTATTTACAGGATACAGATAACAGATATAACAGATACAAACATGATTGAAAGAAAAGGAAGAAAAAAAATATTGATAAAGGGAAGAAATTAACATTCGTTTACTGTGATGAACTAAACACTAACTCTCGATTTAAAGACTATTCTTTCCAGATAAGGGAGTCCTTTTTAATTTCCTTTTGTGCATTCCATTCAACAGCAGTGCTATAGAGGACCTATTACAACAACAACAAAAAACAGCTAAATGTGGAAACACCTTATAATAATCGTGAAAACCTCTAAAGTGGTGTTTTTTTTTACTATCATCAGTCTCATGGGGTCCAAGCGCCAGAACATCCTGTAACTGCCTGGAGATTAGAAGATTTGGGCTGTATAACAAACACACACACACACACACACACACACCTCCCTACACTCACATCTCCCGGAAGGAGAACAGTCTGATCCTGCCACTCTACAGGCTAACGAGGGAGGGTTAGGAGGGAGAGAGGAGGGAGGGATGGATGGATGAAGAGGAGAGGGAGGAAGGGAGGGAGGGAGGGAGGGAGGAAAGGAGGGAGGAAAGAAGGGAGGGAGGGAGGGAGGGACAGTATGTAGGGGATCTAGTTTCAGACAAGTATGTAGGGGATCTAGTTTCAGACAAGTATGTAGGGGATCTAGTTTCAGACCAGTATGTAGGGGATCTAGTTTCAGTCCAGTATGTAGGGGATCTAGTTCCAGACCAGTATGTTGTAGGGGATCTAGTTTCAGACCAGTATGTAGGGGGGATCTCATTTCAGACCAGTATGTTGGAGGGAATTGAGTTTCAGACCAGTATGTAGGGGACCTAGTTTCAGTCGAGTATGTAGGGGATCTAGTTTCAGACCAGTATGGAGCGGATCTAGTTTCAGACCAGTACGTAGGGGATCTAGTTTCAGACCAGTATGGAGCGGATCTAGTTTCAGACCAGTACGTAGGGGATCTAGTTTCAGACCAGTATGTAGGGGGATCTAGTTTCAGACCAGTATGTAGGGAATCTAGTTTCAGACCAGTATGGAGCGGATCTAGTTTCAGTCCAGTATGTTGTAGGGGATCTAGTTTCAGACCAGTATGTAGGGGACCTAGTTTCAGACCAGAAATTAGGGGACCTAGTTTCAGACCAGTATGTAGGGGGGATCTAGTTTCAGACCAGTATGTAGGGGATCTCTTGTCAGACCAGTATGTATGGGACCTAGTTTAAGTCCAGTG
This sequence comes from Salmo salar, assembly GCF_965601325.2. Lineage (NCBI taxonomy): Eukaryota > Metazoa > Chordata > Actinopteri > Salmoniformes > Salmonidae > Salmo > Salmo salar. The sequence continues at coordinate 92,017,984 of NC_138294.1, read as the reverse complement.
TGTTGTATGGGATCTAGTTTCAGACCAGTTTGTAGGGGATCTAGTTTCAGACCAGTATGTAGGGGACCTAGTTTCAGACCAGTATGAAGGGGATCTAGTTTCACACCAGTATGTAGGGGATCTAGTTTTAGACCACTATGTAGGTGATCTGTTTCAGACCAGTATGTAGGGGGATCTAGTTTCAGACCTGTATGGAGGGGATCTAGTTTCAGACCAGTATGTAGGGGATCTAGTTTCAGACCAGTATGTAGGGGATCTAGTTTTAGACCACTATGTAGGTGATCTCGTTTCAGACCAGTATGTAGGTGGATCTAGTTTCAGACCAGTATGTAGGGGGATCTAGTTTCAGACCAGTGTGTAGGGGATCTAGTTTCACTCCAGAATGTTGTAGGGGGATCTAGTTACAGACCAGTATGTAGGGGATCTAGTTTCAATCCAGTATGTAGTAGGGGATCTAGATTCAGTCCCATATGTAGGGGATCTAGTTCAGACCAGTATGTAGGGGGATCTAGTTTCAGACCATTATGTTGTAGGGGGATCTAATTTCAGACCAGTATGTTGTAGGGGATCTAGTTCCAGTCCCATCTGTAGGGGACCTAGTTTCAGACCAGTATGTAGGGGGATCTAGTTTCAGACCAGTATGTAGGGGATCTAGTTTCAGACCAGTATGTAGGGGACCTAGTTTCAGACCAGTATGTAGGGGGATCTAGTTTCAGACCAGAATGTAGGGGGATCTCATTTCAGACCAGTATGTAGGGGGATCTAGTTTCAGTCCAGTATGTTGTAGGCGATCTAGTTTCAGACCAGTATGTTGTAGGGGGATCTAGTTTCAGCCCAGTATGTAGGGGACCTAGTTTCAGACCAGTATGTTGTAGGGGGATCTAGTTTCAGACCAGTATGTAGGGGATCTATTTTCAGACCAGTATGTTGTAGGGGGATCTAGTTTCAGCCCAGTATGTAGGGGATCTAGTTTCAGACCAGTATGTTGTAGGGGGATCTAGTTTCAGACCAGTATGTAGGGGACCTAGTTTCAGACCAGTATGTAGGGGATCTAGTTTCAGACCAGTATGTAGGGGATCTAGTTTCAGACCCGAGTGTAGGTCGGATCTAGTTTCAGACCAGTATGGAGCGGATCTAGTTTCAGACCAGTACGTAGGGGATCTAGTTTCAGACCAGAATGTAGGCGATCTAGTTTCAGACCAGTATGTAGGGGGATCTAGTTTCAGACCAGTATGTAGGGAATCTAGTTTCAGACCAGTATGGAGCGGATCTAGTTTCAGTCCAGTATGTTGTAGGGGATCTAGTTTCAGACCAGTATGTAGGGGACCTGGTTTCAGACCAGAAAGTAGGGGGGATCTAGTTTCAGACCAGTTTGTAGGGGATCTAGTTTCAGACCAGTATGTAGGGGATCTCTTGTCAGACCAGTATGTATGGGACCTAGTTTAAGTCCAGTGTGTTGTATGGGATCTAGTTTCAGACCAGTTTGTAGGGGATCTAGTTTCAGACCAGTATGTAGGGGACCTAGTTTCAGACCAGTATGAAGGGGATCTAGTTTCAGACCAGTATGAAGGGGATCTAGTTTCAGACCAGTATGAAGGGGATCTTGTTCAGACCAGTATGAAGGGGATCTAGTTTCAGACCAGTACGAAGGGGATCTAGTTTCAGACCAGTATGAAGGGGATCTAGTTTCAGACCAGTATGAAGGGGATCTTGTTCAGTCCAGTATGTAGGGGGATCTAGTTTCAGACCTGTATGGAGGGGATCTAGTTTCAGACCAGTATGTAGGGGATCTAGTTTCAGACCAGTATGTAGGGGATCTAGTTTTAGACCACTATGTAGGTGATCTCGATTCAGACCAGTATGTAGGGGGATCTAGTTTCAGACCAGTATGTAGGGGGATCTAGTTTCAGACTAGTATGTAGGGGGATCTAGTTTCAGACCAGTGTTTAGGGGATCTAGTTTCAATCCAGTATGTAGTAGGGGATCTAGTTTCAGACCAGTATGTAGGGGAATCTAGTTTCACTCCAGAATGTTGTAGGGGGATCTAGTTACAGACCAGTATTTAGGGGATCTAGTTTCAATCCAGTATGTAGTAGGGGATCTAGATTCAGTCCCATATGTAGGGGATCTAGTTCAGACCAGTATGTAGGGGGATCTAGTTTCAGACCATTATGTTGTAGGGGGATCTCATTTCAGACCAGTATGTTGTAGGGGATCTAGTTCCAGTCCCATCTGTAGGGGACCTAGTTTCAGACCAGTATGTAGGGGGATCTAGTTTCAGACCAGTATGTAGGGGATCTAGTTTCAGACCAGTATGTAGGGGACCTAGTTTCAGACCAGTATGTAGGGGGATCTAGTTTCAGACCAGAATGTAGGGGGATCTCATTTCAGACCAGTATGTAGGGGGATCTAGTTTCAGTCCAGTATGTTGTAGGGGATCTAGTTTCAGACCAGTATGTTGTAGGGGGATCTAGTTTCAGCCCAGTATGTAGGGGACCTAGTTTCAGACCAGTATGTTGTAGGGGGATCTAGTTTCAGACCAGTATGTAGGGGATCTATTTTCAGACCAGTATGTTGTAGGGGGATCTAGTTTCAGACCAGTATGTAGGGGACCTAGTTTCAGACCAGTATGTTGTAGGGGGACCTAGTTTTAGACCAGTATGTAGGGGATCTAGTTTCAGACCAGTATGTTGTAGGGGATCTAGTTTCAGACCAGTATGTAGGGGATCTAGTTTCAGACCAGTATGTGGGGGATCTAGTTTCAGACCAGAATGTAGGGGACCTAGTTTCAGACCAGTATGTTGTAGGGGGATCTACTTTCAGACCAGTATGTAGGGGATCTAGTTTCAGACCAGTATGTGGGGGATCTAGTTTCAGACCAGAATGTAGGGGACCTAGTTTCAGACCAGTATGTAGGGGATCTAGTTTCAGTCCAGTATGTAGGGGATCTAGTTTCAGACCAGTATGTGGGGGATCTAGTTTCAGACCAGTATGTTGTAGGGGACCTAGTTTCAGATCAGTATGTGGGGGATCTAGTTTCAGACCAGTATGTTGTAGGGGGATCTAGTTTCAGCCCAGTATGTAGGGGATCTAGTTTCAGACCAGTATGTGGGGGATCTAGTTTCAGACCAGTATGTTGTAGGGGATCTAGTTTCAGACCAGTATGTAGGGGGGATCTCATTTCAGACCAGTATGTTGGAGGGAATTGAGTTTCAGACCAGTATGTAGGGGACCTAGTTTCAGTCGAGTATGTAGGGGATCTAGTTTCAGACCAGTATGGAGCGGATCTAGTTTCAGACCAGTACGTAGGGGATCTAGTTTCAGACCAGTATGGAGCGGATCTAGTTTCAGACCAGTACGTAGGGGATCTAGTTTAAGACCAGTATGTAGGGGGATCTAGTTTCAGACCAGTATGTAGGGAATCTAGTTTCAGACCAGTATGGAGCGGATCTAGTTTCAGTCCAGTATGTTGTAGGGGATCTAGTTTCAGACCAGTATGTAGGGGACCTAGTTTCAGACCAGAAAGTAGGGGACCTAGTTTCAGACCAGTATGTAGGGGGGATCTAGTTTCAGACCAGTTTGTAGGGGATCTAGTTTCAGACCAGTATGTAGGGGATCTAGTTTTAGACCACTATGTAGGTGATCTCGTTTCAGATCAGTATGTAGGTGGATCTAGATTCAGACCAGTATGTAGGGGGATCTAGTTTCAGACCAGTGTGTAGGGGATCTAGTTTCAATCCAGTATGTAGTAGGGGATCTACATTCAGTCCCATATGTAGGGGATCTAGTTCAGACCAGTATGTAGAGGGATCTAGTTTCAGACCATTATGTTGTAGGGGGATCTAATTTCAGACCAGTATGTTGTAGGGGATCTAGTTCCAGTCCCATCTGTAGGGGACCTAGTTTCAGACCAGTATGTAGGGGGATCTAGTTTCAGACCAGTATGTAGGGGATCTAGTTTCAGACCAGTATGTAGGGGACCTAGTTTCAGACCAGTATGTAGGGGGATCTAGTTTCAGACCAGAATGTAAGGGGATCTCATTTCAGACCAGTATGTAGGGGGATCTAGTTTCAGTCCAGTATGTTGTAGGGGATCTAGTTTCAGACCAGTATGTTGTAGGGGGATCTAGTTTCAGCCAAGTATGTAGGGGACCTAGTTTCAGACCAGTATGTTGTAGGGGGATCTAGTTTCAGACCAGTATGTAGGGGATCTATTTTCAGACCAGTATGTTGTAGGGGGATCTAGTTTCAGCCCAGTATGTAGGGGACCTAGTTTCAGACCAGTATGTTGTAGGGGGATCTAGTTTCAGACCAGTATGTAGGGGATCTAGTTTTAGACCAGTATGGAGGGGATCTAGTTTCAGACCAGTATGGAGCGGATCTAGTTTCAGACCAGTACGTAGGGGATCTAGTTTCAGACCAGTATGTAGGGGATCTAGTTTCAGACCAGTATGTAGGGGGATCTAGTTTCAGACCAGTATGTAGGGAATCTAGTTTCAGACCAGTATGGAGCGGATCTAGTTTCAGTCCAGTATGTTGTAGGGGATCTAGTTTCAGACCAGTATGTAGGGGACCTAGTTTCAGACCAGAAAGTAGGGGACCTAGTTTCAGACCAGTATGTAGGGGGGATCTAGTTTCAGACCAGTTTGTAGGGGATCTAGTTTCAGACCAGTATGTAGGGGATCTCTTGTCAGACCAGTATGTATGGGACCTAGTTTAAGTCCAGTGTGTTGTATGGGATCTAGTTTCAGACCAGTTTGTAGGGGATCTAGTTTCAGACCTGTATGGAGGGGATCTAGTTTCAGACCAGTATGTAGGGGGATCTAGTTTCAGACCTGTATGGAGGGGATCTAGTTTCAGACCAGTATGTAGGGGGATCTAGTTTCAGACCTGTATGGAGGGGATCTAGTTTCAGACCAGTATGTTGTAGGGGATCTAGTTTCAGACGAGTATGTAGGGGATCTAGTTTTAGACCACTATGTAGGTGATCTCGTTTCAGACCAGTATGTTGTAGGGGATCTAGTTTCAGATCAGTATGTAGGTGATCTCGTTTCAGACCAGTATGTAGGTGGATCTAGTTTCAGACCAGTATGTAGGGGGATCTAGTTTCAGACCAGTGTGTAGGGGATCTAGTTTCACTCCAGAATGTTGTAGGGGGATCTAGTTACAGACCAGTATGTAGGGGATCTAGTTTCAATCCAGTATGTAGTAGGGGATCTAGATTCAGTCCCATATGTAGGGGATCTAGTTCAGACCAGTATGTAGGGGGATCTAGTTTCAGACCATTATGTTGTAGGGGGATCTCATTTCAGACCAGTATGTTGTAGGGGATCTAGTTCCAGTCCCATCTGTAGGGGACCTAGTTTCAGACCAGTATGTAGGGGGATCTAGTTTCAGACCAGTATGTAGGGGATCTAGTTTCAGACCAGTATGTAGGGGATCTAGTTTCAGACCAGTATGTAGGGGACCTAGTTTCAGACCAGTATGTAGGGGGATCTAGTTTCAGACCAGAATGTAGGGGGATCTCATTTCAGACCAGTATGTAGGGGGATCTAGTTTCAGTCCAGTATGTTGTAGGGGATCTAGTTTCAGACCAGTATGTTGTAGGAGGATCTAGTTTCAGCCCAGTATGTAGGGGACCTAGTTTCAGACCAGTATGTTGTAGGGCGATCTAGTTTCAGACCAGTATGTTGTAGGGGACCTAGTTTCAGACCAGTATGTTGTAGGGGGATCTAGTTTCAGACCAGTATGTAGGGGGACCTAGTTTTAGACCAGTATGTAGGGGATCTAGTTTCAGACCAGTATGTAGGGGATCTCGTTTCAGACCAGTATGTAGGGGATCTAGTTTCAGACCAGTATGTTGTAGGGGATCTAGTTTCAGACCAGTATGTAGGGGATCTAGTTTCAGTCCAGTATGTTGTAGGGGATCTAGTTTCAGACCAGTATGTAGGGGGATCTAGTTTCAGTCCAGTATGTTGTAGGGGATCTAGTTTCAGACCAGTATGTAGGGGATCTAGTTTCAGTCCAGTATGTGGGGGATCTAGTTTCAGACCAGTATGTAGGGGATCTAGTTTCAGACCAGTATGTTGTAGGGGATCTAGTTTCAGACCAGTATGTAGGGGATCTAGTTTCAGACCAGAATGTAGGGGGGGATCTAGTTTCAGACCAGTATGTATTTCACCCAATAGATATGCGAGTTTATCAAAATGTGATTTAAATTCTTTGTGGATCTGTGTGATCTGAGGGAAATATGTGTCTCTAAAATGGTCATACATTGGGCAGGAGGTTTGGAAGTGCAGCTCAGTTTCCACCTCATTTTGTGGGCAGTGTTGCACATAGCCTGTCTTCTCTTGAGAGCCAGGTCTGCCTACGGCGGCCTTTCTCAATAGCAAGGCTATGCTCACTGAGTCTGTACATAGTCAAAGCTTTCCTTAAGTTTGGGTCAGTCACAGTGGTCAGGTATTCTGCCACTGTGTACTCTCTGTTCAGGGCCAAATAGCATTCTAGTTTGCTCAGTTCTTTTTGTTAATTCTTTCCAATGCCTCAAGAAATTATCTTTTTGTTTTCTCATGATTTGGTTGGGTCTAATTGTGTTGCTGTCCTGGGGCTCTGTGGGGTCTGTTTGTGTTTGTGAACAGAGCCCCAGGACCAGCTTGCTTAGGGGACTCTTCTCCAGGTTTATCTCTCTGTAGGTGATGTTAACACAGCCTCTAACTTGTCATAGTACCTCCCTAGTCAGTGAGCTCTCTTTATACCCGTCACCCAGCCTGTCACGCCTGCTCCTGCTCTTCACCCCGGCGTTAGAGGGCGCCAGGCTCCTCAGCATTACACACTCCTGCCACCATCATTACGAACACCTGCCTTCCCCCCCGTTACGAGCATCAGCGATTATTGGACTCAATCACCTCTGTCATTACCTCTTCTCTCTCTCTCTCTCTCTCTCGCGCTCTCTTGCGCTCTCTCACTCTCTCGTTCAGTCTCTACCTCTGCCGTCTCTCTGTCTCTGTCTCTGTCTCTGTCTCTGTGTCGGTCTTTGTCTCCTGTGTCGGTCTTTGTCTCTGTCCGTCTCTCTTGCTCTCTCTGTCTGTCTGTCTGTCTGTCTGTCTGTCTGTCTGTCTGTCTGTCTGTCTGTCTGTCTGTCTGTCTGTCTGTCTGTCTGTCTGTCTGTCTGTCTGTCTGTCTGTCTGTCTGTCTGTCTGTCTGTCCCTCTCTCTCTCTCTCCTTCTATATCTAAGTACTGTTACATTTGCAGTTTCAGCTGAGTTTGAGTGGTTTCAATATATTTTATTTATTTATTTATTTCACCTTTATTTAACCAGGTAGGCAAGTTGAGGACAAGTTCTCATTTACAATTGCGACCTGGCCAAGATAAAGCAAAGCAGTTCGACACATACAACAACATAGAGTTACACATGGAGTAGAACAACATACAATCAATGATGCAGTAGAAAAAAATAAGACTATATACAATGTGAGCAAATGAGGTGAGATAAGGGAGGTAAAGGCAAAAAAGGCCATGGTGGCAAAGTAAATACAATATAGCAAGTAAAACACTGGAATGGTAGATTTGCAGTGGAAGAAAGTGCAAAGTAGAAATATAAATAATGGGGTGCAAAGGAGCAAAATAAATAAATCAATAAAATACAGTACGGGAAGGGGTAGTTGTTTGGGCTAAATTATAGATGGGCTATGTACAGGTGCAGTGATCTGTGAGCTGCTCTGACAGCTGGTGCTTAAAGCTAGTGAGGGAGATAAGTGTTTCCACTTTCAGAGATTTTTGTAGTTCGTTCCATTCATTGGCAGCAGAAAACTGGAAGGAGAGACGGCCAAAGGAGGAATTGGCTTTGGGGGTGACCAGAGAGATATACCTGCTGGAGCGCGTGCTACAGGTGGGTGCTGCTATGGTGACCAGTGAGCTGAGATAAGGGGGGATTTTACCTAGCAGGGTCTTGTAGATGACCTGGAACCAGTGGGTTTGGCGACGAGTATGAAGCCAGGGCCAACCAACGAGAGCGTACAGGTCGCAGTGGTGGGTAGTATATGGGGCTTTGGTGACAAAACTTATGGCACTGTGATAGACTGCATCCAGTTTATTGAGTAGGGTATTGGAGGCTATTTTGTAAATGACATCGCCGAAGTCGAGGATCGGTAGGATGGTCAGTTTTAAGAGGGTATGTTTGGCAGCATGAGTGAAGGATGCTTTGTTGCGAAATAGGAAGCAAATTCTAGATTTAACTTTGGATTGGAGATGCTTAATGTGAGTCTGGAAGGAGAGTTTACAGTCTAACCAGACACCTAGGTATTTGTAGTTGTCCACATATTCTAAGTCAGAACCGTCCAGAGTAGTGATGCTGGACGGGCGGGCAGGTGCAAGCAGCGATCGGTTGAAGAGCATGCATTTAGTTTTACTTGCATTTAAGAGCAGTTGGAGGCCACGGAAGGAGTGTTGCATGACATTGAAGCTCGTCTGGAGGGTTGTTAACACATTGTCCAAAGAAGGGCCAGAAGTATACAGAACGGTGTCGTCTGCGTAGAGGTGGATCAGAGAATCACCAGCAGCAAGAGCGACATCATTGATGCATACAGAGAAAAGAGTTGGCCCAAGAATTGAACCCTGTGGCACCCCCATAGAGACTACCAGAGGCCCGGACAACAGGCCATCCGATTTGACACATTGATTTGACACATTGAACTCTATCATGAAGTAGTTGGTGAACCAGGCGAGGCAATCATTTGACAAACCAAGGCTATTGATTCTGCCGATGAGGATGTGGTGATTGACAGAGTCGAAAGAAAGATATAGCTCTTTTAATGTCAAGGTCTCTTTATGGGTCAAACTCAAGTCAGTTAAGAACAAATAAGAATTTGTTCTTAACTGACTTGCATGGTTAAATAAAGGTTACATAATGTTGTAAAAAAAAATCTAGCACAGCCTGATATAAATTAATATACCAGCTATCTATCCAGAAGCATCTATTGCTCATCCTCTCCCATTCTCTCTCTCCCTCTCCCATCTCTCTCTTCCTCTCCCATTCTCCCTCTCTCTCTCCCATTCTCCCTCTCTCTCTCCCTTTCCCATTCTCCCCCTCTCTCTCTCCCATTCTCCCTCTCTCTCCCTCTCCCATCTCTCTCTTCCTCTCACATTCTCCCTATCTCTCTCCCTCTCCCATTCTCCATCTCTCTCTCCCTCTCCCATTCTTCATCTCTCTCCCATTCTCCATCTCTCTCATTTGCCATCTCTCTCTCCATTTCTTTCTTCCTCTCCCATTTTCCATCACTCTCTCCCTCTCACATTCTCCATCTCTCTCTCCCTCTCCCATTCTTCATCTCTCTCTCCCTCTCCCATGCTTCATCTCTCTCTCCCTCTCCCATGCTTCATCTCTCTCTCCCTCTCCCATTCTTCATCTCTCTCTCCCTCTCCCATGCTTCATCTCTCTCTCCCTCTCCCATTCTTCATCTCTCTCTCCCTCTCCCATTCCCTATCTCTCTCATCTCTCTCTTCCTCTCTCCGTCTCCCATTCCCTATCTCTCTCTCCCATCTCTCTCTCCCATTGTCCATCTATTTATCCCTCTCTCCCTTTCCATCTGCCTTTCACTCTCTCTGTCTGTCTCTCCCTCTCTCTTTCAGAGCTTTATTTCTTTAAAAACCATACTCTCTATCCTGAAATCTCTCTTCCTCTCTATCTTCAGCAGCATACTGCCCTCAATCCCACTGCTGGCTTGCATCTGAAGCTAAGTAGGGTTGGACCCTGGATGGGAGGCCAGATGCTGCTGGAAGTGGTGTTGGAGGACCAGTAGGGGGCACTCTTTCTTCTGGCAAAGAAAAAGATCCCAGTGAAGTGGACATTGCCCTGTGTAAGGTGCTGTCTTTTAGATGGGACGTTGAACGGGGTGTCCTGACAATCTGTGGTCACTAAAGAGGCCATGGCACTTATCGTAAGAGTGTTAACAAACGACAGCACCTTACACTGGGCAATGTCCACTTCACTGGGATCTTTTTCTTTGCCAGAAGAAAGAGTGCCCCCTACTGGTCCTCCAACACCACTTCCAGCAGCATCTGGTCTCCCATCCAGGGACTGACCAGGACCAACCCTACTTAGCTTCAGAGGCAAGCCAGCAGTGGGAGAGGGAGAGAGAGATTGGAAGAGGGAGAAAGGGAGAGGGAGAGAGAGATGGGGAATGGGAGAGGGAGAGAGAGAGAGAGATGAAGAATGTGAGAGGGAGAGAGAGATGGGGAATAGGAGAGGGAGAGGGAGAGAGAGATGAAGAATGGGAGAGGGAGAGAGAGATGGAGAATGGGAGAGGGAGAGAGAGATGGAGAATGGGAGAGGAAGAAAGAAATGGAGAGAGAGAGATTACGAATGAAAGAGATGGAGAATGGGAGAGAGAGAGAGATGGAGAATGAGAGAGATGGAGAATGGGAGAGAGAGTTGGAGAATGAGAGAGAATGAGAGAGAGAGAGAGAGAGAGAGAGAGAGAGAGAGAGAGAGAGAGAGAGAGAGAGAGAGAGAGATGGAGAGAGACACAGATGGATAAATTCCCAAGCTGGTCCTCATCTCATAATGACCTCCTAATCATCCCCAGCTTCCAATTGGCTCATTCATCTCCTCTCCCCTGTTGACTATTCCAGAGGTTGTTAGGAGAATGTGTTCTCAGTCAATTGAACTGGTAAAATAAAGGTTAAATACATCTCAACCCCTCTCTCCTTGCCTCACACGCACTGCGTCCCTCTACGTCTTATAATGTAGTTTTTTTGTCCTGTGAAAAATGACCATCAATCTTCCCACTGTGGTTGCAATTTCAGGTATTCTCCACTACTGCCTGTTAACATTCAAGGCTCTATTTTAACTAAATTAACCAAATGGTGAATCTGTCTATGAAACTGTAGGTTCTGCCGTGTTTCACAAATATTGTTGCTATTTTCAGTTAGGAGCACATTATGGCCAGTCAACACCTTTCATGGTAGGTATGATAGAGGGCTTGGCCACTCGCTGGCCAGTCAAAGCGTTTCATGGTAGGTATGATGAGGGCTTGGCCACTCACTGGCCAGTCAACACCTTTCATGGTAGGTATGATGAGGGTTTGGCCACTCGCTGGCCAGTCAAAGCGTTTCATGGTAGGTATGATGAGGGCTTGGCCACTCGCTGGCCAGTCAAAGCGTTTCATGGTAGGTATGATAGAGGGCTTGGCCACTCGCTGGCCAGTCAAAGCGTTTTACGTCTTCATACTGCATGTGGTCTCCCGTTCTGTAGATTATTGACAGTCTGTGCACACTGATCAACTCTAATTGGGGGAATATCTTTGTATTAGTCCACTGTGGATTCATGTTACAGTTGATTAGATAGCATAGGTTACTGTAACGAGTATAAAAACATATATGATAAAATTGTTGGCAGTGAACATTGTTGAAATTGGCTTCAACGAGTATAGTCATACATGTGTATACGGATCGCATTTCTCCTCATTGATAAATACTACACTCCTCTGAATGGGACTTGTATGTGTGAGCTACATTGTCAATAAGTCAAATATAGCCTTGGCCTACCATTAATATGACCTTATTGGACTGAATCATTTGAATATGTTTGGAGGAGCACGTCTAACTGGATAAGAGTTGGTATTTGAAAACGGGGATGGATACAAGCCGGATGGAGTATGCACTGCAGGTAGGCCTGTGTGAATTGTGAATAATGCAAAAGGGTTATGCCAAAAGCCTCACGAGTAGATTATATAGAAACCTGTTATAGATTGGCTACTGGCTAATGCATGGCCAAGATAAGGAAGAAACCAGGCACATTGCTGTTGAACCAGCTTTCATTATAGTAGGCCAGATTAACGAGGACTTGTTTTGTACTCAAATGAATCAGAAAACAAGCTGCTACAGGAAAACAACAGAAACCTTTCTAAACACGAAGGTCACCGGCATCTTCTCATCTCTCCTTCCACGATGGGCATGTGGACATGTAGCCTACATGGAGGGGGTTTAACATGGAGGGGGTTTAACATGGAGGGGGTTTAACATGGAGGGGGGTTAACATGGAGGGGGGTTATATGGAGGGGGTTTATATGAAAGGGTTTTACATGGACGGGGTTTATATGGAGGAGGTTTAACATGGAGGGGGTTTAACATGGAGGGGGGTTAACATGGAGGGGGGTTATATGGAGGGGGTTTATATGAAAGGGTTTTACATGGACGGGGTTTATATGGAGGAGGTTTAACATGGAGGGGGGTTAACATGGAGGGGGGTTATATGGAGGGGGTTTATATGGAGGGGGTTTATATGGAGGGGGTTTATATGGAGGGGGTTTATATGGAGGGGGTTTAACATGGAGGGGTTTAACATGGAGTGGGTTTATATGGAGGGGGTTTAACATGGAGGGGTTTATATGGAGGGGGTTTATATGGAGGGGGTTTATATGGAGGGGTTTAACATGGAGGGGGGTTAACATTGAGGGGGGTTATATGGAGGGGGTTTATATGGAGGGGGTTTAACATGGAGGGGGGTTCACATGGAGGGGGGTTATATGGAGGGGGTTTAACATGGAGGGGGTTTATATGGAGGGGTTTAACATGGAGGGGGGTTAACATGGAGGGGGGTTATATGGAGGGGTTTATATGGAGGGGTTTAACATGGAGGGGGGTTAACATGGAGGGGGGTTATATTGAGGGGGTTTATATGAAAGGGTTTTACATGGAGGGGTTTATATGGAGGGGGTTTAACATGGAGGGGGTTTTACTTGGAGGGGGTTTTACATGGAGCGGGTTTAACATGGAGGGGGTTTTACATGGAGGGGGTTTTACATGGAGGGGGTTTAACATGGAGGGGGTTTATATGGAGGGGGTTTAACATGGAGGGGTTTATATGGAGGGGGTTTAACATGGAGGGGTTTATATGGAGGGGTTTAACATGGAGGGGTTTATATAGAGGGGGTTTATATGGAGGGGGTTTTACATGGAGGGGGTTTATATGAAAGGGTTTTACATGGAGGGGGTTTATATGGAGGGGGTTTAACATGGAGGGGGTTTAACATGGAGGGGGTTTTACATGGAGGGGGTTTAACATGGAGGGGGTTTATATGGAGGGGGTTTAACATGGAGGGGGTTTAACTTGGAGGGGGTTTATATGGAGGGGGTTTATATGAAAGGGTTTTACATGGAGGGGGTTTATATGGAGGGGGTTTTACGTGGAGGGGTTTTAACATGGAGGGGTTTTAACATGGAGGGGGTTTAACATGGAGGGGGTTTAACATGGAGGGGGTTTAACATGGAGGGTGTTTAACATGGAGGGGGTTTAACATGGAGGGGGTTTAACATGGAGGGGGTTTAACATGGAGGAGGTGTAATGTGTTTCTGTTTTGCCGTTTTTCTGTTTTTCTGTTATTCTGTTATTCGGTTTTGTTGCTCCCAGACCTGATATTTCAATAAATCTACGGTGATTAGCAAACCCTTTATTGAGAGTCTAGACTACTTGGTGAATGCATTGGGCAGGACAAAACAAAACAGTCTTCATTGAGAGGAGGGGAGCCTATGCTTGGTTTTCAATAAAACTTGGGAAAAAACATTCATTTTTTAATGTAAAAATACAAAGTTTACAGGCACAAAAAGCACATCTCTCTTGTTCCATGTGCATATGGGCACTGTGTGTGACGGCTGGATAGGCAGCGTTTCCGCTGTCAAAATCCATGCAATGACCAACCACATTACTGCTAAGACCAGCTTTTGATTGGCCTTTATTAAATATCCCCACCAGCGCGGCAGGAAATTGGCACGTATTTAAGGACACACCTCAGATATTGCAACCCCTCCCACCTCAGATATTGCAACCCCTCCCACCTCAGATATTGCAACCCCTCCCACCTCAGATATTGCAACCCCTCCCACCTCAGCAAAAGCAAGCTCAAATAAGACAGGTAAATTACCAATCCTGGTGCAAGGGTTGGAAAATAGCAGAGCTCTCGCTCTCTCTCTCTTTCTCTTGGAGGACCTGAGCCCTAGGACCATGCCTCAGGACTACCTGGCCTGATGACTCCTTGCTGTCCCCAGTCCACCTGGCCGTGCTGCTGCTCCAGTTTCAACTGTTCTGCCTGAGGCTATGGAACCCTGACCTGTTCACCGGACGTGCTACCTTGTCCCGGACCTGCTGTTTTCAACTCTCTAGAGACAGCAGGAGCGGTAGAGATACTCTGAATGATCGGCGATGAAAAGCCAACTGACATTTACTCCTGAGATGCTGACCTGTTGCACCCTCGACAACTACTGTGATTATTATTATTTGACCCTGCTGGTCATCTATGAACATTTGAACATCTTGGCCATGTACTGTTATAATCTCCACCAGGCACAGCCAGAAGAGGACTGGCCTGGTTCCTCTCTAGGTTTCTTCCTAGGTTTTGGCCTTTCTAGGGAGTTTTTCCTAGCCACCGTGCTTCTACATCTGCATTGCTTGCTGTTTGGGGTTTTAGGCTGGGTTTCTGTACAGCACTTTGTGACATCGGCTGATGTAAAAAGGGCTTTATAAATACATTTGATTGATTGATTGACTAGCTTTAACAAGGCAAACTTGGCAACGAGCGTGCGTTTGACAAATGCGCTGGTTTAAAGGCAGCCGAAAATAGAGACCCTACTGGTTTCCATTAAATTGTTAAAAGTCAAATTCTCTCTGTAAATGTCAGTGTCTCAGTGTAAAAGTCATTCAACTTTCTCATCTAGGGCATCGTAGCCATATTTATCTAATAACTATACTTAACATCGTATCCTACAGAAAAGTTATTATAACTATGTTATTTTAACCTTTCTCCTTTTGTAATGTTCATTCTCTGTCTCTCATTCTCTCTGTCTCTCTCTCTCTGTCTCTCTCTCTGTCTCTCTCTCTCTGTCTCTCTCTCTGTCTCTCTGTCTCTCTGTCTCTCTCTCTCTCTGTCTCTCTCTCTCTGTCTCTCATTCTCTCTGTCTCTCATTCTCTCTGTCTCTCATTCTCTCATTCTCTCTGTCTCTCATTCTCTCTGTCTCTCATTCTCTCTGTCTCTCTCTCTGTCTCTCTCTCTGTCTCTCTAACTCTCACTTTGTCTCTCATTCTGTCTCTCATTCTCTCTGTCTCTCACGCTGTCTCTCTCTCTCACTCTCTCTCTTCGTCTCTCTTCATCTCTCTCTCTGTCTCTCTCTCTGTTTGTACCCTCTAATCACTTTATGACGCTTGTTGTTGCCATCAAGTGGTTTCAGTAAAACTCTTCAGTCATTAAAGTCTGTCTCTTACTGTCTTTTTAAAAGTCAAACAACGTTCTCCTTATCATTCTGATGACTGTCATTAACAGCACTCTCAGCTCTGTGATCAAGTCCTTTAGAAAGGTCAGACAGATATCATAACCTTTAGATGTTCTTTATCTCTCTCTCACACACACTCTCTCTCTCTCTCTCTCTCTCTCTCTCTCTCTCGCTGTCTCTCTCTCGCACTCTCTCCATCTATTTCTCTGTCTCTCTCGCTGTCTCTCTCTTGCTGTCTCTCTCTCGCTGTCTCTCTATTGCTGTCTGTCTCTCGCTGTCTCCCTCTCTGTCTCTCTCTCTGTGTCTCTCTCTGTCTCTCTCTCTGTGTCTCTCTCCGTCTCCCTCTCTCTCTCTGTCTCTCTTTCTGTCTCTCTCTCTCTGTCTCTCTCGCTCTGTCTCTCTTTGTCTCTCTTTGTCTCTCTCTGTCTCTCTCTGTCTCCCTCTCTCCCTGTCTTTCTCTTTCTCTCTTTCTCTCTCTCTGTCTCTCTCTCTCTGTCTCTCTGACATCTAGCACCACTCCTTCTGCCTTTAACTCTTACTTGTGTCTTGTCCCAAGCAGCAGAGTCAAAATCAAATCAAATTGTATTTGTCACGTGCCGAGTACAACAATTGTAGTCATTGATCAAAATGGATCACAATATCAGAGTTACACAACTGAACAAGGACTACTCACATCTCTGTGTGTGTATGTGTACATGTTTTCCAACTTTATGTCCTGACAAGTCACCAGAATGTCCTGACAAGTCACCAGAATGTCCTGACAAGTCACCAGGATGTCCTGACAAGTCACTAGAATGTCCTGACAAGTCACCAGAATGTCCTGACAAGTCACTAGAATGTCCTGACAAGTCACCAGGATGTCCTGACAAGTCACTAGAATGTCCTGACAAGTCACTAGAATGTCCTGACAAGTCACTAGAATGTCCTGACAAGTCACTAGAATTTCCTGACAAGTCACTAGAATGTCCTGACAAGTCACCAGAATGTCCTGACAAGTGACCAGAATGTCCTGACAAGTCACTAGAATGTCCTGACAAGTCACCAGAATGTCCTGACAAGTCACCAGAATGTCCTGACAAGTCACCGGAATGTCCTGACAAGTCACCGGAATGTCCTGACAAGTCACCAGAATGTCCTGACAAGTCACCAGAATGTCCTGACAAGTCACTAGAATGTCCTGACAAGTCACCAGAATGTCCTGACAAGTCACCAGAATGTCCTGACAAGTCACCAGAATGTCCTGACAAGTCACTAGAATGTCCTGACAAGTCACCAGAATGTCCTGACAAGTCACCGGAATGTCCTGACAAGTCACCAGAATGTCCTGACAAGTCACCAGAATGTCCTGACAAGTCATTAGAATGTCCTGACAAGTCACCAGAATGTCCTGACAAGTCACCAGAATGTCCTGACAAGTCACCAGAATGTCCTGACAAGTCATTAGACTATCCTGACAAGTCACCAGAATGTCCTGACAAGTCACCGGAATGTCCTGATAAGTCACCAGAATGTTCTAACAAGTCACCAGAATGTTCTAACAAGGTAGGAAAATAACAGTTTTTTCAGGTCCTGAAATTGTTAAAATGCTATTTTAGGCTGTTAGATTCTGGGGTAAAAGTTGGAATACTTGTTATACTCAGAAGTACAGTATCTGAGGAATGATAGAGACTGGTTTTTACATCAGAAGTTAATTGTTTTCTGTAGGAGCCAGATGGTGGTGGAATGTGTTGGGTGGATGGGAGGAAGTCACAGGATTGCTGTAGGGGATACGGGTGGAGATCTTTGGATTTGGCATCAAGGGGGTTTGAGGTCAGGTCAGATCCCCTTAAGGGAGAAACAATGGTTTATTACCCCATCACTTCCTCTTCCTGCCGGACCATAATAGATGTAAGGATTGGAATGAAGGAGGAGTGCCTAAATAGGAGTATATATATATATATTTGTGGTGGTGGAAACATGTCTTGTCTGAATGCAGCTGTATTGACCCTCTGGGGAGATTTAAACGTGGTTAACCTTTTCTAAATGCCATTGAGTCATTTACTCTGAGATTTACAACCTAACCAGGCTTAAAGGTCAGGTTTAGAGTTTGGGATTAAGGTTAGGGTAAAGGTTAAAAGGTTATAGAAAATAGGATTTTGAATGGTAATACATTTTTACTGCCCCCTATAAATCCTGAAATATTTCATGAAAATCCACAAGATGTAGACCTTACAGTGAAATGCTGAATACAACAGGTGTAGTAGACCTTACAGTGAAATGCTGAATACAACAGGTGTAGTAGACCTTACAGTGAAATGCTGAATACAACAGGTGTAGTAGACCTTACAGTGAAATGCTGAATACAACAGGTGTAGTAGACCTTACAGTGAAATGCTGAATACAACAGGTGTAGTAGACCTCACAGTGAAATGCTGAATACAACAGGTGTAGTAGACCTTACAGTGAAATGCTGAATACAACAGGTGTAGTAGACCTTACAGTGAAATGCTGAATACAACAGGTGTAGTAGACCTTACAGTGAAATGCTGAATACAACAGGTGTAGTAGAACTCACAGTGAAATGCTGAATACAACAGGTGTAGTAGACCTCACAGTGAAATGCTGAATACAACAGGTGTAGTAGACCTCACAGTGAAATGCTGAATACAACAGGTGTAGTAGACCTCACAGTGAAATGCTGAATACAACAGGTGTAGTAGACCTTACAGTGAAATGCTTACTTACAAGCCATAATACGCCCCTGATGGTGTAGTTCTATCTACTTTGAGACAAATGTGTTTAATTAAACTATGTTTTAACTGCATTACAATGTTCTTCTGCAGTATATGTTCACTTGAATGCCCCCAATTGTATGGAGGTGTACGGCCCCCTGTGATTCTCTCTCCCCTCTATTTTTTTTGCTGAGATATGTCCGGAGAGGAGGAGTTCGATGGGGTTCGTGTGGGGTTACTTTGATGATGTTCTAATGAGGAAATGGAGTTCTTGCGCCACTTCTAGGGGCAAGACGATTGGTCCAGAGTATCTCAAATTGTCATTAATCCAGTTACACTTTGACAAGGTCATGTAAAATGGCATCTTGGGGTCAACAATACTGTATCTTGAGTATTGTCTTCAGGCCTGGTCTGAAACAGGGTGTTATGGCTCACTGTAAATCCGGTCATGATTGCCAGCGGACTGGTAAACCGAACCAACAAAGCTGCACCGGGTTGCACCTTTGCAGCCTATTCCTGCTTTTGACAAACCACTCAGCATGGTTCTGGTGGACCGTGTTGGTCCTTTGCCCAAAGCAAAGACTGGAAACGGGTTTCTCTTGACCATTATGTATGCTA
The DNA here is from genome assembly GCF_965601325.2 of Salmo salar. Lineage (NCBI taxonomy): Eukaryota > Metazoa > Chordata > Actinopteri > Salmoniformes > Salmonidae > Salmo > Salmo salar. The sequence continues at coordinate 91,999,393 of NC_138294.1, read as the reverse complement.
TCACGCCTTTCTCTGAGTCCATTCCACAAAAGAAAATCGCATTCAGAAAGTATTCAAACCCCATGACTTTTTACACATTTTGTTATGCTACAGCCTTATTCTTAAATGTATTGAATACATTTTTTCCCTCATCAATTCACACACAATACCCCATAATGACAAAGAAACTGTTTTTATAAATGTTTGCAAATGTATTGAAAATAAAAAACAGAAATACCTTATTTACATAAGTATTCAGACCCTTTGCTATGTGAATTGAAATTGAGCTAAAATGTCTAGAAACCTGTTTTCGCTTTGTCATTATGGGGTATTGTGATGTCATTATGGGGTATTGTGATGTCATTGTGGGGGATTGTGTGTAGACTGATGAGGATTTTTTAAATTTAGTAAGGCTGTAATGTAACAAAATGTGGAAAAAGTCAAGGGGTCTGAATACTTTCCAAAGGCACGGACACGGTATATTTTACATGAGTTGCTATTAGTCCCAACCTTCAGCTCCATTCAACCCCTCCCATCTATCTCTTAACACCATGCATATTGGATTTCTATTTGCCATATATTTTTCAACTGTGATGTTTCACAAAATGTATGAACCTTTCTCTTTTCATAGTTTCTACAGATTATAAATTAAAGGTAATTTTTTTTTGCTAAAAGTATTATTATATTATTGATCGATTGACTATGACTTTTCAAATCACCTAGTAGTGCTATCTGCGGAGTTAGCGCCTGGTAAACGTTGCTGTACTTCAGCTATTCCTGGACCTGTGACCAAAAACAAGCTACATATGGACAGTACCAACATAAATTATATAATTTGTCTCTTCGCAGCAAAATCTGCAGAGCTGGGAAGGTTATATCCCCCATATATATATATATAACATTTTATTGGTTGCAAGAATTTAGTTTAAGAATTTTAATTGAAAAATTTGAAGTTTTGAATCCGCTGTCATTTTACGTATCAGTTCATAAAACATGTGCCATGGAATCGGTACATCGAAAATCTCTACCCAACTATTTTGCAATCTACGGCTGTCTATTTTTTTGGTCCTGAAATGGAACTGGTATACTTTTTTTATTCATTACAATTTTCTTTAACCACATTTGGTCTTTAATGTGGGGCTGGCAAGACAAGTTCCTTACTTTCCCCCCCTTCCACTTGCCTCTTCCATTTTTGCAGTACTGTAGCAATTAGTTGGTTGTATTTTTGGGTAGAGCAGACATTTCCATATATTTGTGTTAGCAGCATGTGTAAAAACTCCACCAGTCCTATTTAAGATATCATTTAAACCTTTTGATTAAAAAAAATTAATCAATTAGTACATTTGAGTTTAACCACAACATTTGTTGTATTATTTGTTCAGTCTTGTCTGGTGGATTAAACTGAAATTGCAACCAACTTTCTATGGCTTGTTTTCGAAATAGGGATATTTTAGAGTTGATATCCTTTGAAATTAACTGAAAATGAGAGGTTGTAATCTGAATAAATGGAAAAAGGCCTTTCTTGAACATGAGGTGAAACATTCTTACTAATTTGCTGGAGAATCAGTTTGGATTTAAGTATAACTTTTGTATGACTGATGCCTTTTGTGAGAGGTCTAATTCTTTAACATTTAATCATATCTTCCCTCCGAATTCATATTCATTATATAAATAGGCCCTTTTAATTTTGTCTGGCTTGCCATTCCAAACAATATTGAATCTTTTTTTCCTCATATAATTAAACAAAACAGTTCGCTATGTGTAGGCAAAACCATAAGAAAATAGGTAAACTGGGATATGACTAAAGCGTTAATCAGAGTAAACTGTGATATGACTAAAGAGTTCATCAGGGTGATTTTTCCACAAACAGAAAGGTATTTTCCTTTCCATTGTAGCAAGATCTTATCTATTTTCGCTAAATTTCTATTAAAATGTATATGAGTGAGATCATTTCTTTCCTTCGGTACAAAGAGTATGTTCACATCACAGATCAGACCATTTTATTGGTAAACTACACAGTAATGTAAAAGTTGTATTTTTTTGTAATCCAATACGTAATAACACTGATCATAATTTAGTTGTAATTCAGAGAGGTTAGAAAAAGTATCTAGATCCTCTGAGGCTGTGAAGGGATTCTAATTGTGGATTTAAAAGAAAACATGAATCATCAGCGTACAATGACACATTTGGTTTTAAGCCTTTAAGATTTCTAACCCCTTGATATTATTGTTGAATCTGATTTTAATAGCTAACATTTCAATGACAATAATAAATAGATATACCAATAGTGGGCACCCTTGTTTTACTCCTCTGACAGTTTAAAACTTTCTGAGAAGTAGACATTATTTACCATTTTATGAAAGATTCTCCAAGATTGAAATATTCCAGGCATTTACACTACCGTTGAAATTTTTGGGGTCACTTAGAAAAAAAATGTGTCCATTAAAATAACATCAAATTGATCATAAATACAGTGTAGAAATTGTTAATGTTGTAAATGACTATTGTAACTGGAAACGGCTGATTTTGAATGGAATATCTACATAGGCGTACAGAGGCCGATTATCAGCAACCATCACTCCTGTGTTCCAATGGCACGTTGTGTTAGCTAATCCAAGTTCATTATTTTAAAAGGCTAATTGATCATTACAAAAACCTTTTGCAATTAAGTTAGAACAGCTGAAAACTGTTGTTCTGATTAAATAAGTAATAAAACTGGCCTTCTTTAGACTAGTTGAGTATCTGGAGGATCAGCATTTGTGGGTTCAATTACAGGCTCAAAATAGCCACAAACAAAGAGCTTTCCTCTGAAACTCGTCAGTCTGTTCTTGTTCTGAGAAATGAAAGCTATTCCATGCAAGAAATTGCCAAGAAACTGAAGACCTCGTACAACGCTGTGTACTACTCCCTTCACAGAACAGCGCAAACTGGCTCTAACCAGAATAGAAAGAGGAGTGGGAGGCCCAGGTGCACAACTGAGCAAGAGGACAAGTACATTAGAGTGTCTAGTTTGAGAAACAGACGCCTCACAAGTCCTCAACTGGCAGCTTCATTAAATAGTACCTGCAAAACACCAGTCTCAATGTCAACATTGAAGAGGCGACTCCAGGATGCTGGTCTTCTAGGCAGAGTTGCAAAGAAAAAAACTTCTCAGACTGGCCAATAAAAGTTGCCTCTGCCTAGAAGGCCAGCATCCCGGAGTCGCCTCTTCACTGTTGACGTTGAGACTGGACAGAGGAACTCTGCCTAGAAGGCCAGCATCCCGGAGTCGCCTCTTCACTGTTGACGTTGAGACTGTTGTGTTGTTTTGCTTTAATTTTTAAAAAGTTCTCATTTACAACTGCGACCTGGCCAAGATAAAGCAAAGCAGTGTGACACAGACAACAACACAGAGTTACACATGGGGTAAACAATAAACAAGCCAATAACACAATAAACAAGTCAATGACACAGTAGAAAAAAAGAAAGTCTATATACAGTGTGTGCAAAAGGCATGAGGAGGTAGGCAATAAATAGGCCATAGGAGCGAATAATTACAATTTAGCAGATTAACACTGGAGTGATAAATGAGCATATGATGATGTGCAAGTAGAAATACTGGTGTGCAAAAGAGCAGAAAAGTAAATAAAATAAAAACAATATGGGGATGAGGTTGGTAGATTGGGTGGGCTATTTACAGATGGACTATGTACAGCTGCAGCGATCGGTTAGCTGCTCAGGTAGCTGATGTTTAAAGTTGGTGAGGGAAATAAAAGTCTCCAACTTCAGCAATTTTTGCAATTCGTTCCAGTCACTGGCAGCAGAGAACTGGAAGGAAAGGCGGTAAAATGAGGTGTTGGCTTTGGGGATGACCAGTGAGATATACCTGCTGGAACGTGTGCTACGGGTGGGTGTTGTTATCGTGACCAGTGAACTGAGATAAGGCGGAGCTTTACCTTGCATAGACTTATAGATGACCTGGAGCCAGTGGGTCTGGCGGCGAATATGTAGCGAGGGCCAGCCAACGAGAGCGTACAGGTCGCAGTGGTGGGTGGTATAAGGTGATTTGGTAACAAAACGGATGGCACTGTGATAGACTGCATCCAGTTTGCTGAGTAGAGTAATGGAAGCTATTTTGTAGATGACATCGCCGAAGTCGAGGATCGGTAGGATAGTCAGTTTTACTAGGGTAAGTTTGGAGGCGTGAGTGGAGGAGGCTTTGTTGCGAAATAGAAAGCCGATTCTAGATTTGATTTTGGATTGGAGATGTTTAATATGAGTCTGGAAGGAGACTTTACAGTCTAGCCAGACACCATGGTATTTATAGTTGACCACATATTCTAGGTTGGAACCGTCCAGGGTAGAGATGCTAGTCGGGCAGGTGGGTGGAGGCAGCGAACGGTTGAAAAGCATACATTTGGTTTTACTAGCGTTTAAGAGCAGTTGGAGGCCACGGAAGGAGTGTTGTATGGCATTGAAGCTTGTTTGGAGGTTTGTTAGCACAGTGTCCAAGGAAGGGCCAGAAGTATACAGAATGGTGTCGTCTGCGTAGAGGTGGATCAGGGAATCGCCCGCAGCAAGTGTCACCATTGATATATATAGAGAAAAGAGTCAGCCCGAGAATTGAACCCTGTGGTACCCCCATAGAGGCTGCCAGAGGTCCGGATAACAGGCCCTCCGATTTGACACACTGAACTCTGGCTGCAAAGTAGTTGGTGAACCAGGCGAGGCGGTCATTAGAAAAACCAAGGCTATTGAGTCTGCCGATTAGAATACGGTGATTGACAGAGTCGAAAGCCTTGGCCAGGTCGATGAAGACGGCTGCGCAGTATTGTCTTTTATCGATGGCGGTTATGATATCATTCAGGACCTTGAACGTGGCTGAGGTGGACCCGTGACCGGCTCGGAAACCGGATTGCACAGCGGAGAAGGTACGGTGGGATTCGAAATGGTCAGTGATCTGTTTATTAACTTGGCTTTGGAAGACTTTAGAGAGGCAGGGCAGGAGAGAAATAGGTCTGTAACAGTTATATTATATTATATTATATAATATTATATTATATTTAAGAGTGACTGGCCCAGATCTTCAGTATGTATGATGGTGATATTTAAGAGTGACTGACCCAGAGCTTCAGTATGTATGATGGTGATATTTAAGAGTGACTGACCCAGAGCTTCAGTATGTATGATGGTGATATTTAAAAGTGACTGGCCCAGAACTCCAGTATGATGGTGATATTTAACAGTGACTGGCCCAGAGCTCCAGTATGTATGATGGTGATATTTAAGAGTGACTGACCCAGAGCTTCAGTATGTATGATGGTGATATTTAAAAGTGACTGGCCCAGAACTCCAGTATGATGGTGATATTTAACAGTGACTGGCCCAGAGCTCCAGTATGTATGATGGTGATATTTAACAGTGACTGGCCCAGAGCTCCAGTATGTATGATGGTGATATTTAAGAGTGACTGGCCCAGAGCTTCAGTATGTATGATGGTGATATTTAACAGTGACTGGCCCAGAGCTCCAGTATGTATGATGGTGATATTTAACAGTGACTGGCCCAGAGCTCCAGTTGTCGTGGGAGACGTGGAGGGTTGTTAACACCTTTAGTTGGCGTTCCCTATTTTTGAATTCTAGACAAACAAACCTTTATCGTATCTTCCCTGTTTTTTTGGTTTTTGCTCCACCATTTTGGTTTGCTTCCTGTCTCTTTAAGTTTGCTGTGTGTTTTTCTTTGTGGGTAGATTTAGTGGGCGTTCATGGTGGGTGCCTTTAAGGTTCCAGTAGTTGTTATGCAACTTGCAGTGGACCCCCCCCCCCCCCCCCCAATCAGTGTCTTTCAGAACTCTAAAACCCCACCTGTTTAGTTTTGGTTGTTGTCAGCGATTTTTCGTTAAGTACCCCTTCAATTTGAGTGACATTTTTTTTTTTCTCACTGGGGAACATAACTGTAGATCTATTGTATTTTCCTTCACAACAACAGCTGCCATGAAAGCTTTGACAGGGGCCACTGTCAGGGACTACAGGTTTAATAAATAACATTAAAGCTGAGAGTTTTCTACTGTCACATCTTCATCCTAATGCTTTGAACATCACTTTCCTCTTCCTCCTCCCTCCTCTTAAACCAACTTTGCCTCCTTTCTTCTGTCTCTCACTCTCCCACTCTCATTTTATCTCTCACTATCTCTCCGTCTCTCCTTCCATCTTTCGATATCTCTCTTTCTATCTCGTCCTCTCCCAGTCCCTCTCTCTCTGTCCACTCTGTTTTTTTTATTCTTCTTTTGGTCGTCTGTCTGTCTGTCTGTCTGTCTGTCTGTCTGTCTGTCTGTCTGTCTGTCTGTCTGTCTGTCTGTCTGTCTGTCTGTCTGTCTGTCTGTCTGTCTCTCTCTCTGCTCTGTCGCTCAGAAATAACTTCAAACAGGTGGAACCATTATCGTCTCAGACAGTTCAGTTTACACCCCGATGGAGGTGCAAGACACAATTGTATTCCACTAAAAGGGATAATGCACCCCCTAGAAGTAAAAATCATTTGGTGAAAGCCTACATTCTACAGTATCAGTGGTGTAAAATAATAAACTCCCCCGTGAGTGTCCGTCTGTGAAATCGGGAAATTGTGTAGGAAACTGCATGGTTCTTGGCACACTATCAGATTTCACAACACTTTAAAAACAATTACCTGCACTCCAGATCACCAAATCAACCAATACATGGTACTGGTCTAGAACAAATCCATACATTTATATCGCCATGACAACTTTTATATTTTGCTTAGATGTACTCAATCCAAAGAGTGTACTAAATTATTCAACTCAATTTCTCCTTCAAGTACCTTCTTGCAATGCACCCTGTGTCTCTGTGGTAGGAAAGAGCCGTTGTTGCCATAGCAAAGTACTTTGCACTCGCCCTAGCCAGATAGACTCCTAAATTGATAGCTAATTTTATAGCTAGCTAGCTGATATTGACTTTGGTATTATTGTGCGTAGCTACATTTGCTAGCTAGCTAGTCAGCCAGCCCAGAGAGATAGAGAGAGAGCATTGCGGGTTTTTGTAGTCGACTTGTGCTGCAACGATTTTCACGTTTCTATCAAACTTGTTATTACAACAAAATGTATTATTAGTGTAATTTAACACGATGGAACTTTGACACCAGTTTGTCAGTGTCATCTGTCATTGAGTCACACCCTAAAAAATGCTGGGTTGTTTGGTTGACCCAGCTGCTGGGTTGTTTGGTTGACCCTGCTGCTGGGTTGTTTGGTTGACCCTGCTGCTGGGTTGTTTGGTTGACCCTGCTGCTGGGTTGTTTGGTTGACTCGGCTGCTGGGTTGTTTGGTTGACCCTACTGCTGGGTTGTTTGGTTGACCCTGCTGCTGGGTTGTTTGGTTGACCCTGCTGCTGGGTTGTTTGGTTGACCCTGCTGCTGGGTTGTTTGGTTCACCCTGCTGCTGGGTTGCAGGAATTGGGTCACTTAGTTGGGTTGTTTTCTTTCAAAACTGCTGTGTTATTGATGCTGGATTATTGATGCTGGGTTATTGATGCTGGATGCTGGGTTATTGATGCAGGGTTATTGATGCTGGGTTATTGATGCTGGGTTATTGATGCTGGGTTATTGATGCTGGGTTATTGATGCTGGGTTATTGGTGATGGATGCTGGGTTATTGATGCTGGGTTATTGATGCTGGGTTATTGATGCTGGGTTATTGATGCTGGGTTATTGATGCTGGGTTATTGATGCAGGGTTATTTATGCTGGATGCTGGGTTATTGATGCTGGGTTATTGATGCTGGATGCTAGGTTATTGATGCTGGGTTATTGATGCTGGGTTATTGATGCTGGGTTATTGATGCTGGGTTATTGATACTGGGTTATTGATACTGGGTTATTGATGCTGGGTTATTGATGCTGGGTTATTGATGCTGGGTTATTGATGCTGGGTTATTGATGCAGGGTTATTGATATATGACCCAGTGGGGCAGATCAGAAGACTGGAGGCGTGGCTTAGTAGGGGTGTGCCTTCCATGTAGTTATGTTTGGCCACCCGTGAGAGTAAATGTAATTGTATTGTTATCAGATGTTGAGGTTTAACACTGTTGAAGGTTTAATGAGGCTTATATAAGTCTATGAGCTCCTGCAAATCCACATTTTGGGATACAATAAAGTTGTACATCTTACTATAATATGTAAAAAATGTAAAGTTATCAAATAAGCCACACCCTAACTTTGTATCTTAATATATATATATATAAGAACAAGTGATTGGTAAAAAAATATATATATATTATAGTGTACAAATTTAACACCCTTAAAAGGCCATGCCTCCTGAAAATAACCTCTGGATTACATTAAAAAAAGACCCAGCCACAGGGTCAATTCAACTGATGGTAAAAAACAACAACTGATTGTTAAATGAACCCAGGTTTGGGTAATCCCAACAACCCAACCTATTAGGTTATTCACTCAACCTTGGGTCAAAATAACCCAGCTTGTGTTGTGTTCACTATTTAATCAACGCTGGAGCAGCAATCCTGGTATTGACAATGTGGAAAATACTGCCACATGGGGTTCTGAAGACAGATCACGAAAATACAGATGTGCACATACTCCCCCTCTCTCCCTCTTTCAGGAGTCGTGTGTGCATGCATGCTTGGGTGGGTGGGAGAGAGAGAGAGGGATAAAAGAGAGACAAGGGGGATCAGAGAGAATGATTGTGTGTGTGTGTGTGTGTGTGTGTGTGTGTGTGTGTGTGTGTGTGTGTGTGTGTGTGTGTGTGTGTGTGTGTGTGTGTGTGTGTGTGTGTGTGTGTGTGTGAGAGAGAGAGAGATGCTTTTTTACACCCATTGTTTACAAATATTGGAGTAAAAAAACTATTTGGAGCTCTGATTGAGTACTACAGTTGAACAAACTAAGCTCATACGACATTCATAAGTTATATTCGTCAAGAATTCATGTTTATATATATAACATTGTGTTTAGGAATGAGTGTTAGGTTAATATAGTTTCAGTAGCTAAACAACTTTTATACCGTGAGACAGATTTGAAGTCTGTATAAAAGGCATGTTGGCCATGATAAACTTGCATTTTTCATAGAAAATTGTTGGACTCACAGCCAGTGCGCTGTGACAAATAGGCTGCAATTACATACAATTACATAATGAAGGACAAAAAAGTGAACAAACATGGCATACATCTGTTAAACTGCGAGAGTACAATAATTTTCTCAGCTGCCGGAAAATAATGAATTTACCCAGCACTATTAGCAACCAGGTAACATCGGCAACACCTGCAGAATGAATGTATGTATCAGGTTAATTCATTGTATCTGTTGTAACCTACCCTTTGTTGTCGTTTCAGCCAGGTGCAGCAGCAGCAGAATTACCAGTAGTACATCTAGTCTCGGTATGGGAAGTTTACCATGTCTCATGGTCCTTGTTTTGGAAGAAGTCCGCGATCCAGATAACGCTCCATGGTTGGAAACTCTGCGGGTAACGGACATGACAGAGGAGCTGTGACAGTAACAGCCAGTCCCATATCAGAGGGCATAAACAAACTAACAAGGAAAGGCTGGTTCGTGCGCGTCAACGGATATCCAATCCAATCCCATCCTCCCTCCTTCTATCTCTCTCTCTCTCACTCACTCACACACTCTCACACACACACACACACACACACACACACACACACACACACACACACACACACACACACACACACACACACACACACACAGACAGGGGGGCTTCTTAACAGCCCATTTACTCTCCGAAGCTGCATTGCGCGGTGAAACAACATTTTCAAAGGAAGTTAAACGATGCCGAGTGGGCGGGGACCATTATGCAGTGGGAATGTGGCATCAGTCTCGTCCAAAACTGAGTTTTGTAAGTGTCACAACTTACTGAGGGTTTGATACGGCTTACCATCAAGTCCACTTTCCCAGTGCCCACTAACAAGAGAGAAGTAGCGTTCTATCCAATCAGAGCTGCCAGAATCTCCAGACAGTGAGGCAGGGTTCTATCCAATCAGAGCTGCCAGAACCTCCAGACAGAGAGGCAGGGTTCTATCCAATCAGAGCTGCCAGAACCTCCAGACAGTGAGACTGGGTTCTATCCAATCAGAGCTGCCACAACCTCCAGACAGTGAGGCTGTGTTCTATCCAATCAGAGCTGCCACAACCTCCAGACAGTGAGACTGGGTTCTATCCAATCAGAGCTGGCACAACCTCCAGACAGTGAGGCTGGGTTCTATCCAATCAGAGCTGCCGGATCTCCAGACAGTGAGGCTGTGTTCTATCCAATCAGAGCTGCCAGAATCTCCAGACAGTGAGGCTGGGTTCTATCCAATCAGAGCTGCCAGAATCTCCAGACAGTGAGGCTGGGTTCTATCCAATCAGAGCTGCCACAACCTCCAGACAGTGAGGCTAGGTTCTATCCAATCAGAGCTGCCAGAATCTCCAGACAGTGAGGCTAGGATCTATCCAATCAGAGCTGCCAGAATCTCCAGACAGTGAGGCTAGGTTCTATCCAATCAGAGCTGCCAGAATCTCCAGACAGTGAGGCTGGGTTCTATCCAATCAGAGCTGCCAGAATCTCCAGACAGTGAGGCTGTGTTCTATCCAATCAGAGCTGCCACAACCTCCAGACAGTGAGGCTGGGTTCTATCCAATCAGAGCTGCCAGAATCTCCAGACAGTGAGGCTGGGTTCTATCCAATCAGAGCTGCCAGAATCTCCAGACAGTGAGGCTGGGTTCTATCCAATCAGAGCTGCCAGAATCTCCAGACAGTGAGGCTGTGTTCTATCCAATCAGAACTGCCAGAATCTCCAGACAGTGAGGCAGGGTTCTATCCAATCAGAGCCGCCAGAATCTCCAGACAGTGAGGCTGGATTCTATCCAATCAGAACTGCCAGAATCTCCAGACAGTGAGGCTGGGTTCTATCCAATCAGAGCCGCCAGAATCTCCAGACAGTGAGGCTGGGTTCTATCCAATCAGAGCTGCCACAACCTCCAAACAGTGAGGCTGGGTTCTATCCAATTAGAGCTGCCAGAATCTCCAGACAGTGAGACAACCCTGCCCATAAGCAGCTCCTTGGATGTGTTTCCGTCAGACAATATGTCGCCAATGTAATGTTGTAATATCACTTGACCCTAAGCACTTTATGGAGTGGCAACTTGCTGTGTTTGCTAGTGATCACTTAAGTCTGCCAATTTTTGGCGCAAAATTACATTTCAGAGCACACTTGTATAACCAACTGTAACTTGTCAATATTCCAAAACCCATTTGTGAGCTTCTTGTGCCCCTTCCCCACGACCTGTTTTGTAACATGATTTGCTACACTCTAAAAAATGCTGGGTTGTTTGGTTGACCCTACTGCTGGCTTGTTTGGTTGACCCTTCTGCTGGGTTGCAGGCATTGGGTCACTTAGTTGTGTAGTTTTCTTTAAAAACTGCTGGGTTACGTTGAAAAAACACTTGGCCCTAAGCCCTTTACTGCGTGCCCACCTGCTGATGTGTTTGATAGTGTGAGACGATCAGAGTGCACTGGCTTTTGGCAATGATCAACAGCATGTAGCTTGGGTTTTATTTACGATAGTTTGACATCTGGCAGATAATTAAGTTGTAGACATGTTATTGTTCTCATAAAAATCAGTCCTGAGCATACAGCCAGACTTTCCCGACTCGATAGATTGTCTGCAGTGGACTGATTCGTTTTTCAGGCACATTTTTTTACTTGAGAAATATTGCACCAAACACCTTAGGTACTTATACAATTGTGCGACTAAGACCTCGGCAAAAAAAAACCCGTCTTAATTAATTACAGATATTTTAAATGTATCTTAGATTCATTTTGACTATTTTGAGGAAGTGTCAATGTTGTTTCTACAGTGACTCAGGAGGGACAAAAAAACAGTACCTGCCAGGGTACGATGTGCAAACATAACACATCCACATCAAACAACACCCCCAAGAAAACTCTTGTTAGGCTTCATTCACGAGCACTAGCATTTCTTAAAGCTACAGTATGTAACTTTTTGGGCAACCCGCCAAAATTCACATAGAAATGTGAGTTATAGAAGCGTTAGATCTGTTCTATATGTGCTATTTCTATGCTTCCCTTTTTTAAGTTTAGTTTGCATCTTTTACTTTGTTTTGTTACACCAGCTTCAAACAGCTGAAAGTACAATATTTTTGGTTATTGAAAATATATTTAATAGTGGTTTGGATGGTACAATGATTCTCTACACTATACTTCCTTGTTATGTCACATAAATTGAAATTAGGTGAACTATGAGAATTTTTGTAAGCAGGAAATGCATGAGTGATTTCTGCATAGTGCATCTTTAATGAGCAATCTTCAAAACGAGTCCAAATCAGGAAGTGCTGGGTTATTTTTAGCTACACGTGAGAGTCAATTTGATTCCTTTTCATCTGTTGTGTTGTATAGTCATCACATGTTAAGATTGAACAATTACATATTTGTGGCTTCAATGTCATGTTATTAAATGATGTACTAAACATATTACATTTTTTTTGAAGAATGTGTAAAATGCTAAATATTTTAAGGAGAAAAGTAATTTGAGGTGTGTAAACTTGAGATGAACTGGAATTACATTTACTCTCACGGGTGGCCAATAAGATCTATCTGAAAGCCATGCCCCAAATAAACCACACCTTCTGAAAATAATTAAAAAAGACCGAGCTGGCAGGTCAACCCAGCATGAAAGTAAAAGACAGCCGATGGTTAAATTAACCCATGTTTGGGTAATACCTACAACCCAACATGTTAGGTTATTCATGCAACCCAACTTGCTGGGTCAAAATAAGCCAGCATGTGTTCTGTTCAATATTAAAAAAATATATTATTATTATGATTATATTATTATATATTATATATAATCATAATAATATTTATAATATATAAATATTGAACAGAACACATGCTGGGTTATTTTGACCCAGCCAGTTGGGTTGCATGAATAACCTAACATGTTGGGTTGGGTTACCAACTCTCTGGGTTACCAAATAATCCAAATTGGGTTGTTTTTAACCCATGACTTTTAAGAGTGTAGGCTTTATTGCCCTTATTTCTGCCTATGTTTATAACTTTGTCTAACTTCAGCTCTGGTATAACTTTGTTGTTGAAAATATTGTTGGGACTTTTCAAATAAATGTTTCCATGTGTAATGTGTAAAGATGATATCTGTCAATTCCTAAGATCTAGTATATTTCTGGGTTCTGGAACTAAGAAGCATGAGCAAATAAAAAAATGTATACACCGGAGGCTTTGTAAAATTGTAACATATAATGCAGTTAAATCATGTTTATGACCATCGATAAGATAACTGCCACTAAGAAATACATCATATATACAAAAGTATATGGACACCGCTGAAATTTGTGGATTTGGCTAGTTCAGCCACATCCATTGCTGACAGGTGTATAAAATCCAGCACAAAGCCATGCAATCTCCATAGACAAACATTGGAAGTATTATGGCCTTGCTGACTTTGAACGTGGCACTGTCATAGGACGCCACCTTTCCAACAAGTAAGTTCGTCAAATTTCTATCCTGCTAGAGCTGACCCGGTCAACTTTAAGTGCTGATATTGTGAAGTGGAAACGTCTAGGAACAACAGCGGCTCAGCTGCAAAAGTGGTAGGCCACACAAGCTCACAGAACAGGAACGCTGATTGCTAAAACGTGTTGTGAGTAAAAATAATCTGTCCTCAATTGTAACACTCACTACCGAGTTCCAAACTGCCTCTGGAAGCTATTTCTTGAATGTCCCAACAGTTTTGTCGGGACCTTCAAGAAATAGGTCTCCATGGTCGAGCAGCCGCACACAAGCCTAAGATCACCATACGCAATGCCAAGCATAGGCTGGAGTGGTGGAAAGCTCGCCACCATTTGGACTCTGTAGCAGTGGAAAAAGCATTCTCTGGAGTGATGAATCACGCTTTAAATATTTAATATCTCTACATCTTATTAAGAATCCCCTGTGTAATTGTATTATAGGTTTTGCCTGCCCCAAGTTGTTGGAACAAGCCTGCTGTGGCTTTCTAAATCACTATGTTTATTAATTAAACTACTCTGAATTAATCATTTCTTTGGTCTTATACCAGCCATCCCATCTGAGCTTTCTGTTTGGGTGAAATCTCCATCTTATCTGATTGTAGTGAATTTAGCCGGTAGCTGATCCTGGCTGGTACTGAACAAGCAACCTTCTGGACCACTGACTTGCAGTCCCAATAGAATTACACACATGCACGCACACAAACGCACACGCGCGCACACACACACAAAGTGAGAGCAGAGGTGAGGAGAGGCCAGCGACTCACAACAGAAACTCAGCTGTCAGTCTTCTCAATGGTGAAGTAAATGGCTAAAAAGCAATGTGGGAACACAGTTGAATCACGCCATCAAACTCCCAACACACGTGTTTCCACCTGCAGCAGAGTGTGCCGCTCCTCCACAGCCAGAAGCACTAATACTCACCCCTACACACCAACCAGAAGATTACGATGGACAGCCAAGATTCAGGTTCTAGTTCATTTAGATACAGCCTTCAGTAAACGCCTCACAGCTGTTAACACAGGGCAGGCAGGCAGGCAGGCAGGCAGGCAGGCAGGCAGGCAGGCAGGCAGGCAGGCAGGCAGGCAGGCAGGCAGGCAGGCAGGCAGGCAGGCAGGCAGGCAGGCAGGCAGGCAGGCAGGCAGGCAGGCAGGCAGGCAGGCAGGCAGGCAGGCAGGCAGGCAGGCAGGCAGGCAGGCAGGCAGGCAGGCAGGCAGGCAGGCAGGCAGGCAGGCAGGCAGGCAGGCAGGCAGGCAGGCAGGCAGGCAGGCAGGCAGGCAGGCAGGCAGGCAGGCAGGCAGGCAGGCAGGCAGGCAGGCAGGCAGGCAGGCAGGCAGGCAGGCAGACAGGCAGACAGACAGACAGACAGACAGACAGACAGACAGACAGACAGACAGACAGACAGACAGACAGACAGACAGACAGACAGACAGACAGACAGACAGACAGACAGACAGACAGACAGACAGACAGACAGACAGACAGACAGACAGACAGACAGACAGACAGACAGACAGACAGACAGACAGACAGACAGACAGACAGACAGACAGACAGACAGACAGACAGACAGACAGACAGACAGACAGACAGACAGACAGACAGACAGACAGAATTCAAACTTCATTGTCCTGATTCAATTCAATCTTGATTTTCTCCGCAGGCACCATCGTTTCTGCTTAGCATCAAACACAACAGTTTACTGTCTGTTACAAAACAATAGTTTCATATTTTGTTCTCAGTTCAACAAATGTTGTCTCATCTCTGCCTCAAGCTCTCACTGCAGTATTAGTTTATCCAAGTTTTTTTACAAACATCAAATTTGGAAGTTTCTCCAAACATCAAATGTCGAAGTTAAGGGTTTAGGCAGTCATTCTGAATGGTAAAAGTAAAGATTAAAGATCATGAACAGTCAAAATCATGTTTTTCAATTTGAATTGAAACCACATCAAAGTATTGATAACCAAATGTATGATAAATGATTGTTACTTCTACATTGATCAAGTTTGATCATAATGTTACTGGTCCCCTCCCCCATGTTTCAAACGCTTGGATTCAGGAGGCGGGATTATTAAGGGGATAGGGTGATATCACCCTAACTCTCATTTTAATACACCAATGGTAACATGATATTTTCTCAACTAATTTTAAATAAGTACCGCCTTCTAACCAACCTAGGAGAAGGCGTGTTTGCAGAGGGGTGTGGTTTGCAGAAGGGTGTGGTTTGCAGAGGGGTGTGGTTTGTGTAGCACGGTAGCAACTCTGCTGGTGCCAAAATGTGACTGTAGGGTGTCAGCAAATACAATGAAAAGTTTACAACTATTTATCTATTGCAAAGATGTTTCCCCTTTCATTTGTGTCTGGTGTTTAGCTAGTTAGCTAGCTAGTTTACTGGCTAGTTAGGTCTTCATTTGTGTCTGGTGTTTAGCTAGTTAGCTAGCTAGTTTACTGGCTAGTTAGGTCTTCATTTGTGTCTGGTGTTAGCTAGTTAGCTAGCTAGTTTACTGGCTAGTTAGGTCTTCATTTGTGTCTGGTGTTAGCTAGTTAGCTAGCTAGTTTACTGGCTAGTTAGGTCTTCATTTGTGTCTGGTGTTTAGCTAGTTAGCTAGCTAGTTTACTGGCTAGTTAGGTCTTCAGCCAGCATGGAACAAAGGAGTGGGTCGTTCCAAACTCTGATGCAGTTGTCATTTCAACACATCTGTTAGTGCTTCTGTAAACCACATCACTAGAGACATGCCAAATGGGAGATAGACAACGTCGTCGTTTGAGTTGCTTTGTTTATCACAAAAATGTGCTTGAGATGATATTACAGCAACAAACTTTCTTCACATTGGTGCTTCAAAGAGCTGTCAGTGAAGGTGAGCACATTACCTAGGGATCGGTGTCCCTTCCACGAGACGGTTGAGCTGTCAGTGAAGGTGAGCACATTACCTAGGGATCGGTGTCCCTTCCACGAGACGGTTGAGCTAACTTAGGCTAAGGTGCAGCAGGGTAGCCTAGTGGTTAGAGCGTTGGGCTAGTAACAGAAAGGTTGCAAGTTTGAATCCCCCGAGCTGACAAAGTACAAGTCTGTCGTTCTGCCCCCCCTGTACAAGGCAGTTAACCCACTGTTCCTAGGCAGTCATTGTAAATAAGATTTTGTTCTTTAACTGACTTGCCTGGTAAAATAAGGTGATTAGAATGAGGTTGTAAGTAACCAGGACATAGACATATCTGATGTTGGCAGAAAGCTTAAGTTCTTGCTAATCTAACTGCACTGTCCAATTTACAGTACCGTTACCATGATATTGTTTGAGGAGAGTGCACAATTATGAACATGAAAAGTTATTAATAAACAAATTAGGCACATTTGGCAAGTGTTACAAAATTTTGAACAGGAAAACAATGGTTTATTGGATCCGTCTAAAACTTTGCACATACACTGCTGCCACCTAGTGGCCAAAATCTAAATTGCAACTGGGCTGGAATAATACATGATGGCCTTTATCTTTTACCAGATCTATTGTGTTATATTCCTTTCACAATTCCACAAACGTCAAAGTGTTTCCTTTCAAATGGTTTAATAGTTTCCCACCCACCCAGCTTATCTTTTCAAACTTCCTAGTACTTAGCCACGAGCGAAAAAAATCTAATCAAGCAAACTTTATCTTACCGTGAAATGCTTTACTTACAAGCCCTTCATCAACAGTAGAGTTCAAGAAGAAGAAAATATTTACCAAATAGACTAAAGTTAAAAATAATAATAAAAGTAACACAATAACATCACGAAAGGTACCCTATATACAGGGGGTAGCGGTACCGAGTCAATGTGGAGGCTATATACAGGGGGTAGCGGTACCGAGTCAATGTGGAGGCTATATACAGGGGGTAGCGGTACCGAGTCAGTGTGGAGGCTATATACAGGGGGTAGCGGTACCGAGTCAGTGTGGAGGCTATATACAGGGGGTACCGGTACAGAGTCAATGTGGAGGCTATATACAGGGTGTTACGGTACAGAGTCAATGTGGAGGCTATATACAGGGGGTACCGGTACAGAGTCAATGTGGAGGTTATACCTCTTGAGCATCTGATCCCGTTAGCGGGATCAAAATCCAGCGAAAAATCATATCGCCAATTAGCATTAAAAAATTATCATAATTTTTTACAAAAATTAAAAATATTTTTTTTTTTTTTTTATAGATACACCTCTCCTGAATCGACCCACGTCGTCCGATTTCAAAAAGGTTTTACAGGAAAAGCAAATCATTAGATTATATTAGATGAGTCCATCGTAAAAAGCAGCTTCATAGCCATTTTCCGACCAACCACTTCCATCACATATTATCAATAAACAGCTAAATGTAGCACTAACCTTTTACAAACTTCATCAGATGGCACCCCTAGGACATCATGTTATACAATGCATGCATTCTTTTGTTCAATAAAGGTCATATTTATATATAAAAACAGCATTTTACATCTCTGTCTGACGTTGACTACCTAATTTCCCCTCAAAAGCGTCCCGGTAAACAATGCTACGTTTCAATAAATTGCTATACTATAACGATTTTTTAAATGTATATTGTCAATCTAACATTTATAGATGAATATCTCTTGAGAACACCCGTCATACCAGATTTTAAATTAACTTTACTGGGTAATCACACTTTGCGATAAAAGGAGATGCGATACTCAGAAAATCAGCTAATATACAGTGCTCGGCGCCATCTTGGATGCAACAGTATGAACCATCTCATCTTCAATAATATTGTCAATAATCGCCTACCTTTAGTTGTCTTCATCAGAAAGCATCCCAGGTCCACAACAGATGTATTTTCGGTCAAAAAGTCCATACTTCACGTTCCATTAGCCTGATGTTGGTAGCGCGTCCTATGGCTCTCTCCAAACGCAGCTCTGCACTTCATACTGAAAGCAATCCTCGCGCATGTAGGTTCGTTCAAACATGTCAAACGTTGTATAAAATAAATGTTCAGGGCCACTAACACCAAGAGAGCCAATAAGATTCGAGGGGGATGATTTCATTGCCTTTAAAACCGTTTCCAAAGGTGGGGGCAGACATGGCCGCCGGCGTCATAATGGTGATGGCCCATCCCCTGTGACCAATTTCAAACTCCTGTCATTCACTGAGTTTTGACTCTATAAGGCTCAAACCACTGTGAAAGGACTGGCGACATCTAGTGGAAGCAATAGGAAGTGCCAAAATATTCCTAAACCCCTGTGTTTTTCAATGGGATAGGTTAGAACTCAATACAACACATCAGGTATCCACTTCCTGTCAGAAAATGTCTCAGGGTTTTGCCTGCCAAATGAGTTCTGTTATACTCACAGACACCATTCAAACAGTTTTAGAAACTTTAGAGTGTTTTCTATCCATATATAATAAGTATATGCATGCCCTATCTTCTGAGTTTGATTAGTAGGCCGTTGAAAATGGGAACGATTTTTTTTCAAAATGCGCTGTGGCGCCCCCTATCCTAGGGTATCCTCAAGAGGATTTATATACAGGGGGTACCGGTACAGAGTCAATGTGGAGGCTATATACAGGGGGCACCGCTACAGAGTCAGTGTGGAGGCTATATACAGGGGGGTACCGGTACCGAGTCAGCGTGAGGGGGGAACAAGCTAGTTGAGGTAATTTGTACATGTAGGTTAGGGGTAAAGTGACTATGCATGGAAAAAAACAGCGAGTAGCAGCAATGAACAAAAGGGGGTGTCAATGTAAATAGTGGTGATTTTATTAATTGTTCAGCAGTCTTATGGCTTGGGGGTAGAAGCTGTTGAGTTGCCTTTTGGTCCTAGACTTGGCGCTCCGCCACTGCTTTCCGTGCGGTAGCGGAGAAAACAGTCTATGACTTGGGTGACTGAAGTCTCTGACAATTTTATGGGCTTTCCTCTGACACCGCCTATTATATAGGTCCTGTGTGGCAAGAAGCTTGGCCTCAGTGATGTACTTGGCCGTGTTCACTACCCTCTGTAGCGCCTTATGGTCAGATGCCGAGCAGTTGCCATACCAGGCGGTGATGCAACTGGTCAGGATGCTCTTGATGGTGCAGCTGTAGAACTTTTTGAGGATCTGAGGACCCATGCCAAATCTTTTCAGTCTCCTGAGGGGGAAAAGGTTTTGTCGTGCCCTCTTCACGACTGTCTTGGTATGTTTGGACCATGATAGTTCGTCGGTGATGTGGACAGTGGGTAAATACAGGTATATATATATCCTGCTTATACCCCCTGTATATAACCCATTTTTATACCCCCTGTTTATACCCCCTGTATATACCTCCTGTATAAACCCCCTCTTTATACCCCCTGTATATACCCCCTGTATATACCCCCTGTTTATACCCCCTGTTTATACCCCCTGTTTATACCCCCTGTATATACCTCCTGTATAAACCCCCTCTTTATACCCCCTGTATATACCCCCTGTTTATACCCCCTGTTTATACCCCCTGTTTATACCCCCTGTATATAGCCCCACTATTGTTATTTTACTGCTGCTCTGTAATGATTTGTTCCTTTTATTTTATATTTTTATTAAAACTGCATTGTTGGTTAAGGGCTCGTAAGTAAGCATTTCACTGTAAGGTCTACACCTGTCGTATCGGCGCATGTGACAAATACAATTTGATTTGGGATGAGATGAGAGGAGAGGAGAGGTAAAAAGATATTGGAACAAGATCCTAACTAATGTTTCAATCTGTAAACACAAACACATGTTTACACAAATTATTATTCAAGTGACACTGGACAGCAGAGAGAGAGGAAAAGAGAGAGAGTGAGACAGAGGGAGAGGAAAAGAGAGCGAGAGGGAGAGGTTAGAGGAAAAGAGAGAGAGAGGGAGAGGAAAATAGAGAGAGAGAGAGAGAGAGAGGAAAGGGAAGAGAGAAAGAGAGAGAGGAGGAGAGAGAGGAAATGAGAGAGAGAGAGAGAGAGCGAGAGAGAGAGAGAGAGAGAAAGAGGGGCAGTGGGAGGAAAAGAGAGAGAGAGAGTGAGAGAGAGAGAGTGAGAGAGAGAGGGAAAGAGAGGAAAATAGAGAGAGTGAGAGAGAGAGAGAGAGAGAGAGAGAGAGAGAGAGAGGAAAAGAGAGAAACAGAGTGATCTCAGAGACAAAGTGGAAAGACAGTTAATTAATCAACATTCAGTATGCGTGGTAGTGTAGAGTTGAGATTGGCAAAGACAATAGTCACTATCTAATCGCATAGTAATAATCACATTCCAAGTTCTCAGCCTCAGTGACGAGCTCTGCATTCATCATCTCTGTTAGCTCTCCTCTTTCCTCCTGTCTTGTCAGCGCTTTACTGTTTAACTTAGGTACACACCCCCCCCCCTTCTCTTTCTCTCTCTCTCTCTTCCCCCCTTCTCTTCTGTCTCATTTTTTGGAAAACAAATCAAACCACCCCACAGCCTCACCACTGCACCACGCTGACACATCAGTTAAAGGAAATCCATATTTGGGTATTTGTTTCATTCGTCCATTATTGACATAGTCCCCAGATTGTTTTGCTTGTCAGCAATCAAGTTCTCAAAGATTTGTGACCTTTCAAAGAACAGAAAATCATCCCTGTCCGATGCATTTGGTATGATATACCGTATGATATACCGTATTCATGTCTCTGTGTCCAGTCTCTGTGAGTTCTTTGCCTTTTCCCATTGCGGTGGATGACAAAGGGATTTGAAATGTGCGTTACCTCATTTCTATTACCCCCAGTGAAACAGGGAGATAATGGAAGCCCACGACACAGATCCTTAAGATTAAATAAACGTTTTGTTAGATTTTTATTTATAAGAATCTTCATGGGCGCCAATAATTTTGATACTTATGTTTTTTTTTATATATATATTTATATATATATAAATATGCTGTTATAGATAATTAAAACACTAATTTATATTGTATGCTTAAAACAAGGAGTACTTACATTATTTCATACTAGTGCAACAAAGTTATATATATATATATATAACTTTGTTGCACTAGTATGAAATAATATAAGTACTCCTTGTTTTAAGCATACAATATAAATTTGTTTTTTAATTATCTATACAGTATTTTTTACTCTTCTTTATTAAAGGTGCCATATGAATGATGGACTTGAAGGCCTATATGGAATAGACTATAACTTCTTATTAATAGTCCTATATGGAATAGACTAACTTCTTATTAATAGTCCTATATGGAATAGACTAACTTCTTATTAATAGTCCTATATGGAATAGACTATAACTTCTTATTAATAGTCCTATATGGAATAGACTATAACTTCTTATTAATAGTCCTATATGGAATAGACTAACTTCTTATTAATAGTCCTATATGGAATAGACTAACTTCTTATTAATAGTCCTATATGGAATAGACTAACTTCTTATTAATAGTCCTATATGGAATAGACTAACTTCTTATTAATAGTCCTATATGGAATAGACTAACTTCTTATTAATAGTCCTATATGGAATAGACTAACTTCTTATTAATAGTCCTATATGGAATAGACTAACTTCTTATTAATAGTCCTATATGGAATAGACTAACTTCTTATTAATCGTCCTATTTGGATTATAAAGTCCTCTCCCTCTTCCCCTGTACTCTCAACCTCTTCCTATTGCTCATGAATTTCAAGCATAGCTCAATGCGAGTCCCAGGAATAAGAATCGGCCTATAGTTTGGTCCCTTAAATATTAGATTAAAAAGAAGCTACATCTTTGTTAAGGAATTGTCTTGGAAGTTTTAATTTTGCGAGAGAGTGTAGCTCTGGTGTGATGTGATGCTGGTGAGAAAAATTAGACATTTGCAGTAATTAATCAATTATAATCATGGCCTACAGGACAGACAGAGAGGAATGTGTTCAAACGTTGAAACAACGAACTTATCCGTGTCAGAACAAACAGGGAACACGTTCTATTGGTGGAACAAAGGCTTCAATAGGAGAGGCACATACTGTACAAGCAGATGGGGAAAATTAGCTGAAATAAATCATATAGGAAAACGTGTAAAATGGTGAATGTAAACAAGGGAAAAAATGCACAACACACACACACACACACACACACACACACACACACACACACACACACACACACACACACACACACACACACACACACACACACACACACACACACACACACACACACACACACAGTGTAGAAGGAAGACTAGGAGATATATTGGAGCGTTGAGCCAGTTCAAGTTTATTCTCAACATGGGACCTAGTCAAAAGCAGTGCAGGACACTTTAGAACACATTCTTGGAGGTGTGACCCACTTCAAGTTTGGAGAAAAACCTGAGAGACTAAAAGTCTGAGAGTCTGAGAGTCTGAGAGTCTGAGACCCTGAGAGCCTGAGAGTCAGAGAGTCAGAGAGTCTGAGAGTCTGAGAGTCTCAGAGTCTCAGAGCCTAAACGCCTATACCACTATATCACTGTATCACTATACCAGTATATCACTGTATCACGATATCACTATACCACTATACCACTACATATTACCAATATACCACTATATCACTATATCACTATACCACTACACTATACCACTACACTATACCACTACACTATACCACTATATCACTATACCACTATATCACTATACCACTATACCACTATATCACTATATCACTATACCACTATACCACTATATCACTATATCACTATATCACTATACCACTATACCACTATATCACTATACCACTATATCACTATACCAATTTACCACTATATCACTATACCACTATATCACTATACCACTATACCACTATATCACTATACCACTATATCACTATATCACTATACCACTATAACACTATATCACTATACCACTATACCACTACATATTACCAATATACCACTATATCACTATATCACTATATCACTATAACACTACACCATACCACTACACTATACCACTATATCACTATACCAATATATCACTATACCACTATACCACTATATCACTATATCACTATATCACTATATCACTATACCACTATACCACTATATCACTATATCACTATATCACTATACAACTATATCACTATACCACTATATCACTATACCACTATACCACTATATCACTATAACACTATATCACTATACCACTATAACACTATATCACTATACCACTATACCACTATACCACTATATCACTATATCACTATACCACTATACCACTATATCACATTACCACTATACCACTATATCACTATACCACTATACCACTATATCACTATATCACTATATCACTATACAACTATATCACTATACCACTATATCACTATACCACTATACCACTATATCACTATAACACTATATCACTATACCACTATAACACTATATCACTATACCACTATACCACTATACCACTATATCACTATATCACTATACCACTATACCACTATATCACATTACCACTATACCACTATATCACTATACCACTGTATCACTATAACACTACACTATACCAATACACTATACCACTATATCATTATACCACTATATCACTATACCACTATACCACTACACTATATCACTATATCACTATGCCACTATACCACTATATCACTACACTATATCACTATATCACTATAACACTATATCACTATACCACTATACCACTATACCACTACACCACTATATCACTACACTATATAACAATACCACTATATCACTATATCACTACACTATATCACTATACCACTATACCACTACACTATATCACTATACAACTATACCACCATATCACTATATCACTATACCACTATACCACTATATCACTATACCACTATACCACTATACCACTATACCACTATATCACTATATCACTACACTATATCACTATACCACTATACCACTATATCACTACACCACTATATCACTATGTCACTACACTATATCACTATACCACTATACCACTACACTATATCACTATATCACTATACCACTATATCACAATACCACTATATCACTATATCACTATACCACTATACCACTACACTATATCGCTATATCACTATATCACTATATCACTACACTATACCACTATATCACTATATCACTATACCACTATATCACTATATAACTATACCACTATATCACTATATCACTATACCACTATATCACTATATCACTATACCACTATACCACTACACTACATCACTATATCACTATATAACTATATCACTACACTATACCACTATATCACTATATCACTATACCACTATATCACTATATCACTATATCACTATATCACTATATCACTATATCACTATCTAAAACTGTTTGAATGGTGTCTGTGAGTATAACAGAACTCAAATGGCAGGTCAAAACCTGAGAGATTCCTTTACAGGAAGTGGCCTGTCTGACCATTTCTGGAACTTCTTTGCCATCTCTATCATTTACTAAGGATCTCTGCTCTAACGTGACACTTCCCACGTCTTCCATAGGCTCTCATAGCCCGGGAAAAAAGAGAATGTCGTCATTCCAGCCCCAGGCTGAAACACATTATCGCCTTTCTCAAGTGGCCCATCAAGAGACACTAGCTTATGCGCGTGACCCCGACCGCCCCCGCCTTTGGGATTTTTTCCTCTGTTTGCCGAAAAGGAGATTCCCTGTCGGAATATTATCGCTTTTCTACGAGAAAAATGACGTAAAAATTGATTTTAAACAGCGGTTGACATGCTTCGACGTACGGCAATGGAATACTTTGAATTTTATTGTCAGGAATTGCGCCAAGCGCGCGACACTTCTTTACTATTTCGGATAGTGTCTGGAACGCACGAACAAAACGCCGCTATTCGGATATAACGATGGATTATTTTGGACCAAACCAACATTTGTTATTGAAGTAGACGTCCTGGGTGTGCATTCTGACGAAGACAACAAAAGGTAATGACATTTTTATAATAGTAAATATGATTATGGTGAGTGCTAAACTTGCCGGGTGTCTAAATAGCGAGCCCGTGATGCCTGGGCTATGTACTTAGAATATTGCAAAATGTGCTTTCACCAAAAAGCTATTTTAAAATCGGACATATCGAGTGCATAGAGGAGGTCTGTATCTATAATTCTTAAAATAATTGTTATGCTTTTTGTGAACGTTTATCGTGAGTAATTTAGTAAAATGTTAGCGAATTCCCCGTAAGTTTGCGGGGGGTATGCTAGTTCTGAACGTCACATGCTAATGTAAAAAGCTGGTTTTTGATATAAATATGAACTTGATTGAACAAAACATGCATGTATTGTATAACATAATGTCCTAGGGTTGTCATCTGATGAAGATCATCAAAGGTGAGTGCTGCATTTAGCTGTCTTCTGGGTTTTGGTGACATTATATGCTGGCTTGAAAAATGGGTGTCTGATTATTTCTGGCTTGGTACTCTGCTGACATAATCTAATGTTTTGCTTTCGTTGTAAAGCCTTTTTGAAATCGGACAGTGTGGTTAGATTAACGAGAGTCTTATCTTTAAATGGCTGTAAAATAGTCATATGTTTGAGAAATTGAAGTAATATGATTTTGAAGATTTTGAAAATCGCGCCACAGGATGGCAGTGGCTGTTACGTAGGTGGGACGAATTCGTCCCGCCGGTCCCATAGAGGTTAAATATGCTCTCTCTAATTCTCTCTTTCTCTCTTTCTGTCTTTCTCTCGGAGGACCTGAGCCCTAGGACCATGCCTCAGGACTACC
This sequence comes from Salmo salar, assembly GCF_965601325.2. Classification (NCBI taxonomy): domain Eukaryota; kingdom Metazoa; phylum Chordata; class Actinopteri; order Salmoniformes; family Salmonidae; genus Salmo; species Salmo salar. The sequence continues at coordinate 91,973,189 of NC_138294.1, read as the reverse complement.
TGGTATGATGACTCCTTGCTGTCCCCAGTCCACCTGGCCGTGCTGCTGCTCCAGTTTCAACTGTTCTGCCTGCGGCTATGGAACCCTGACCTGTTCACCGGACGTGCTTGTTGCACCCTCGACAACTACTATGATTATTATTATTTGACCATGCTGGTCATTTATGAACATTTTAACATTTTAACATTTTGACCATGTTCTGTTTTAATATCCACCCTGCACAGCCAGAAGAGGACTGGCCACCCCTCATAGCCTGGTTCCTCTCTAGGTTTCTTCCTAGGTTTTTGGCCTTTCTAGGGAGTAATTTCCTAGGGAGTTTTTCCTAGCCACCGTGCTTCTTTCACATGCTTTGCTTGCTGTTTGGGGTTTTAGGCTGGGTTTCTGTACAGCACTTTGAGAATATCAGCTGATGTACGAAGGGCTATATAAAAATAAATTTGATTTGATTTGATCACTATATAACTATATCACTATACCACTATACCACTATAACACTATATCACTATATCACTATATCTCTATATCACTATATCACTATAACACTACATGACTATATCAATATATCACTATATCACTATATCACTATATCACTATACCACAATACCACAATACCACTATACCACTATACCACTATATATCTCTATCACTATATCACTATATCACTATATCACTATATCACTATATCACTATACCACTATATCACTATACCACAATACCTCTATAACACTATATCACTATATCCCTATATCACTATACCACTATATAACTATATCACTATACCAAAATACCACTATAACACTATATCACTATATCACTATATCACAACATCACTATATCACTATACCACTATATCACTATAACACTATATCTCTTTATCACTATATCACTACACCACTATACCACAATACCACAATACCACTATAACACTATATCACTATATCACTATATCACTATACCACTATACCACTACATCACTATATCACTATACCACTATATCACTATATCACTATACCACTATACCACTATACCACTATATCACTATACCACAATAACGCTATATCACTATATCACTATATCACTATTGCACTATATCACTATACCACTGTACCACTATACCGCTATATCATTATACCACAATTCCACTATGCTATACTATACCACTATATCACTACACCAATACATGACTATACCACTACACTATACCACTACATCACCATACCATTATACCACTAAATCACTATATCACTATACCATTACACTATATCACTATATCACTATACCACTATACCAATACATCAATACATCACTACACTATACCACTATATCTCTATACCACTCTACCACTATATCACTATATCACTATACCAGCATACCACTACACCACCATACCACTAAATCACTATATCACTATAACACTACACTATACCACTATATCACTATATCACTATACCACTATATCACTATATCACTATACCACTATACCACTATACCACTATATCACTATATCACTATACCAGTATACCACTACACCACCATACCACTATACCACTAAATCACGATATCACTATAACACTACACTATACCACTATATCACTATATCACTATACCACTATATCACTATATCACTATACCACTATACAACTATATCACTATACCACTATACCACTATACCATTATATCACTATATCACTATACCACTATATCACTATATCACTATATCACTATATCACTATACCACAATACCACTATACCACAATACCACTATACCACTATACCACTATACCACTATATATCTCTATCACTATATCTCTATATCAATATACCACGATAACACTATATCACTATATCACTATACCACTACATCACTATATCACTATATCACTATACCACTATATCACTATACCACAATACTTCTATAACACTATATCACTATATCCCTATATCACTATACCACCATATAACTATATCACTATACCAAAATACCACTATAACACTATATCACTATATCACTATATCACTACATCACTATACCATTATATCACTATAACACTATATCACTATATCACTATATCACTATACCACTATACCACTATACCACAATACCACTATAACACTATATCACTATATCACTATATCACTACATCACTATACCACTATATCACTATATCACTATACCACTATATCACTATATCACTATACCACTATACAACTATATCACTATATCACTATATTACTATACCACTATACCACTACATCACTATATCACTATACCACTATATCATTATATCACTATATCACTATACCACTATACCACTATACCACTATATCACTATACCACTATATCACTATATCACTATATCACTATATCACTATTCCACTATATCACTATTCCACTATATCACTATACCACTATACCACTATACCACTATATCACTATATCACTATACCAGTATACCACTACACCACCATACCACTATACCACTAAATCACTATATCACTATAACACTACACTATACCACTATATCACTATATCACTATACCACTATATCACTATATCACCATACCACTATATCACTATATCACTATAACACTATATATCTCTATCACTATATCACTATATCACTAAATCACTATATCACTATAACACTACACTATACCACTATATCACTATATCACTATACCACTATATCACTATACCACAATACCACAATACCACTATACCACTATACCACTACTATATCTCTATCACTATATCACTATATCACTATATCACTATATCACTATACCACTATATCACTATACCACAATACCTCTATAACACTATATCACTATATCCCTATATCACTATACCACTATATAACTATATCACTATACCAAAATACCACTATAACACTATATCACTATATCACTATATCACAACATCACTATATCACTATACCACTATATCACTATAACACTATATCTCTTTATCACTATATCACTACACCACTATACCACAATACCACAATACCACTATAACACTATATCACTATATCACTATATCACTATACCACTATACCACTACATCACTATATCACTATACCACTATATCACTATATCACTATACCACTATACCACTATACCACTATATCACTATACCACAATAACGCTATATCACTATATCACTATATCACTATTGCACTATATCACTATACCACTGTACCACTATACCGCTATATCATTATACCACAATTCCACTATGCTATACTATACCACTATATCACTACACCAATACATGACTATACCACTACACTATACCACTACATCACCATACCATTATACCACTAAATCACTATATCACTATACCATTACACTATATCACTATATCACTATACCACTATACCAATACATCAATACATCACTACACTATACCACTATATCTCTATACCACTATACCACTATATCACTATATCACTATACCAGCATACCACTACACCACCATACCACTAAATCACTATATCACTATAACACTACACTATACCACTATATCACTATATCACTATACCACTATATCACTATATCACTATACCACTATACCACTATACCACTATATCACTATATCACTATACCAGTATACCACTACACCACCATACCACTATACCACTAAATCACGATATCACTATAACACTACACTATACCACTATATCACTATATCACTATACCACTATATCACTATATCACTATACCACTATACAACTATATCACTATACCACTATACCACTATACCATTATATCACTATATCACTATACCACTATATCACTATATCACTATATCACTATATCACTATACCACAATACACTATACCACAATACCACTATACCACTATACCACTATACCACTATATATCTCTATCACTATATCTCTATATCACTATACCACTATAACACTATATCACTATATCACTATACCACTACATCACTATATCACTATATCACTATACCACTATATCACTATACCACAATACTTCTATAACACTATATCACTATATCCCTATATCACTATACCACCATATAACTATATCACTATACCAAAATACCACTATAACACTATATCACTATATCACTATATCACTACATCACTATACCATTATATCACTATAACACTATATCACTATATCACTATATCACTATACCACTATACCACAATACCACAATACCACTATAACACTATATCACTATATCACTATATCACTACATCACTATACCACTATATCACTATATCACTATACCACTATATCACTATATCACTATACAACTATATCACTATATCACTATATTACTATACCACTATACCACTACATCACTATATCACTATACCACTATACCACTATATCACTATATCACTATATCACTATACCACTATACCACTATACCACTATATCACTATACCACTATATCACTATATCACTATATCACTATATCACTATTCCACTATATCACTATTCCACTATATCACTATACCACTATACCACTATACCACTATATCACTATATCACTATACCAGTATACCACTACACCACCATACCACTATACCACTAAATCACTATATCACTATAACACTACACTATACCACTATATCACTATATCACTATACCACTATATCACTATATCACTACACTATACAACTATATCACTATATCACTATACCACTATAACACTATATCACTACACTATATCACTACACCACTATATCACTACACCACTATATCACTACACCACTATATCACTACACCACTATATCACTACACCACTATATCACTACACCACTATACCACTATACCAATTTATCACTACACCACTATACCACTATACCACTATATCACTCTATCACTATATCACTACACTATACCACTATATCACTATACCACTATATCACTATACCACTACACCACTACACTATACAACTATGTCACTATATCACTATATCACTATATCACTACACCACTACACTATACAACTATGTCACTATATCACTATATCACTATATCACTATACCACTATACCACTATATCACTATACCATTATACCACTTTACCACTATTCTTCTATAAAACTATACCACTACATCACTACACTCTACCACTATACCACTATACCACTATACCACTATAACACTATATCAATACACTATATCACTACACCACTATATCACTACACCACTATATCACTACACCACTATATCACTATACCACTATATCACTATACCACTATACCACTATACCACTATATCACTACACCACTATACCACTATACCACTATATCACTACACCACTATATCACTATACCACTATATCACTATATCACTACACCACTATATCACTACACCACTATGCCACTATATCACTACACCACTATATCACTATACCACTATATCACTACAGTATACCACTATACCACTACACTATACCACTATACCACTATACTATACCACTATACCACTACACTATACCACTATATCACTATGCTATACCACTATACCACTACACTATACCACTATATCACTATCTATACCACTATACCACTACATCACTATACCACTATACCACTTCACTATACCACTAAACCACTACATCACTATATCACTATATCACTATATCACTATACCACTATACCACTATACCACTTTACCACTATACCACTATATCACTATATCACTATACCACTATACCACTACACCACCATTCCAAAATACAACTATATCACAATACAACTACATTATACCACTATACATCTTAATAACTGTACAACTACACAATACCAATATATCACTATACCGCTATATCACTATATCACTATACCACTACACCACTATACCACTACACCACTACATCCTTATACCACTACATCACTATACCACTATATCACTATAACACTATATCACTATACGACTACATCACTATTCCACTACATCAATACATCACTACATCACTATACCACTACATCACTATACCACTACATCACTATACCAGTACATCACTATATCACTATATCAATATATCACTATATCACTATAACACTATACCACTATACCACATTATAACTATATCGTTATACCACTATACCACTATATCACTAAATCATTATATCACTATAACACTATATCACTATACCACTACACCATACCACAATATCACTATACCACTATATCACTAAATCATTACATCACTATACCAATACACTATTATGTCAATATACCACTATACCACTGTATCACTAAATCATTATATCACTATACCACATTATAACTATATCACTATACCACTACATCACTATACAACTACACTACTATATCGCTATACCACTATATCACTAAATCATTATATCACAATACCACTACATAACTACACCACTACACTACTATGTCAATATACCACTATACCACAATATCACTAAATCATTATATCACTATACCACTATATCACTATACCACAATATCACTATACCACTAAACCAACACACTATACCACTATACCACTATATCACTATACCACTTTATCATTATATACCGATACCACTATATCACTATACCACTATATCACTATATCACTACATAACTATATCACTATACCAATATACCACTATACCACTCTACCACTACACTATACCACTATATCACTATACTCACTATACCACTACACTATACCACTACATCACTATACCACTATATCACTATAACACTATACCACTATATCCCTATACCACTATATCAATATATCACTATATCACTATACCACTATACCACTATATCACTATACCAATATATCACTATATCACTTTACCACTATATTACTATATCACTTTACCACTATATCACTATATCACTTTACCACTACTATCCACTATACCTCTATATCACTACACTATACCGCTATGTCACTATACCACTATACCGCTACACTATGTCACTACACTATACCACTATATCAATATACTACACCACTATACCACTATATCACTGTACTACACCACTATACCACTATATCACTATATCACTATATCACTATACCATTATACCACTTTACCACTATACCTCTATAAAACTATATCACTATACCACTATATCACTAGACCACTACACTATACCACTATACCACTATAGAACTATATCACTATATTATACCACCACACTACTGCATCACTATACCACTATTCCACTACACTATACCACCATACCACAATATAACTATATCACTATACAACTACACAATACCAATATATCACTATACCACTATACCACTATATCACTATACCACTATACCACTACATCACTATACCACTATACCACTACATCACTACACCACTATACCACTATATCCCTATACCACTATATCACTATACCACTATATCAATATATCACTATATCACTATACCACTATACAACTATACAACTATATCCCTATACCACTATATCACTATACCACTATACCACTATACCACTATATCACTATATCACTACATCACTATACCACTATACCACTATACCACTATATCACTACACCACTATACCACTACATCACTATATCACTATATCACTATATCACTATACCACTATACCACTATATCACTATATCACTACACCACTATACCACTACATCACTATACCACTATACCACTACATCACTATACCACTATATCACTATACCACTATACCACATTATAACTCATTCACTATACCACTATACCACTATACAACTATACCACTATACAACTATACCACTATATCACTATACCACAATACCACTATACCACTATACAACTATACCACTACACCACTATATCACTATACCACAATACCACTATACCACTACATCACTATACCACTATATCACTATACCACTATATCACTATATCACTATACCACTATATCACTATACCACTATACCACTATACCACTATACCACTATATCACTATATCAACTATACCACTATATCACCATACCACTACATCACTATACCACTACACTACTATACCACTATATTTCTATACCACTACATCACTATACACTATATCACTATACCACATACCATACATCACTATACCACTATACCGCTACATCACCATATCACTATATCACTATATTTCTATACCACTATACCCCTATACCACTATACCACTATACCACTATACCACTATATCACTATACCACTATACCACTATACCACTATATCACTATACCACTATACCATTACATCACTATAGCACTATACCACTACATCACTATATCACTATACCACTATATCACTACACCACTACATCACTATATCACTATATCACTATACCACTATAACACTATACCACTATACCACTATACCACTATATCACTATACCACTATATCACTATACCACTATATCACTATACAACTATATCACTACACCACTATATCACTATATCACTATACCAATATATCACTATATCTCTATACCACTATATCACTATACCACAATATCACTATATCACTATACCACTATACCTCATTATAACTCATTCACTGTACCACTATACCACTATACAACTATACCACTATACAACTATACCACTATATCACTATACAACAATACCACTATACCACTATACAACTATACCACTACACCACTATATCACTATACCACAATACCACTATACCACTAACCACTACACCTATACCACTATATCACTATACCACTATATCACTATATCACTATACCACTACATCACTATACCACTATACCACTATACAACTATACCACTATATCACTATATCACTATACAACTATACCACTATATCACTATATCACTATATCACTATACCACTATACCACTATATTTCTATACCACTACATCACTATACCACTAAATCACTATATCACTCTACCACTACATCACTATACCACTATACCACTATACACTATACCACTATATCACTATATCACTATACCACTACACCACTATACCACTATATTTCTATACCACTACATCACTATACCACTATATCACTATATCACTATACCACTATACCATTACATCACTATACCACTATACCACTACATCACTATATCACTATACCACTATATCACTATACCACTACATCACTATACCACTATATCACTATATCACTATACCACTATACCACTATACCACTATACCACTACATCACTATACCACTATATCACTACATCACTATATCACTATATCACTATATCACTATACCACTTCCACTATACCACTACATCACTATACCACTATATCACTATATCACTATATCACTATACCACTATACCACTATATCACTATACCACTATACCACTATACCACTATATCACTATATCACTATATCACTACATCACTATATCACTATATCACTATACCACTATACCACTATACCACTACACCACTATACCACTATATCACTATACCACTATACCACTACATCACTATATCACTATATCACTATATCACTATATCACTATACCACTACATCACTATACCACTATACCACTATACCACTATACCACTATATCACTATACCACTATATCACTATACCACTATACCACATATACCACTACATCACTATACCACTATATCACTATATCACTATACCACTACATCACTATACCACTATACCACTATACAACTATACCACTATATCACTATATCACTATACCACTACACCACTATACCACTATATCTATACCACTACATCACTATACCACTACATCACTATATCACTATATCACTATACCACTATACCACTACATCACTATATCACTATACCACTACATCACTATATCACTATATCACTATACCACTATACCACTATACCACTATACCACTATACCACTATACCACTATACCACTATATATCTCTATCACTATATCTCTATATCACTATACCACTATAACACTATATCACTATATCACTATACCACTACATCACTATATCACTATATCACTATACCACTATATCACTATACCACAATACTTCTATAACACTATATCACTATATCCCTATATCACTATACCACCATATAACTATATCACTATACCAAAATACCACTATAACACTATATCACTATATCACTATATCACTACATCACTATACCATTATATCACTATAACACTATATCACTATATCACTATATCACTATACCACTATACCACAATACCACAATACCACTATAACACTATATCACTATATCACTATATCACTACATCACTATACCACTATATCACTATATCACTATACCACTATATCACTATATCACTATACCACTATATCACTATATCACTATATTACTATACCACTATACCACTACATCACTATATCACTATACCACTATACCACTATATCATTATATCACTATACCACTATACCACTATACCACTATATCACTATATCACTATACCACTATATCACTATATCACTATATCACTATATCACTATTCCACTATATCACTATTCCACTATATCACTATACCACTATACCACTATACCACTATATCACTATATCACTATACCAGTATACCACTACACCACCATACCACTATACCACTAAATCACTATATCACTATAACACTACACTATACCACTATATCACTATATCACTATACCACTATATCACTATATCACTACACTATAACACTATATCACTATATCACTATACCACTATAACACTATATCACTACACTATATCACTACACCACTATATCACTACACCACTATATCACTACACCACTATATCACTACACAACTCTATCACTACACCACTATATCACTACACCACTATACCACTATACCAATTTATCACTACACCACTATACCACTATACCACTATATCACTCTATCACTATATCACTACACTATACCACTATATCACTATACCACTACACTCACTACACTATACAACTATGTCACTATATCACTATATCACTATATCACTACACCACTACACTATACAACTATGTCACTATATCACTATATCACTATATCACTATACCACTATACCACTATATCACTATACCATTATACCACTTTACCACTATTCTTCTATAAAACTATACCACTACATCACTACACTCTACCACTATACCACTATACCACTATACCACTATAACACTATATCAATACACTATATCACTACACCACTATATCACTACACCACTATATCACTACACCACTATAACACTATATCACTATACCACTATACCACTATACCACTATATCACTACACCACTATACCACTATACCACTATATCACTACACCACTATATCACTATACCACTATATCACTATATCACTACACCACTATATCACTACACCACTATGCCACTATATCACTACACCACTATATCACTATACCACTATATCACTACAGTATACCACTATACCACTACACTATACCACTATATCACTATACCACTATATCACTATATCACTATATAACGATACTATACCACTATACCACTATACCACTACACTATACCACTATATCACTATACTATACCACTATACCACTACACTATACCACTATATCACTATGCTATACCACTATACCACTACACTATACCACTATATCACTATATTATACCACTAAACCACTACATCACTATACCACTATACCACTTCACTGTACCACTAAACCACTACATCACTATATCACTATATCACTATATCCACTATACCACTATACCACTATACCACTTTACCACTATACCACTATATCACTATATCACTATACCACTATACCACTACACCACCATTCCAAAATACAACTATATCACAATACAACTACATTATACCACTATACAACTTAATAACTGTACAACTACACAATACCAATATATCACTATACCGCTATATCACTATATCACTATACCACTACACCACTATACCACTACACCACTACATCCTTATACCACTACATCACTATACCACTATATCACTATAACACTATATCACTATACGACTACATCACTATACCACTACATCAATACATCACTACATCACTATACCACTACATCACTATACCACTACATCACTATACCAGTACATCACTATATCACTATATCAATATATCACTATATCACTATAACACTATACCACTATACCACATTATAACTATATCGTTATACCACTATACCACTATATCACTAAATCATTATATCACTATAACACTATATCACTATACCACTACACCATACCACAATATCACTATACCACTATATCACTAAATCATTACATCACTATACCAATACACTATTATGTCAATATACCACTATACCACTGTATCACTAAATCATTATATCACTATACCACATTATAACTATATCACTATACCACTACATCACTATACAACTACACTACTATATCGCTATACCACTATATCACTAAATCATTATATCACAATACCACTACATAACTATACCACTACACTACTATGTCAATATACCACTATACCACAATATCACTAAATCATTATATCACTATACCACTATATCACTATACCACAATATCACTATACCACTAAACCAACACACTATACCACTATACCACTATATCACTATACCACTTTATCATTATATACCTATACCACTATATCACTATACCACTATATCACTATATCACTACATAACTATATCACTATACCAATATACCACTATACAACTCTACCACTACACTATACCAATACCACTATACCACTATATCACTATACTATATACACTATACCACTATACACTATACCACTACATCACTATACCATTATATCACTATAACACTATACCACTATATCCCTATACCACTATATCAATATATCACTATATCACTATACCACTATACCACTATATCCCTATACCAATATATCACTATATCACTTTACCACTATATTACTATATCACTTTACCACTATATCACTATATCACTTTACCACTATACCACTATACCACTATACCTCTATATCACTACACTATACCGCTATGTCACTATACCACTATACCGCTACACTATGTCACTACACTATACCACTATATCAATATACTACACCACTATACCACTATATCACTGTACTACACCACTATACCACTATATCACTATATCACTATATCCATCCTATACCACTTTACCACTATACCTCTATAAAACTATATCACTATACCACTATATCACTAGACCACTACACTATACCACTATACCACTATAGAACTATATCACTATATTATACCACCACACTACTGCATCACTATACCACTATTCCACTACACTATACCACCATACCACAATATAACTATATCACTATACAACTACACAATACCAATATATCACTATACCACTATACCACTATATCACTATACCACTATACCACTACATCACTATACCACTATACCACTACATCACTACACCACTATACCACTATATCCCTATACCACTATATCACTATACCACTATATCAATATATCACTATATCACTATACCACTATACATCACTATATCCCTATACCACTATATCACTATACCACTATACCACTATACCACTATATCACTATATCACTACATCACTATACCACTATACCACTATACCACTATATCACTACACCACTATACCACTACATCACTATATCACTATATCACTATATCACTATACCACTATACCACTATATCACTATATCACTACACCACTATACCACTACATCACTATACCACTATACCACTACATCACTATACCACTATATCACTATACCACTATACCACATTATAACTCATTCACTATACCACTATAGCACTATACAACTATACCACTATACAACTATACCACTATATCACTATACCACAATACCACTATACCACTATACCACTATACCACTATACCACTATATCACTATACCACAATACCACTATACCACTACATCACTATACCACTATATCACTATACCACTATATCACTATATCACTATACCACTATATCACTATACCACTATACCACTATACAACTATACCACTATATCACTATATCACTATACAACTATACCACTATATCACCATACCACTACATCACTATACCACTACACTACTATACCACTATATTTCTATACCACTACATCACTATACCACTATACCACTATACATCACTATACCACTATACCGCTACATCACCATATCACTATATCACTATATCACTATACCACTATACCACTATACCACTATACCACTATACCACTATACCACTATATCACTATACCACTATACCACTATATCACTATATCACTATACCACTATACCATTACATCACTATAGCACTATACCACTACATCACTATATCACTATACCACTATATCACTACACCACTACATCACTATATCACTATATCACTATACCACTATATCACTATATCACTATACCACTATACCACTATATCACTATACCACTTTATCACTATACCACTATATCACTATACAACTATATCACTACACCACTATATCACTATATCACTATACCAATGTATCACTATATTTCTATACCACTATATTACTATACCACAATATCACTATATCACTATACCACTATACCTCATTATAACTCATTCACTGTACCACTATACCACTATACAACTATACCACTATACAACTATACCACTATATCACTATACAACAATACCACTATACCACTATACAACTATACCACTACACCACTATATCACTATACCACAATACCACTATACCACTATACCACTACATCACTATACCACTATATCACTATACCACTATATCACTATATCACTATACCACTACATCACTATACCACTATAACACTATACAACTATACCACTATATCACTATATCACTATACAACTATACCACTATATCACTATATCACTATATCACTATACCACTATACCACTATATTTCTATACCACTACATCACTATACCACTATATCAATATATTACTCTACCACTACATCACTATACCACTATACCACTATACAACTATACCACTATATCACTATATCACTATACCACTACACCACTATACCACTATATTTCTATACCACTACATCACTATACCACTACATCACTATATCACTATACCACTATACCATTACATCACTATACCACTATACCACTACATCTCTATATCACTATACCACTATATTTCTATACCACTACATCACTATACCACTATATCAATATATCACTATACCACTATACCACTATACCACTATACCACTACATCACTATACCACTATATCACTACATCACTACATCACTATATCACTATATCACTATATCACTATTTCACTATATCACTATACCACTACATCACTATACCACTATATCACTATATCACTATATCACTATACCACTATACCACTATATCACTATACCACTATACCACTATACCACTACATCACTATATCACTATATCACTACATCACTATATCACTACATCACTATACCACTATACCACTATACCACTACACCACTATACCACTACATCACTATACCACTATATCACTACATCACTATATCACTATATCACTATATCACTATATCACTATACCACTACATCACTATACCACAATACCACTATACCACTATACCACTACATCACTATACCACTATATCACTATACCACTATACCACTATATCACTATACCACTACATCACTATACCACTATATCACTATATCACTATACCACTACATCACTATACCACTATACCACTATACAACTATACCACTATATCACTATATCACTATACCACTACACCACTATACCACTATATTTCTATACCACTACATCACTATACCACTACATCACTATATCACTATATCACTATACCACTATACCATTACATCACTATACCACTATACCACTACATCACTATATCACTATACCACTATATTTCTATACCACTACATCACTATACCACTATATCACTATATCACTATACCACTATACCACTATACCACTACATCACTATACCACTATACCACTATACCACTACATCACTATATCACTATATCACTATACCACTATACCACTATATCACTATACCACTATACCACTACACCACTATACCACTATACCACTATATCACTATACCACTATATCACTATACCACTATATCACTATATCACTATACCACTACATCACTATCCCACTATACCACTATACAACTATACCACTATATCACTATATCACTATACAACTATACCACTATATCACTATATCACTATATCACTATACCACTATACCACTATATTTCTATACCACTACATCACTATACCACTATATCACTATATCACTATACCACTACACCACTAAACCACTCTATTTCTATACCACTACATCACTATACCACTACATCACTATATCACTATATCACTATACCACTATACCATTACATCACTATACCACTATACCACTACATCACTATATCACTATATCACTATACCACTATATTTCTATATCACTACATCACTATACCACTATATCACTATATCACTATATCACTATACCACTATACCACTATACCACTATACCACTATACCACTATATCACTACATCACTATATCACTATATCACTATATCACTATATTTCTATACCACTATACCACTACATCACTATACCACTATATCACTATATCACTATACCACTATACCACTACATCACTTTATCACTATACCACTATATCACTACACCACTACATCACTATATCACTATACCACTACATCACTATATCACTATACCACTACATCACTATATCACTACATCACTATACCACTATATCACTATATCACTATACCTATATACCACTACATCACTATATCACTATATCACTATACCACTACATCACTATACCACTACATCACTATACCACTATATCACTATATCACTATATCACTATATTTCTATACCACTATACCACTACATCACTATATCACTATACCACTACATCACTATACCACTATATCACTATATAAATATACCACTACATCACTATACCACTATACCACTATACAACTATACCACTATATCACTATATCACTATACAACTATACCACTATATTTCTATACCACTATACCACTACATCACTATATCACTATACCACTACATCACTATACCACTATATCAATATACCACTATACAACATTATAACTCATTCACTATACCACTATACCACTATACAACTATACCACTATACAACTATACCACTATATCACTATACCACAATACCACTATACCACTATACCACTACACCACTATATCACTATACCACAATACCACTATACCACTATACCACTACATCACTATACCACTATATCACTATAACACTATATCACTATATCACTATACCACTACATCACTATACCATTATACCACTATACAACTATACCACTATATCACTATATCACTATACAACTATACCACTATATCACTATATCACTATACCACTATACCACTATATTTCTATACCACTACATCACTATACCACTATATCACTATATCACTATACCACTACACCACTATACCACTATATTTCTATACCACTACATCACTATACCACTACATCACTATATCACTATATCACTATACCACTATACCATTACATCACTATACCACTATACCACTACATCACTATATCACTATATCACTATATCACTATATCACTATATCACTACATCACTATACCACTATATCACTATATCACTATATCACTATACCACTATACCACTATACCACTATATCACTATACCACTATATTTCTATACCACTATACCACTACATCACTATACCACTATATCACTATATCACTATACCACTATACCACTACATCACTTTATCACTATACTACTATATCACTACACCACTATATCACTATATCACTATACCACTACATCACTATATCACGATATCACTATATCACTACACCACTACATCACTATATCACTATATCACTATATCACTACACCACTACATCACTATATCACTATACCACTACATCACTATATCACTACATCACTATATCACTACATCACTATATCACAGGTATCACTATACCACTATTTCACTATATCACTATATCACTATACCACTATACCACTACATCACTACACCACTATACCACTATATCCCTATACCACTATATCACTATATCACTATACCACTATATCAATATATCACTATATCACTATACCACTATACAACTATATCCCTATACCACTATATCACTATACCACTAGACCACTATATCACTACATCACTACATCACTACATCACTATACCACTATACCACTACATCACTATACCACTATACAACTATACCACTATATCACTATATCACTATACAACTATACCACTATATCACTATACCACTACACTACTATACCACTACACTACTATACCACTATATTTCTATACCACTACATCACTATATCACTATATCACTATACCACTATACCATTACGTCACTATACCACTATACCACTACATCACTATATCACTATATCACTATATTTCTATACCACTATAACCCTATACCACTATACCACTATACCACTATACCACTATACCACTATATCACTATACCACTATATCACTACATCACTATATCACTATATCACTATATCACTATATTTCTATACCACTATACCACTACATCACTATACCACTATATCACTATACCACTATACCACTACATCACTTTATCACTATACCACTATATCACTACACCACTATATCACTACACCACTACATCACTATATCACTATATCACTATATCACTACACCACTACACCACTATATCACTATATCACTATATCACTACACCACTATACCACTACATCACTATATCACTATACCACTACATCACTATATCACTACATCACTATACCACTATATCACTATATCACTGTATCACTATACCACTACATCACTATACCACTATACCACTACATAACTATACCACTATATCACTATACCACTATACCACATTATAACTCATTCACTATACCACTATACCACTATACAACTATACCACTATACCACTACAACACTATATCACTATACCACAATACCACTATACCACTACATCACTATACCACTATATCACTATACCACTATATCACTATATCACTATACCACTATATCACTATACCACTATACCACTATACAACTATACCACTATATCACTATTTCACTATACAACTATACCACTATATCACTATACCACTACATCACTATATCACTATACCACTACATCACTATACCACTATATCAATATACCACTATACAACATTATAACTCATTCACTATACCACTATACCACTATACAACTATACCACTATACAACTATACCACTATATCACTATACCACAATACCACTATACCACTATACCACTACACCACTATATCACTATACCACAATACCACTATACCACTACATCACTATACCACTATATCACTATAACACTATATCACTATATCACTATACCACTACATCACTATACCATTATACCACTATACAACTATACCACTATATCACTATATCACTATACAACTATACCACTATATCACTATATCACTATACCACTATACCACTATATTTCTATACCACTACATCACTATACCACTATATCACTATATCACTATACCACTACATCACTATACCACTATACCACTATACAACTATACCACTATATCACTATATCACTATACCACTACACCACTATACCACTATATTTCTATACCACTACATCACTATACCACTACATCACTATATCACTATATCACTATACCACTATACCATTACATCACTATACCACTATACCACTACATCTCTATATCACTATATCACTATACCACTATATTTCTATACCACTACATCACTATACCACTATATCACTATATCACTATAAAACTATATCACTATACCACTACATCACTATATCACTATATCACTATACCACTACATCACTATATCACTATACCACTATATCACTATATCACTATACCACTATACCACTATATCACTATATCACTATACCACTATACCACTATACCACTATATCACTATACCACTACATCACTACATCACTATACCACTATACCACTACATCACTATATCATTATATCATTATATCACTATATCACTATATCACTATACCACTATACCACTACATCACTATACCACTATATCACTATACCACTATACCACTACATCACTATATCACTATATCACTATATCACTATACCACTATACCACTATATCACTATATCACTACACCACTATACCACTACATCACTATACCACTATACCACTACATCACTATACCACTATATCAATATACCACTATACCACATTATAACTCACTTCACTATACCACTATACCACTATACAACTATACCACTATATCACTATACCACAATACAACTATACCACTACACCACTACACCACTATATCACTATACCACAATACCACTATACCACTATACCACTACATCACTATACCACTATATCACTATATCACTATACCACTACATCACTATACCACTATACCACATACAACTATACCACTATATCACTATATCACTATACAACTATACCACTATATCACTATATCACTATACCACTATACCACTATACCCTTTCTATACCACTACATCACTATACCACTATATCACTATACCACCCTACACCACTATACCACTATATTTCTATACCACTACATCACTATACCACTACATCACTATATCACTATATCACTATACCACTATACCATTACATCACTATACCACTATACCACTACATCACTATATAACTACATCACTATATCACTATATCACTATACCACTATACCATTACATCACTATACCACTATACCACTTCACCACTACACCACTATATCACTATACCACAATACCACTATACCACTATACCACTACATCACTATACCACTATATCACTATATCACTATATCACTATACCACTACATCACTATACCACTACACAACTATACCACTATATCACTATATCACTATACAACTATACCACTATATCACTATATCACTATATCACTATATTTCTATACCACTACATCACTATACCACTATATCACTATATCACTATACCACTACACCACTATACCACTATATTTCTATACCACTACATCACTATACCACTATATCACTATATCACTATACCATTACATCACTATACCACTATACCACTACATCACTATATCACTATATCACTATACCACTATATTTCTATATCACTACATAACTATACCACTATATCACTATATCACTATATCACTATACCACTATACCACTACATCACTATACCACTATATCACTACATCACTATATCACTATATCACTATATCACTATATTTCTATACCACTATACCACTACATCACTATACCACTATATCACTATATCACTATACCACTATACCACTACATCACTTTATCACTATACCACTATATCATTACACCACTATATCACTATATCACTACATCACTATATCACTACACCACTACATCACTACATCACTATATCACTATATCACTACACCACTACATCACTATATCACTACATCACTATATCACTATATCACTATACCACTACATCACTATATCACTACATCACTATATCACTGTATCACTATACCACTATATCACTACATCACTATACCACTATACCACTACATCACTATATCACTATATCACTATACCACTACATCACTATACCACTACATCACTATACCACTATATCACTATATCACTATATCACTATATTTCTATACCACTATATCACTATATCACTATACCACTATACCACTATACAACTATACCACTATACAACTATACCACTATATCACTATATCACTATACCACTATACCACTACATCACTATACCACTATACCACTACATCACTATACCACTATATCACTATACCACTATATCACTATATCACTATACCACTATACCACTATACAACTATACCACTATATCACTATATCACTATACAACTATACCACTATATCACTATACCACTATACCACTACATCACTATATCACTATACCACTACACCACTAAATCACTATACCACTATATCACTATATCACTATACCACTATATCACTATACCACTATATCACTATATCACTATACCACTATATCACTATACCACTATACCACTATATCACTATACAACTATACCACTATATCACTATATCACTATACCACTACATCACTATATCACTATACCACTACATCACTATACCACTATATCACTATATCACTATACCACTATACCACTATACCACTACATCACTACACCACTATACCACTATACAACTATACAACTATACCACTATATCACTATATCACCATACCACTATACCACTACATCACTATACCACTATATCACTACACCACTACATCACTATAGCACTATATCACTATATCACTATACCACTATACCACTATATCACTATACCACTATATCACTATATCACTATATCACTATACCACTATATCACTACACCACTAAATCACTATACCACTATATCACTATATCACTATACCACTATACCACTATATCACTATACCACTATATCACTATATCACTATACCACTATATCACTATACCACTATATCACTATACCACTATACCACTATATCACTATACAACTATACCACTATATCACTATATCACTATACCACTACATCACTACACCACTATACCACTATACAACTATACAACTATACCACTATATCACTATATCACCATACCACTATACCACTACATCACTATACCACTATATCACTACACCACTACATCACTATACCACTATATCACTATATCACTATACCACTATACCACTATATCACTATACCACTATATCACTATATCACTATATCACTATACCACTATATCACTATACCACTATACCCCTTTACCACTATACCACTATATCACTATACCACTATACCACTATATTTCTATACCACTATACCCCTATACCACTATATCACTATACCACTATACCACTATATCACTATATCACTATACCACTATAGCACTACATCACTATATCACTATACCACTATACCACTACATCACTATATCACTATACCACTACACCACTACATCACTATACCACTATATCACTATACCACTATATCACTATACAACTATACCACTATATCACTATACCACTACATCACTATATCACTATACCACTACATCACTATACCACTATATCACTATACCACTATACCACTACATCACTACACCACTATACCACTATACAACTATACAACTATACCACTATATCACTATATCACCATACCACTATACCACTACATCACTATACCACTATATCACTACACCACTACATCACTACACCACTACATCACTATAGCACTATATCACTATATCACTATACCACTATACCACTATATCACTATACCACTATATCACTATATCACTATATCACTATACCACTATATCACTATACCACTATACCCCTATACCACTATACCACTATACCACTACATCACTATACCACTATATCACTATACCACTATACCACTATATTTCTATACCACTATACCACTATACAACTATATCCCTATACCACTACATCACTATACCACTATATCACTATATCACTATACCACTATACCACTATACCACTACATCACTACACCACTATACCACTATACAACTATACAACTATACCACTATATCACTATATCACCATACCACTATACCACTACATCACTATACCACTATATCACTACACCACTACATCACTATAGCACTATATCACTATATCACTATACCACTATACCACTATATCACTATACCACTATATCACTATATCACTATATCACTATACCACTATATCACTATACCACTATACCCCTATACCACTATACCACTATACCACTACATCACTATACCACTATATCACTATACCACTATACCACTATACCACTATATTTCTATACCACTATACCCCTATACCACTATATCACTATACCACTATATCACTATACCACTATACCACTACATCACTATATCACTATACCACTATACCACTACATCACTATATCACTATACCACTACACCACTACATCACTATACCACTATATCACTATACCACTATATCACTATATCACTATATTTCTATATTTCTATACCTCTATACCACTATTTTTTTATACCAATATTTTGACACACATTTGATTTGAACTGAACTATAGTAGAAATCATTACACTTTGGGATTCTTAATGGGAATAGGCAATTCTTATTTTTTTAAATTATATTATTTTATTTCCATACCAACTAACCCTACACTCATTAAAACCCACCACCTTTTTCCACTACCTTAATAAACCTATCTGATCCTACTTTGTCTGTTCTGGCACAGATCTACAATTCACAGGTATCCTCTCAGAATCCCACACCTATCATCCACCCTCTTCTACTTTCTTCACTGCCTCAGCATACTCAGCATCTTCTGCAATACTCTGTCCCTGGCCACCTCAACTTGCCTCTCTTGCAACGGACACCTCCGATCCCCAGCAACATGGGCACGCCGACAGTTGACACACACACAACTTTTTCCACCGAAAAACGAAACATTCCTCTGTCCCATGTCCTCCAGCACACTTCCCACACCTTGGAATCTCCCAGCTGCACATTGCTGCGACGTGGCCGTGAACGTTCTCTCTCAAACAGTCTTTTTCTTCTTCGGTGGAGTTTAATGACGGTGCAATGTGTTACCTTACAGCCCTTATTAACTGAACTACAGTTTAAATCCATGACACATTGTGATACAAAAAAAATATAAATATATATATATATACACACACACACTAATATATTTGTAATTACCCTACCAACCTACACTCATTAAAAACTCACCACCTTATTACCCTGCTTTAACCATATGTGATATACAGTGCATTTGGAAAGTATTCAGTCCACTTGACTTTTTCTGCATTTTGTTACGGTACAGTATTATTCAAAAATGTATTAAATTGTTTTTCCTCATAAATCTAGACACAATACCCCATAAAGACAACGCAAAATCAGGTTTTTAGAAAATGAAATAACACATTTACATAAGTATTCAGATCCTTTACTCAGTACTTTGGTGAAGCACCTTTGGCAGCGATTACAGCCTCAACTCTTCTTGGGTATGACGCTACAAGCTTGGCACAACTGTTTTTGGTGAGTTTTTCCCATTATTCTCTGCAGATCCTCTCAAACTCTATCAGGTTGGATGGGGTGCGTTGCTGCACAGCTATTTTTCAGGTCTCTCCAGAGATTTTGGTTCGGGTTCAAGTCCGGGATCTGGCTGGGCCACTCAAGGACATTCAAAGACTTGTCCCAAAGCCACTCCTGTGTTATCTTGGCTGTGTGCTTAGGGTCTCCAGGTGGACTCCACTCAAGTTGTAGAAACATCTCAAGGATGATCAATGGAAACAGGATGCACCTGAGCACAATTTCGAGTCTCATAGCAAAGGGTCTGAATACTTATGTAAATAAGGTATTTTTATTTTATTTTTTGCTTTGTCATTATGGGGTATTGTGATTTCTTAATGTGGTATTGTGATGTCATTAGGGGGTATTGTGATGTCAGTATGGGGTATTGTGATATCAGTATGGGGTATTGTGATGTCATTATTGTAACGGCTGTCTTCGTGAAGAGAGGACCAAGGCGCAGCGGGTTGCGTGCTCAACATTATCATTTATTAAATGTGAACACCAAAAAACAATAAACAACGAAACGACGACAGGAAACAGTTTGGCAGGCTACACCAACGCAATGCAAAAACAACAACCCACAAACCCCAGGTGAAAAACACACTCCTAATATATGACTCCCAATCAGGAACAACGATAACCAGCTGTTCCTGATCGGGAGCCACACAGACTAACAAAGAAACAGACATACTAGAAAAACCATACAACACAAACCCTTCTGCCACGTCCTGACCAAAATACTAATACAATACTCCCTCTGCTCGTCAGGACGTGACAGTACCCCCCCCCCTAAAGGTGCAGACCCCGAATGCACCTCAAAAGAAACACAAAAATCCCCCAATACCACAAAAAAAATACCCCCTAAACAAAAAGGGGGGGAAAGGAGGGTGGCTGCCGTCAACGATGGCACTTGTGCTACACCCCCCCTCCCCAACCCACCTACACTGGAGGTGGCTCTGGTTCTGGCCTCCTGTCCTCCCGACTGACGACATAGTCTCTTGGTTCTGGACCGTAGGCAGACTCCCTCAGTTCCGGGTTGTAGGCAGACTCATTAAGTTCAAAGCTGTAGGCAGACTAACACAGTTCATAGTTAATTTCAATCTCACCTGGTTCCGGGTCGCGGGCAGACTCACCCGGTTCCGGGTCGCGGGCAGACTCACCCGGTTTCCCGGGTCGCGGGCAGACTCACCCGGTTCCGGGTCGCGGGCAGACTCACCCGGTTCCGGACACTCTGGACGAGGCACTGTTGCCGGACACTCTGGACGAGGTACTGTTGCCGGACACTCTGGACGAGGCACTGTTGCCGGACACTTGGGCCTGGTCTGACGCACTGGAAGCCTGATGCGTGGGGCTGGTAGTGGAGGTACCAGCCTGGGGACACGCACCTCAGGGCTAGTGCGAGGAGCGGGAACAAGCTGAGTTGGACTGGGCTGACTCACTGGAAGCTTGATGCATGGTGCTGGTACTGGACGTGCCAGCCTGGAGACACGCACCCCAGGGCTAATGCGGGGAGCAGGAACCAGCCGAGTTAGAGTGGGCTGACGCACTGGAAGCCTGATGCGTGGTGCTGGTACTGGACATGCCAGCCTGGAGACACGCACCTCAGGGCTAGTGCGAGGAGCGGGAACAAGCTGAGTTGGACTGGGCTGACTCACTGGAAGCTTGATGCTTGGTGCTGGTACTGGACGTGCCAGCCTGGAGACACGCACCTCAAGGCTAGTGCGTGTAGCGGGAAACACTGGACCGTAGAGGCGCAGTGGCGGTCTCGAGCGCAGGACTGGCATCACCCCTACTGGTTGTATGCCCACTTTCCCCTGGCACATGCGGGGCGCTGGTACTGCGCGTATCGGCCTGAAAATACCCGGCCTCGTCACAGTACCCATCACCCCAAAGCACGGGACCTGTCCAGTCAATGGTCGTTTGGAAAAAACACGGGGATTTGGCTTGGGAATTAATCCTCACCCAGCCAAACTACCCGTGTGCCCCCCCCAAAAACAATTTTTTTATTGGGGCTGCCTCTTGTGCTCTACCTGCCTCCCAGGCAGGTTATCACAGTGGTCCAATAATTGTTCCCATGTCCAGTCAATTCTTGACTCCAACACCTCCAGCGACCAGGATGCCATCTCCTCCCGAGCGCGCTGCTTCCTCCACTCCAGGTGCTGCTCCCTATAGTCCACCGTAATTCCCTTTGCTCCTTTCTCCGCGCTTGGTCCATTTTTGGTGGGTTGTTCTGTAACGCTCCTCTTCGACTGAAGATAGAGAGAAATCGCTGTCGGAAAAAGTGGACCAATACGCAGCGGGTTGCGTGCTCATCATTATATTTATTAAATGTGAACACCAAAAAACAATAAACCGACGACAGGAAACAGTTTTGCAGGCTACACCAACGCAATGCAAAAACAACAACCCACAAACCCCATGTGAAAAACACACTCCTAATATATGACTCCCAATCAGGAACAACGATAACCAGCTGTTCCTGATCGGGAGCCACACAGACTAACAAAGAAACAGACATACTAGAAAAACACAAACCCTTCTGCCACGTCCTGACCAAAATACTAATACAATACTCCCTCTGCTGGTCAGGACGTGACAATTATGTGGTATTGTGATGTCATTATGGGGTATTGTGTGTAGATTGCTGAATGTTTTTTTGTTCAACCCATTTTAGAATAAGGCTGTAATGTAATAAAATGTGGAAAAAGTCAAGGGGCCTGAATACTTTCCGAAGGCACTGTAAATGTCACGTCCTGACCAATATAAGTTGTTATTTTCTATGGTATAGTGGTCAGGGCGTGACAGTGGGTGTTTTTGTGTTCTATGTTTTCTATGTTGAAGTTCTAGTTTGTCTATTTCTAGGTTGGGGTTTATTGGGTTGACCTTCAATTGGAGGCAGCTGGTCCTCGTTGCCTCTAATTGGAGGTCAGATTTAGTAGGGGTGTTTCTCATTGTTGTTTGTGGGCTATTGTTTTTTGAGTAGTGTGTTGGCCTCTCTGCGTCACGGTTTGTTGCTTCTGTAATTCAAGTTTATTTATGTATGGCATTTAGTTTCACGGTCAATAAATATGTGGAACTACGAAAATGCTGCGTCTTGGTCTGCTTCTTCTAACAGCCGAGACAATAAATATAGTTATTTCTTGCAAGAAAATACAGGAATTCTAATTAAAATACAATTTTAGTATATATCTAATTTATATACATAAATATACATACAATGTACTTAATGTGTATTCAAAAAATATTTGTCTTACTCTTTGTCTAATATACTAATAATATACTGTCCAAATTTAGATAATTTTCAATGTAAATGTAGTTTTCTTTCTTTACTTACCTATTGTTCACCTAATACCTTTTTTGCACTATTGGTTAGAGCCTGTAAGTAAGCATTTCACTGTAAGGTCTACACCTGTTGTATTCGGTGCACGTGACAAATAAACTTTGATTTGATTTGTATATAATATACTTAAATGCTAATAAAATACAAATAAAATGGACATTAAATGCATAAAATGTATTTAAAATTGTTCCAATTTAGATCATTTTAAATATACCGAAAAGATGTTAATGAAGTATGATTTTAAGTATATAAAAAAAAAATATATATATATATATATATATAATCCCCTTGGGAGGGAGGACCTCAGAACGTTACCTTTTCATGATGAGGATTGAGGCTAAACCATGGAAGTCTCGCAAGTCCAGGAAGGAAAAGAGAAGGGACAAAGTGAAGTACAGCACAGTGAGTGGTCCACCACGAGGCACCAGAACAGCTT